>NC_028358.1:13231648-13242731 GCF_000741045.1 Vigna radiata var. radiata
AGATTGGACCATCTTTGACCATTCAATTTCATGTTTTAAATGAATAAAATTTTAACTTCAGCTGCACAAATAAACATTAGAACATCCAAAATAATATATGCAACTAAAAATCACATTTTAAGCATCTTTAATTCCCAAACCCAATAAATCCAATTGTCACAAATTCACTTTAAATCAATCATTTAAGCACAAATATCTCATCAAAAATTTCAATTTTAAGACATAAATGTGGGCATAAATATGCACTCATCAGCACACTCGTGACTTTTACCAGAAATAATTTTCCTTTCTTAATTTGAAGGTTTGGTGTAAGAAAGAGTTGGGGTTCCAGTGTTGTTTCCTATAGTAATTTTTGTCTTGTTCTTGCCTTGTGGTAGTGTATTATGCTCTATAGTGGTAGAGAAATGCAGATTCAAGGACAACTTGACCTGTATACCTTCATTAGAATTTGTTTAAGCCTTTGAGACAAATTATTACCACAAATATAGGAGTCAGAAGACCAGAGTTTAAGTTTCATGAAATGGGTGGAGATATTGGTAATTTAGAAGTTATGGTTTTGGGTGAAGAAGTTTTTAAGGACAAATTCAGGAGATCAAAGATAGTACATTTCACTAGAAGAGTTGAGTTCAAAGGCTAAAATAAGAGAAGATTTAGGTAAGTATTGGTGTAGCAAGATTTGAGAATCAGCTTGGTTTAGTATATCAGTAGCAACAGAGGTCAGAATGAAGGAAGTGTTAGTAAGCAACGGAGCAACAATAGTTGAAGCTGGCAACATGGTTTGGTGTATCAGCGACGTTTGAGATTTAAATAAGAAAAATGGTGGATGGTTTGAAGCTTAAGTTAAGGAAGAAATAGGAATTCTGAAGTGAACCAAAGGGAATCAATATTTAGAAAGGAATTAGAAGAAGAAGAGTTAAGAAGCAATTGTGTAAGACAGAGAACATATTTAAGGAGTGTGTATTAAAAGTCAGAATTTCCAAGTTGAGAGAACATGAAGTCCTTGAAGAGAATTGGAGTATCATAAGGGTTTTGAGTTAAGTGATAATTAGAAGGAAATGGATAGGTCTTATCAACAAGTGGAATGGGTATATTCAAGTTTAGAATGATGTTTCAAGATTTGTGTTTCGTATAGAAGAATGGTTTGACCATCAGTTGAGATGATAGATTTCAAGTGTTGAAGGATGGAGTACATCAGAATGTTAGTTTGGTAGGAAAGTTTAAGGTTAGAGAATTAAGAGCACGGTGAATGAGGAATGGAGAAGAAAGGTCTTAGAGCAGATGACAAAGGGTGGTTACAGTATAAGTTGCTAAAGAGGGTACGAATGACCAGAGATTTGGGTTGATTGGGATGTTCAGAGTTATGAAGCGGCATGTTGTGGTACAATCAATTTTCTATGGGTGTGGTTTTATGGTAATTTTCAGTGATCGATTGAGTTTGATAACAAAAGAAGTGAAGGTTGGATATTGAGTTACAAAAGGAAGTAAGTTGGTAAGTTCAGATAAAGTCAGAGGGTTGATGTTGTAGGTTAAGGGTATTTTAAGGTTCAGAGGATAAAAGGTAGGGTTTGTATTTTTCATGATTCTAGAAGAAGGTTGTAAGCTACGTTTGCATTGATGAGTACATGAGGAATTCTAAGTGATGTGGCATTTGTGGAGTCGATATAATAGCTCAAGTTTGATGTTTATAGGAAGTAATTTCTTGGCAAGGAAGGAAAGCGAGGGTGTTGCATCAAGTGTAGTTGAACGAAAGATGGTAGCAAGTGTTATGGGAATTCAGGATGTCTGATGAACGCAAGTGAAGATCATGTGAGGTTATTCTTTCCTAGGTTTGAGGTGTGATAACAAGAAATGTTTAATTGTTTCAAATAGTTTTTGGGTGGTTATGGCCTTCAAAAGAAGTGTTGTGTTTTGAGAAGGAGAACCAATGGTTATGTATTAGAAATGGATCAAGTTATAAATGAGAAGACGAAGGGTTGTAGAAGTTAGAAGATTTTAATAAGGTTAAGTGGAGAAGAGAAGATAGATATTTTTGGGTGTAAAGGTTTCGGTTGGTGTTCCGCAACAAGTATGGGATTTTTATACCTTGGAGAAGTGGATTTCATTTTGAAGTGATGTCTAAGCAAAACCGGTATCAGTAATATTTTTATGGATGGTTCATGTTGAAGTTGTCTAGTACAAGAGGAAGGTGGAAGTTTGGTTAGAGCAATAGTGTTTTGGACGTGTAGTTATAGAGGAAAGCTGCAAGTCTGATGAATCTCAAAAGAGAAATAGAGGACAGGTTGGAACAGTCTGGTATAAGTCTTAACAATCAAGAGTGATTTCGGGCATGTTCGTTTTGAGAAGTAGAGAATAGTCTTGAGGAAATGGAATGACAAGGTTATCATGGAAGAGAAAAGTTATCAGGGTTTTGC
This sequence comes from Vigna radiata var. radiata, assembly GCF_000741045.1. Classification (NCBI taxonomy): domain Eukaryota; kingdom Viridiplantae; phylum Streptophyta; class Magnoliopsida; order Fabales; family Fabaceae; genus Vigna; species Vigna radiata. Next base: position 13,234,060 of record NC_028358.1, read on the forward strand.
AAGGTAATGGAAGTTTTGAAGAAGTTCTTCAAGAGTAATCATTTTGGGTTGCAGTTGTCAAGAAGGAAGTGTTCTTTCAGTAAACTAGTGAGCGAAGGGGTTTAAGGATCAGAGTAGCGCAGCGGATGATGGTGAGCATGTTATTCTCAGTAATCGGTATGTATGAAGACCTTTCATAATCATGGATTGGTGATTTGTGAGGGATGAGTTTCTTTGAAACAGTATTGGTGTTGTTATATGAGAATGAGTCGGGAGTCTTTGGTAATCCTCAAGAGTTAGAAGTGAGTTAGGTATGGAAGGAATAGGTATCAGGCATAGAAGATAAGTGAACCTACGGTTTCAAGCTGCAGGGTCAACTTTAAAGTTGGAATAGGAAGAGTGGGTCAGTCTTAAGACTCCTGCAAGTGTACCGAATCGTATCAAGTAATAATAAGTGGTAAGACCATGTATCGTTTCCCTAGAGACTCATAGGCCTAGACTTTCATGTGATTTCTTTATTATTTAAGACTTGAGAAAACGAAAATTAGGGTTTTTATATGCAAGACAGAAAATAAACATGCAAATGTTGATCAATTGATCAAAAAGATAACGTAGGTGAATGATATATGGATGAACTATGTTGTTAGGGTTTGTGATTTCATCCTATCCACTCTCATATATTTAAGAATTCTACTTTTTCATTAATGTTAATGCTACTTTCTAATTTACCCTAATCTCAATGTCTTGGTGAAAAGAACCTACTCGTAATTACTAGTTTACAATGTCTTGTCTCCCTAGCAATTGATCATGCATTACATTATTCGCACATAAGCTTAAAGGCGATTGGTCCTCCTATCCCTATGTCTAGGTAATATTGCCAAATACATGATGTAGTTTATTAACATTTTCAAGAATTTGAAGGCCATTAAGTGGATTTGGTGCTTCGTCCCTCTCTTGATATCCATTAATGGTGCAAAATAACATTGCACGCATAAAAAGTTTCAGAAGCGAATGCGTCAAATATTCCAACCCCATCAACCCACAACAACTTCAAGTCTTCAACTTGGCTTAGATAAACATTTGTCATTTCCAGGCTGCTTTGGACCAAATATCATCATAGACAACATCATGTACTTCCTCTTCATGCACAATGCAGGAGATAAGTTGTAAGTTATCAATATAACTGGCCAACAATTGTGATTGGTACTTAGATTACCAAATGGGTTCAATCCATCAGTGGCTAAACCAAGCCTAATATTTCTACATTCTTGACCAAATTAGGGGAATTGTTGATCAATATTTTTCCATTGCTTTGAATTAGCTGGATGACGAAACAACCCGTCAATTTTTCTCTCATCTGCATGCCATCTACGGGTTTTAGCATCTTTTGGATTCGCAAACAAACGCTTGAGTCTGGGCACAATTAGAAGGTACCAAACTACTTTCAAAGTAAATCCATTTTTTTCTATCTGACCATTGTTGGAAAACAGGTTGGCTTCTTTATTTCACCAAGAGGGGGGGTGAATTGGTGTTGTTTCAAAAACACTTTCTTTTCGCAATCTTGCAATCAAAGTATAAAGCTTTTTGAAATTTCATGAATTACAACCAATCAAAATATGTATGCAGCGGAAATTACGTAGTTGACTGCGTAAAGAATAAAGTTGACTGGAATGTAAAAGATAAAGGATAGAGAAATGCAAACACAGATTTTTATATTGATTCAGCCAACAATGCCTACATCCAGTGTCCTTCCAACCCAGGAAGCAAATGCACTATAATGGTTGTGATTTTTATAACAAGGAATTTATAGAAGACCTCCACGTCAAAAATATAAATCTTCTCTCTAATCCAAAACCAAAATATAGTTGCACAACACAGTCAGACTTGCAGCAAGAATCCCCTCTTCTGCAATCTACAACACCATTTTGAACAATCCTCAAAGTGAACTCTCCCCCTGTATCACAACAAGTCCAATTCCAACAATCTTCACAGGATGTCAAGCCTCTCAAAAAATCTAGCAGTTTTCACAGGATGTCAAGCCTACACGACCAATCACAAAAGCACCTTCTTGTGCAAATGTTGATCAGCCAATGAATGCGCAATTGAATCTCCTCTTTGAATTTCTTTCAAGAAAGATCACCACCGTCTTCTTGGAGAATTCTTGGAGTAACGAGAAATCTGAAACAAAAATGAAATTGTTAGATCATCAAAAGTCCTCGAACAAACTAGTGTTCAGTCTATTTATAGATTTCTGTTAAACTGTCAGATTCTCAGTCGAATGTGATACTAATTCAGTCGCTGTATTATACAGTTATAATAGTTTAGTCAACTTAGTAGCCTATGGTCAACAAATAACAGAACTCATTCAATACAGTTGACCAAGTCATCAATGCTCAACTAACTTTTAAAAATATAGTCGTTAGAGTGCAAGAGCATAACAGAATTCCAAATCAAACAATAGATACAGTAGAATATGTAAAACACAATGTCAACTATCACAATGTCAAAAACTTTGAAATTCATTTCTTCTCAAAATTGCACATAACACTGATTCTTAAAATTTGTACAAAGGTTTTAGCATAGTCGAATCCATTAGTAATGTAGTCGACTGTACTAGAACTTTCCAGCACAAGAATAAGTTCGTAAAAGTGCTTGTGATTTCTTGCTTTAAAATATGTGCAGTAAAACATATGAAATGATGCATAGCACACAACACATTAAAGCATATACACATGTTCTAGAAATATATCAATCAATCAACACAAGAACATGTAACATAGTACATACACATACACATGTTCAACAGATATTACAGTTTAATCAGCATAAGAACATGTAATGCAGCAACAACATGTACTTGTTATTAAGCAATGTGTTGTCATCATCAAAGACTAGATTGATATAGAAATAGTGTTGTCAACAATCTCAACAACCATTACCTTCACTATTGTTTTTTTACTTGTATCGTGATAACCCACATTTTGGAAACTTTTTCAAAATTTCAAACTCTTTCCTACATAAAATGCAGTTATTGGGACAAACATGTATCCTTTTATACTCTATACCCATCAGACAAAGAATTTTCTTCGCATCATAATTACGAGTGGGTAGTGTATTCCCATCTGGTAGGATTTCATTCAACAACGTCAACAATTCTGTGAAACTCTTATCAGTCCATCCATTCGTCGCCTTTAAGTTCATGAGTCTTAACACCGCTGACAACCGTGTAAACTTAGTTGAAACGACATACAAAGGTGTTTCCACATCAGTTGACATCGTCTCATACACATGAGCTTTGGCAAACAATTTTGTGCCAACATTGCAAATCATGTCCTCTAATTTGTCTTCATCCGGTCGATCTTCTTCCATGGAGGAATCAATAACATTTTCAGTTTGGGAGACAGTTGGAAAGTGTATTTCTTCGCCGTGCCATATTCATGTTGTATAGCATCGAGGAAACCATCACAGCTAAGATTTCCCTAATTTGGGTTGTGCTCAACTTTCTCTCATTCAAACAGTTCACATAAGGACATCTAAACTTCACTTCATCATCACTTCTACCCTCATTATGTTGCGCAAATTGTATAAATTCCTCTACCTTTCTCTCGTACTCAGGACTAATGCATGGTAAATTAATCCAATTTCGGTCCATACGATCCATACCTAAATATTCTGACTTATATATTCTACAAAATTACAATGCAAAAAAAAAAATATTCATCATTTAACAACAAATTGAGGTTAGTTCAATTCAATCATACATTAAAAAAACATTGAAATAATCACATATTCAACATAAACAATTTAAAAATAACATTGTAAAATAAAAAAAAATAAACTTTATAATCATACCATCATACAAAATTATACAATCATACAAAATTATTCAATCATACAAAATTATATGATCATTCAATCACATATTCAATCATACAAAATTATACAATCCTATTAAAAAGTAAACTTTAAAAATTAATATAAGAACCTGATAGTGTGAAAATTAAAAACAATGAACAACCCGCGATCAAAATGGTAGAAAATTCAACTCTACAAAATTCAAACCTACACAATTATTCAACATACAAGCAATTCAATCATACAATCATACAATTAATAAGCATTCAAATGATCAATTCAATCATTCAATTGTACATAATTACATATACTCAACATACAAAAAATTAAAACTTAACAAAAAAAATTAATAAACAAAATAATAGGAACCTAGGAGCGTGAAAAAAGAGACAACAACGGAGAAGATACAAGTATCCGAGTTTTGGAATGTAATAATTTCACAACAAAATCACAATACCTACACACAAATATAATAAAACGTAAGTCTCATCATCCAAAACAATAAAAAAAATGCAATAAATTAATCAAAAAACATCTCAAAAAAATCCAAAACCGTGAAAAGAAAAATGAAGAAACCTCTACGACGTCAATGACACAACAATGCTTCAAAACCGATTTTGATCAGTGAAAATGATTCCAAAACTATCACAAAGGCAACGACGGCAATATAAATCAAAAACGATCGGTGGAAATGCAAGCAAAACGACGAGGAAGGTGCGACGAAGGTTGTAGAGAGTTTGAACAGTTTCGTTTCGCGAAGAAGACGAAACTCTCCATGTTTAATTTTTTAAACCTACATCAAGTTAATACCTCGGTTCATTGAATGATCGAGGCAACTGGGGGGCTATGGCCTCGGTTGTCCACATAACCGAGGTCTAAAGCCAGATAAAAATAATTCAAATATATTTCATAATGGCAGTTTTGCAATTTTTTGAACAATTTTTTACCTCGGTTCCCTGCCAAACTTAGACCAAAACCTCAAAAATATTTATTAAATATTTGAATTTAAGTCAAAGGAGAGTCAGAACAGGGTCTAGAGCCTCGGTTTTGCAGGGAACCGAGGCCATATACCCTTTCCCCAAAAAGTTTGCAACTGAACAAACTGATGGCAAACATAGTGTCAGTGAGAGCAAAGGGTTTATGGCCTCGGTTCTGAAAGCAATCGATGTCATTTCCTCTGCACAGAGATTATGTCAGGTTCTATAAGAGGAATGTTAGTCGTTGTAGGGGGTATATGGCATCAGTTCTGCGTGCAACCGAGGCCATAAACCCTTTTTCGAAAAAAGTTGGCAGCCAAAATAATAATAGAACAAGGAATGTCAGTGGATGCATGGGCTATGGTCGCGGCTCCTTACTCAATTGAGGCCATAAACTGTCTACGACTTCGGTTCTTTTGGAACCGAGAAATATACATTTGAAAAAATTTCCAAAATATCACCGAGCCATTTTATGCTTCAATTTTTAGTAAACCGAAGCATAAATGACGTGTTCATATTTTTTTTTTACTAGTGAATGTATTTAGCCTCTTAATATAACAACATATAAGATAAACTAAAGATATCACAACAAATTAAAATATATAATAACTAGATTCAAATTATACTATCATTAATATTATCCTTTCCTAATTTTAAGGATATTAATATTTAATATAAATCTTACACTTGAATCTATATTTACTAAAACATTTTGAATCTAACAATAATAATATATTTTCAATCATGTACAACATTTTATTTAAATTGAACTCTTCCTTTTTAAAATCTTTAATTTTATCTCTTATTTTTAAAAAGATGTATTTGGCAACTAATCAGTAGGATAGACCCTTTTTTAGATAAATTATATATATTTAGTTACTACTCAATTCCCAAATTGATTCTCATTGTCATTGTTAAATGTTATTCTTCCATCCTAAAAGTCACACAACATTAATAAATTCGGACACAAGAACACCATATAACATTTCTTTTTCTTTTTGAATTTGCAATCAAATAAATATTTAAAATAGAGAAATCCAAATAAATTGAAGATACCAGAAGAGAAATTTAACCTCTTTCTCTTATCACACTTTTTAACTACCTTTATCTTGATATATTTAAACTTTTTTAATCAATTTAATTTGTTCTTTTACTAAATCTCCTATTTATGATTATTTATGCTTATTTTTTAATTTTTTCTATTCCAATTACTCAATTTGTTGTTTGAACTTGTCTTATTATTATGGTTTACTCACATATCAATTTGTTGTTTGATATAATATCTTAATTGAGGCTATGTGAGCCCAAAGAAAGAAGCTTAATAATTGAAGGATAATGAAGCCAGAATATTTGGACAAACAGGCCCACTTTTAAATCTTTTGCTTTCTGCACCTCTATAATTCGATACCCACACACTCATAACTTAGGAAATGACTATTTTAGTGTTTTATTCGAATGTTGATCCTTCTTCCTTTTGTTTTGTTCCATGGTGGTTGTTTCATTCCAATGTGTGGCTTTTCTGACCATGATAGGTGAAAAAGGTACAATAAATGAATATTTTGTTTGTTTAATTGGTTGTTGTATATGTTTCTGGATCATCGATTTCAAAATAGACACGGGTACAGTAACATCAGTTACACTGATTTGATATTTTTTTTATTGGTGAAAATAAATGAGTGTAATATGTGTCAAATATGATTTTTTTTTTGGTTAAATATGTTTTTAAGCTTTTTTTTTTTTTTTAAAACAGAAGTTTCTAAAACGTACATTCCAAGATATATTTATTAAAAAAAAAAACACTTCTTCCAGAGTATTCTAGAATAATGAAAGTACGAACGAATACGAAGCACACTATTTATGGCAGCGGCATTGAATATGAATAGGGAAGAATTAGGGTAGGAGTCAAAAGATGACTGAAGGGTATTCTTGGCTTTTCCTTTTATCCTGGACTGCATGTTGCAATTAAGAAGGGGTACAGGAAGCAAAAGTCCTGGTTGAAATCTTTACACTCGAGCACAGAGAAACAACACATTTTTAGGCCTCAAACAAATAATAAAATCAGGTATATTTTAATTTAATGATAAGTATTTGAAAACAAAATATTTTTTATTATAATAATTATATTTATATTGAAAGGTTATGTTGTCAGCTCTTAAGATTGTAAAATTATTCATTAAATTTGGGTGAGAATAAATATATTCCCGACAAACTGGATTAATAAGAAGACTGAGATTTATTTTAAGAATTGATATATTTAGAATAAGGGTTTTTTTTTATCATCAAATCTAAAAAATAATAAGTTTAATTGAGTGAAGAATTAGTATTTACAATGAAACATATAAAAGCATGGTCCTTGCAAAACAAACTAGTACTTTTAGGAGAAAAAAAAATCGTAATTGTCATCATCTAATAATAAAAATCTTAGGTTTTTTTTTTTCTTGTTTTATTTATTTTTTTAAATTTAGTTATTTATTAGGAGTTTAACTTTTAATGTTTGTTCGAATTTTTTGTTTTGACATGACAAGAGCATGAGAAGCTTATGATATAACTTTTAATTTAGTTACTTTTTATGCAAGGTGAAACTAGAAGGAGGTATATAAGGTTTGTTTATAGAAAAGGTTCTCATTGTGAAGCTAGAGAAGTGGAAAAATTAATTGGATCTGATTTTGATGAGAAGTAGGAGGATGTTATTGAGAAGTATAAAAATGTTTTTTACTAAGAAGATAAAGTGGTTGGATATCCTAGAGGTTCATATTGTTGGGATGCAAACAAAGTTCCACATCGAGTAAAAGAAGGATTGGTAATGGGTTATATACACATAGATACCTCCAATGGTAAGAGACCTTTTGGAGTGGTACCAAAAGCAAACCCGTGAGGGTTTGGCCCAAAGCGGACAATATCTTACCAAGTGTGGAGATCTATGTGTGTGTCGAACCTCCCCAATAGTGGTATCAGAGCTAGTTTTGGTGGCTGGACCCAGACGAGTACATCTCCTCATGATCAGGTGAAGCCAGGCAGGTGGCCAGTGGCAGATTCTCGTGAAAGAGGGGAGGAAGGAGACCATAGTCCTTTGTTTGAGGGAGGATGTTGAGATGCAAACAAAGTCCCACATCGAGTAAAAGAAGGGTTGATCATGGGTTTATTGATAACGGTAATTCTTACCATTATCTATGGTGCATTTTTCATGCCAAATCAACATTCCTGAAGCTTTAAACATGCTTGATCCTCTTCTTTAACCAACTTTGTGAATAAACTTAGATTAGGTTATACATTTGAGTTTTCATCTCTTTTCCTCAAAATTTTGTAGGAACTTTGAGTACTTTGGAAAGGCATTCAAGTTTAAGAGTGGAGAACCAAGGGAGGACCACAAAGAAGAAGTCCAAGAAGCTAGACTAGCGCTGGGCGCCAACCTTCTCACGCTGGGCGTGAAAACTGGCTGTTTCCAGCAAGATTTCACGTTGGGCGCAAGTTTGTCACGCTGGGCGCCAGTTTTCACTGTTTGCACACACTGAGCGCCACTGTCTCACGCGGGGCGTGAAATTCCACTGTTTCCAGGGGTATTTCACGTTGGGCGCCATTTTAATGGCGCTGGGCGCGAGATGTCTGATGTGGCACCCTACCCTATAAAAGCCACACAGTTTTTGAGAGCAGGATCTGCTTGGCGGCTGAGACCTAGGGAAGCGTTCCCGTGCCTCTTGGAGCTAGTTCTGGACAGTGGGAGCTCTCTTCTCCTTCTCCTTGAGTCTCTTCTTCACCATTTTCATTCCATTGTAAGCTCAAGCTCTCCATTAATGGAGAGCTAAGTTCATTATTGTTGGAGAGTGATGTAAACTAGGAACTTCTTGTAAATGCACTTGTGTT
>NC_028358.1:13243156-13267034 GCF_000741045.1 Vigna radiata var. radiata
TTAGTTCAAATTTTACTTATGCATAAAATTTACTTTCATTGCATAATACCAACCAAAAATTGGAATCATTCTTTAGCTTGAGTTAGTTAGTAATTATACGAGTGTAGAGTAATATCGAAGTCTCTAGGGAAACGATTTCCGGTCTTACCGGCTTTACTACTTGCACGACTTGGTACACTTGCCAAAGTCTTAACATTTATATACACATAGATACCTCCAATAGAGATCTATGTGTGTGTCGAACCTTCCCAACACATATGACACTTCTTTATTGACGAGTTATACTGATCATGTTACATTTGCATTATGGAAAAGTTAAGTTAGTATTTTTTTTTGTATGGTTGATGACTCATTTAAATTTTATATGCAATTATTTTTGTGTAGGATCGATAAGATATAAACTTGGTCTCTCATGAAAAAAAATTAAACAAATTTGGAGTATGTCATCTTGTTGTTTAGAATTATGTGCTAAATTATGGTTTAATGCCTTTATGGATATATTGCATCTCACTTGCCCACTTGTACAAGAAACTTAAAGATACTACCTTTCCATAGACAAAACAATTAGTTGGATATCTAACTCTTTTATAGGTACAAATATATCTTGCACTTCAATTTTCTTTATTGTTTCAAATATACTATGTGACATCATATTTGTATTTCCTATACTTTCTACTCCTTTCACATCCACACAATACATACCTTTTCCTCTCAAGTTGAGTATTAACTTTATTAGATCTTGTAATGACAACAACAAAACCAAGATAAAAAAAAAATTCCCTTAAACCCATAAAATTAACTGATTACATGTGGGAAAAATTAGTTCTAAAGTTATTTGTATATTCTTCCTCACACATTTCATTTATAAAAGAAAAGAAATATAATATGAAATTGGAATTTACTTGTGATTCCATAAAACTTAAAGGACAATTTTTCATCTCAGATACGAAAACTTTAACCACTTACAACACGATATCATCATAAAATATCTCATTTATTCAATAATAATAACTAAAATAAAGATTAAAAAATTCATAAAACAACACAAGCAGAAATTTTTTTAATAATTAAAATAAAAGCAATAAACAAAACAAGCAAAAAAGTTAAAAAAAAAAATAAATATAGTACCATATTTTGAAATCTGGGAGAATATTTAATATGATTTCGAAATCTGGGAGAATACTTAACTAGATTTCGAAATCTAGTAGTATCCTTAACCTGGTTTTGATATTTGTAATATTTTTAATCAGATTTATAGATTTGATAGAATCCTTAATTGGATTTTGAAATGTAGTGAGTTCCTAAAATGAATTTTGAAATTCAATGATGTCATGAATCGAATTTGGATATGAAAGTGAGTTCCTAAACCAGATCTCAATATTGGATAAGTTCCTAAATCAGATTTCGAAATTTAATGTGTTCATAAATTCATTACGTTACTTAACAAGATTTTAATATTTGATGAATTTCTAACTCAAATTTCGAAATCTCGTGAGTTTCTAAACTGTATTTCAAAATTCAATATATTTCTAAATCTGATAAGTTAATTAAATTTCAAAATACATAATTTTTCTAAATTAAATTTCGAAATCCAATTATAAATGAAACTTTTTTCCTATAGTTTTCAAAATTTAGTAAATACTTTTACAAACTAAATTTTGAAATCTAATACATATATAATAAAAATAAATACTAAACTTGGTTGATTTTAATATAAAAATTAAAAAAAAAAAAACAACCGTATATGTAAGGTCTGAGAAAAATATAACTTTTAGAGTGCACATGTATCGATAGATGATAGGTTGATTTTTTAGTGTGAAATAACATAACTTGAGAATTTCCCAGTTTTTCCCATTGTCTAAAGCAACATTTCTTCTTCAAAGCCTTCTTCCTCTTTGCTCTACCTTCTCTCCCTCTTATTCCAAAACTTAACCAATATTTTGTTAATCAGAAGCTTCCTAGGCAATCAGGGCTTCAAGAGCAACACTTCTGACCGATCAAATTCTGTTTTATTCAACTGGTGAGTTAAATCCCATTTTATGTTCACTCTAGGACTGTAAGCATGCAATAAAATCTGATTGCATGTAGCCCATTTCTCATTCCTTCAATTTTTAGCTTCTACTCGGTTCTAAAATTGGTATTCTATCATAAATTGATGATCCATAGGTATAGTTGAGGTTTCCCTAAGACGCGGGACAATATTGATCATCTTTGAGCTAGACTGTTTGCACTAGAGGTAAGGGAAGCTAGGATTTCAACTTTGTTCTCTGAAATTCCTGCAGGCTCTTTAGGTTACTTAGGTGTTCTTGATAAGTTAATTTAGACTTATTGAAGTCCTTCAAATGAACAAAAACAATTGCAACATGGTAAATCTAAATTTGAGTCATTTGGTTAATCGAATTTGGATTTTTGGACTTGAATCAATACATAAATATTTGGTAACAAGGTTAGGGAAGTTTAAATTCATTTAGGCAAGTTTAATTCATCGTATAGATCAAGTTGGGAAGGTTAGAAACTCATTAAAATGTCTTAGATGCACTAAACTCGGAAATAACAGGTTGTTGTCAAAAACTAATAAGAATAATCGATTATCTCACTTGATAATTGATTATTTGATAATTGATTATTCTAGTCAAACATCATATTTTCTTCAAAGTCCTCTTAAATAATCAATTATTACATATAATAATCGATTATTGTCGTAAAAAATTTATCCAATACAGTTTTTGGTGGTTTTCAAGGCTCCGGGTATCATTTTTGGACGTTCTTTAGGTCGTTTAGAGGGTTTTGAACCTTTCTGAAATTATTTGTGATGGTTTCGGAGCTGTTTTCCTTACCTAAATATGAGTGTCCTTATGTCATGGATTGATTGATGTTGTTTGATTGAAAGAGTGTCTTGTATGTTTATAGATATGGCTTGATTTCTTAACATGGTTGAGAGTAGGAGGTATTGTGTGTGAATTATAGTTTGCAAGTATGGTATATTGATGATTCAAAGAGGATTGTGATTTGATTAAGGTTATTTGAATGGTATTGAAGTAAGATCTCTAGGTGAGATCATTATAGTGTTTTAGAATGAATATATGAGACTTTCATATTGGGGGTTATCCCAACACTCTAATGGTCTTTCATTCTCACTTAGAGAGGATTGACGCATTTGGTGAGAGTAGTGGGAGGTCCTAGGGTAGGCGCTATCACGCGGTAACAGACTAACCTTGTGTGTGGTCAGGTGAAACCCCTCGGCAATGGATTTGCAAAGTAGTACATGCCACCACAAGTGCACAACCCGCCCTAGATCGATATTCATTCTAAGTCCGGACGAGTCCAAGAGTCATAACCCGATTTGATAATTGATTTGATTTATTATATAAGTGAAATTTCTAAGTTCTTGATTACTGATGATGTCTTGCATGTTAATATGTTGATATGTTCTGTATTGTCTTGACTTGGCTGGAAGTAATTGGTTTAATTATAGAAACCTAGCTTACCCTTGCATTTGTGTGTTGTATGTGCATGTCTTCCTCCTTGCAATGATCATCCAAATCCTTGGATGTGAACAAAAGTATATGAAGTGCCCTTGGAGCAAGCATTGGAGACTGAAGAAGACCCAACTCCTAGTTCTTAGGACTCCTACTAATTTCTTTTTAAATAGCTTCTTTATTTTGACAAACTTCTAGCTTTTATTTTAACATGATATGTATTTTGGAAATACTCTTAGGCATCCTTAGACCTTTAGTTGCTATGTATTTTGGGGAGACTCTTAAGATTGTAATTAAGTTCTAAATTTCCTCTATATTTTGGGTAATTGTACCCCCTTAATACTAACATTTGAATACTCTTAACTGTTTTCTTTTATCATATATATATATATATATATATATATATATATATATATATATATATATATATATATATATATATAAGCGTTATATATTTTTGGATGTCACATTTTGGTATCAGATCAGTTTTGTCCTTAGGATGACCTGTGTGTTGTATGTTTATCGTGTCTTCTCTGTGAAGATTTGAGTCTAAATGGTATGGTTTACCATTTATTCCAAGTATAGATAGTAAAATTATGTATCTAATTGGAAGTTTTGAGAACAGAAAATGTCTCTATAGAAGGAATAAGGGTGCACACTCATGACTTGTACTAGAGATAATTTTCCTTTCTTAATTATGAAGGTTTGGGTAAAGGAAGAGTAGTGATTCAAGTGTTACTGTCTATAGTATTTTTTGTCTTGTTCTTGCCTTTGTGGTAGTGTACTATGCTCTATAGTGGTAGAGGGATACAGATTCAATGACAACTTTGTTGAGATTGTTGACAACACAAACTCTATATCAAACTGGTTTTTGATGATTACAACTCAGTGCTTAATAACAGTATATATGTTCCAGTATTACATGTTCTTATTCTGTAATGTTTGTCATATCCGTTGAACATGTTTTGATTGAATTACATTGTATGTTCCTATGTTTGATTGAGTGTTATATTTGTGGAACATGCTTGTATTGAAATGTGAGATAAAATGCTTTTGATCATTACACATTTCTCGAAGAAAAGATCATAAGCACCTTTTGAACTTATAATTGTTGTGACAAAGTTCTAGTCCAGTCGAATACACTCTTAATGGATTCGACTATGCTAAAATCTTTGTACAGATTTTGTGAACAAATGTTGTGTGAGATTTTGAGTTGAAAATAATTTCAAAGTGATTTTTCATGTGTCAGTCGACATTGTGAAATGCATATTCGACTGTGTTCTGTTGTGTTTGAAATTTTGTTCAGCCTACAAGCTTCAATGACTATATTTTCAAAAGTTAGTTAAAATTGTATGATCTGGTCAACTGTATGTTGACTGATGAGCCTTTATGTTGACTGTCTGTTATAACTGTTTTAATACAGTCGACTGTATTAGTAGGCTATTCAACTATGAATCAATATGATGAAACAGAAAGCTATAAATAGACAGAACGCGAATTGTTTTGTGACTTTTGTGATCTGACATTTTCATTTTCCTATTTGAGATTGAATTCGTTAGAAGCTCCAAGAATTCTTCAAGAAGACGGTGGTGATCTTGCTTGAGAGAGATTCAGAAGGAGAAGTCATTGCTCTTACTGTTTGATCAATATCTACACAAAGAAGGTGCTTTTGGTTTGATCTTGATAGGCTTGGCATCTTGTAAAGACTGATGTTTTTGACTGAAGGCTTGGCAACCTGTGAAGTCTACTGTGATAGGCTTGGCATCCTATGAAGAGTGTTGGTGACACGTTGAGGATTGTTCGACGTGGGTGCAGATTACAGAAGAGGGGATTCTTGCTACAATTTTGGTTTTGTGTGTGCAACTATATTTGGTTTTGGATTAGAGAAGAGATTTATATTTTTGTGTGGTGCTTCTATAAATTCATTGTTGTAAAAACCGCAACCATTATAGTGCACTTGCTTCCTGGGTTGGAAGGACACTGGATATAGGCATTGTTGGCCGAACCAGTATAAACACAAAGTTTGAATTTTCTCATCCCTACACTCTTTATTTTCCAGTCAACTGTATCTGCTAGGCAGTCAACTGCGTTTTTCCGCTGCATTAAATTTTCAATAACTTGCATTTCAAGGAAAGATCAAAAGCTTTGAATTTTTCATACCAAGATTGCAAAAAGATTTTAATTTTGAATTAAAACCAATTCACCCCCCCCCCCCCCCCCTCCTTTTGGTGTAAAAAGAAGCCAACCTGTTTCATTACAAACTTGACCTGTATACCTTCTTTAGATTTCGTTTAAGCTTTTGAAACAAATTCTTACCTCAAGGATAAGGAGTAGAAGACCAGAGCTTACGTTTCAAGGGATGTGTGGAGATATTGGAATTTATAAGTAATGTTTTGGGTGAAGATGTTTTCAAGGAAAAAGTTAGGAGATCAGATATTGTACGTTTCACCAGAAGAGTCGAGTTCAAGAGGCTAGAATAAGGGGAGCTTTAGATAAGCATTGGTGTAGTAAGGTTTAAGAAACCAATTGGGATTAGTGTATCAGTAACATTAGAGGTTAGAAGAAAGAAAAGTATTGGTGATCAATGGAGAAGCATTGGAAGAGGTTGGCAACTTGATCGGTGTATCAGCAATGGTTGAGACCTGAATAAGAAAAGTGGTGAATGATTTGAAGCTTAAGTTAAGAAAGTAATAGGAATTATTAAATGGACCAAAAGGGATAAATATTTAGAAAGGAATTAGAAGAAGAAGAGTTTGAGAAGCAGTTGTGTAAGTCAGAGATCAGATCTAAGGAGGGTGTATTATGAAGACAGAATTTCCAAATTGAGAGAACGTGAAGTCTTTGAAGAGAATTGAAATATCGTAAGGGTTTTAAGTTAGGTGATAATTAGAAGGAGATGGATAGGTCTTATCAACAAATTGATTTGGTATATTCAAGTTTCGATTGATGTTCCAAGATTTATGGTTTGTTTAGAAGAAAGGTTTAATCATTGGCTAAGATGGAAAATTTCATGTGTTGAAGGCAAAAGTACATCAAAATGTCAGTTTGATAGGAAAGTGTATGGTTAAGAGAATTAGAAGCTTGGTAAATGAGGAATGGAGAAGAAAGGTCTTATATCAAATGAATAAAGGGTTGTCTCAGTATAAGTTGCTGAAGAGTGTTAAGAATGACTAGAGAATCCGGGTCGATTTAGATGTTTAGAGTTATGAAGTGGCATCGGGTGGTGCGATCAGTTTTCTTCGGTTGTGGTATTATGGTAATGTGCAGTGATCAGATGAGTTTGATCAAGCGAGAAGTGGATGTTAGATGTTGACTTTTAGAAGACAGAAAGTTGGTAAGTTCGGATAAAGTTAGAGGGTTAGTTAGAGGGTTAATGTTGCGGGTTAAGGGTATTCTGATGAACGCAAGTGAAGAAGATGTAATGTCATTCTTTTTAGGTTTGAGGTGTGATAACAAGAAAGGTTTGATTATTTCATACCGTTTTTGGGAGGTTATGGTCTTCAAGAGATGTGTTGTGTTTTGAGAAGGAGAATCAATGGTTAAGCATTAGAGGTGGATCAAGTTATAAATGAGAAGATGAAGAGTTATAGAAGTCAGAAGATTTTAGCAAGGATAAGTGGAGAAGAGAAGATAGATCTTTATGGTGTAAGGGTTTTAGTTGGTGTTCTACAACAAGTATGAGACTTTATGCCTTGGAGAAGTGGAGTTCACTTTGGAGTGATGTCTAAAATAGAACTGGTGTCAATAATATCTTTTTGGATGGTTCCTGTTGAAGTTGTGTAGTACCAGAGAAAGGTGGAAGCTTGGTTAGAGCAGCAATGCTTTGGATTCAGTGCAATTATAGGGAAAAGTTACAAGTTTGATGAATCTCAGGAGAAGAGTAGAGAAACAATGGAAACGGTTTAGTATGAGTTTTGGTAGACTAATTTGAATTTTGGGAGTACGTTTTCGTCGAATAGAAACAGGGTTGAAGAAATAAAAGGACAATATTATCATGGATGAGAAGAATTCTAAAAGTTTTTGCAATATCATAGCAGTTTAAAGAAGGTTTTGGAGAATGATCGTTTTTCGGATTGTCGATTGGTATGAAGAGAGTATCAGGTAAAGAGAGAAGTAAGGAAGTATGAAATCAAAGTAGCACAGTGAATGTTAGTGGGCAAGTTCTTATCAGTAAGCGGCGTGTGCGAAGCACTTTCTAAGACTCGGGTTAGTGGTTTGTGAAGATTGAACTTCTTTAACAAGGTAAGGATCTCATGGTCTGTTTTGAGTTTAGAGTATGTGTGGTGATCTTCAAAAGAGTAAGAGAAAATAAAGATAGTCTGCGGTTTCAATCTGAAGTGACAACTTTGAAATGTTAAAATGTTATAGGACGTTGAATCAGGAAAGTGGGTTAATGTGATGAAGAAGAGAAATTGAGTTTTGGTTTCAAGTTATAGCGTTAGCTTTGAGGTGAATAAGCATTAATAGTGGTTGGAACAAAAAGAAGGTTTAGGTTGTCGGTTTGGTAAGGGCAGAGAAATCAGAGTTAGCTGAAAAAATGTGAAGGCTAGTTGTCTAAAGGAAATGTGGTGAAGAGAACTCATTATTATAGTTGAAGTACTATAACTGGTGAGTTTCTTGATAGGATTCAGCTAGGGCGGTTGGATAAATCCTAGTTTAAGAGGTATCTTAAGGTGGACTAGTATTGATCAAGCTAGTGATTTCAAGTCGAGAAAAATATAGATCCAAGTATGGGTCAGGTTGGCAAGTTAAAGAACTAAAGATGGAGAGCTCGTGTCGGTTTTGTCAAGGCGATGAATAAGAAGTTCTGGTTTGGTAATAGGATAGCATAGTTGGAAACTATGCTACTCAAGAGTGAAGATCAGTGAAGCAATGTGTTGTCATCAGAATGGTGGGGTTTAAGGGTGAATCAAGAGTGTTAAAGTTGGTAGAAAAATCAAAAGTTGTGTTGATCAAGCCAGTGGGATGGTGGTACTTGAAAGGAACAAGAGGAGGTATATGAGTATCGGTCAAGGGTTAAATTGAAGTCAAGATTAAGGGAAGTCTTAGAAGAGATTTACAAGAAGTGGCGGAAGGTGGATGAGTGGTTATCAGTGTGGCAGACGCAATAGGGTTGGTTTTGCGAAAGAAAGTTTCCTATTAGTTGAAGTTTAGGAGTTCATATTTGTCTTGAGAGTAATGGCTAAACCAATATACATTATTGAACACTAAAGCATTTTAACACAGAGGCAAGGTTTTCGTGTTAGTAAAGTTAAGGGAGTAATATCTTTGTCAAATAGGTGGTTGAACCAGAGAATGTAATGAGATTAGGGTGTTCATTCTCTCTGATAAGTCTTAATTTTCAAGGACGAAAACTTTGTTGTTGGGGAGAATGTAAGGTCTGAGAAAAATATAACTTTTAGAGTGCACATGTGTCGACAGATGATGGGTTGATTTTTTAGTGTGAAATAACATAACTTGAGAATTTCCCAGTTTTTCCCATTGTCTGAAGCACCATTTCTTTTTCAAAGCCTTCTTTCTCTTTGCTCTACCTTCTCTCCCTCCTATTCCAAAACTTAACCAATATTTTGTTGATCAGAAGCTTCCTAGGCAATCAGGGCTTCAAGAGCAACACTTTCGACCGATCAAATTATGTTTTCTTCAATTTGTGAGTTAAATCCCCTTTTCTGTTCACTCTAGGGTTGTAAGCATGTAATAAAATCTGATTGCATGTAGCCCATTTCTTATTCCTTCACTTTTTAGCTTCTACTCGGTTCTAAAATTGGTATTCTATCATCAATTGATGATCCATAGGTACTGTTGAGGTTTCCCTAAGACGTGGGACAGTGTTGATCATCTTTGAGCTAGGTTGTTTGCACTAGAGGTATGGGAAGCTAGGATTACAACTATGTTCTGTGAAATTCCTGCATGCATAAGCTAGTTAGTAAAACTTGTAAAAGAATGTATATGTTGATTGTATGTTAACTTGGATGGTAATAAGATTGAATGTGACGATTTTGATATTAGAACAAGTGTTGCTGGCTGTTTTGATTGTGAACTGTGAATTAGAGTGTATTGAAATTAGTATGGATGCGTTTCAATGATGATATTGAGAGTGTGGATGAGAATGATTTTCCTGTTAGGTAGTTGAACATGAGATTATTTAGTAAGCTGTTAGAATTTTTGGCTTTTAGGAGGGCAACTAAGGTAGTCATATTGGGGGATTGGTACTGTAGGTGTCTATGGATTACTTGGGTGTTCTAGGTAAGTTAATCTAGACTTATTGAAGTCCTTAAAATGAACAAAAACAGTTGCAACATGGTAAATCTAAATTTGAGTCATTTGGTTAATCGAATTTGGATTTTTGGACTTGAATCAATGCATAAACACTTGGTAACAAGGTTAGGGAAGTCTAAATTCATTTAGGCAAGTTTAATTCATCATATAGTTCAAATTGGGAGGGTTAGAAACTCATTAAAGTTTCTTAGATGCACTAAACTCAGAAATAACAAGTTGTTGTCAAAAACTGATAAGAATAATCGATTATCTCACTTGATAATTGATTATTCTAGTCAAAACATCATATTTTCTTCAAAGTCCTCTTAAATAATCGATTATTACATATAATAATCGATTATTGTCGTCGAAAATTTATCCAGTACAGTTTTGGGTGGTTTTCAGAGCTCTGGGTATCATTTTTGGACGTTCTTTAGGTCGTTTTGGGGGTTTTGAACCTTTCTGGAACTATTAGTGATGGTTTCAAAGCTGGTTTCCTTATTTAAATATGAGTATCATTATGCCATGGATTGGTTGATGTTGTTTGATTGAAAGAGTGTCTTGTATGTTTATAGATCTGGCTTGATTTCGCAACATGATTGAGCGCAGGAGGTATTTTGTGTGAATTATAGTTTGCAAGCATGGCATATTGATAATTCAAAGAGGATTGTGATTTGATTAAGGTGATTTGAATGGTATTGAAGTAAGATCTATAAGTGAGATCATTGTAGTGTTTTAGAATGAATATATGAGGCTTTCATATGGGGGGTTATCCCAACACTCTAATGGTCTTTCATTCTCACTTAGAGAGGATTGACGCATGTGGTGAGAGTAGTGGGAGGTCCTAGGGTAGGCGCTATCACTAGAGGCCTATCGCGCAGTAACGGACTAACCTTGTGTGTGGTTAGGTGAAATCCCTCGACAATGGCTTTGCAAAGCAGTAGAGGTCACCACAAGTGCACAACCCGCCCCAGATCGATATTCATTCTAAGTTCGGACGAGTCTAAGAGTCATAACCTGATTTGATAATTGATTTGATTTATTATATGAGTGAAATTTCTAGGTTCTTGATTACTGATGATGTCTTGCATGCTAATATGTTGATATGTTCTGTATTGTATTGACTTGGCTAGAAGTAATTGGTTTAATTATAGAAACCTAGCTTACCTTGCATTTGTGTGTTGTATGTTCTTGTCTTCCTCCTTGCGATGATCATCCAAATCCTTGGATGTGAACAGAAGTAGATGAAGTGCCTTTGGAGCAAGCATTGGAGACTAAAGAAGACCCAACTCCTAGTTCTTAGGACTCCTACTAATTTCTTTTTAGATAGCTTCTTTATTTTGACAAACTTCTAACTTTTATTTTAACATGATCTGTATTTTGGAAATACTCTTAGACATCCTTAGACTTTTAGTTACTATGTATTTTGGAGAGACTCTTAAGATTGTAATTAATTTCTAAATTCTCTCTATATTTTGGATAATTGTACCCCTTAATACTATCATTTGAATACTCTTAACTATTTTTTTTTATTATGATTTGATGTATTTTAAATATATATAAGCGTTATATATTTTGGAATGTCACTATAAGTCCAGACTAACAAAGTGCATACATACCTCTCTATTTCAATCGAATAAAAATGAAAGAAAATCATAGAAGAAATACACAAAAATGCCATTGAAAAAAGAAAAAAAAAAGTTGAAATTGAAGAAGAGAGAAAACACATTGGAATTGCTTTTGAAAGTGACTTACGATCAGTAAATATAGCACCTTCTGTAGTAAATACATTTAATAAATAAGAATTATTACTTACCTAATTAATTTAATATTTGGAAGGCACGTAATCGGCATCAGAGTAAAAATGTTAGGGGGTGCATGAAGGAAAAATAGAAATGCAGAAAGAAATCCATGTTTATGTCTTCTGACACCAAAAATAACCCAATACCACATTTAGCTTTCATTTCATTTTAATTCCTCCTAATTAAATAAATAAAGGGAGAACATAATCTCATACTTCTTTTTCAACACAAGTTCACAACTCTTTTTAATAATAAAACATTTTTAATAAAAATATGAATTAAATCATTAAGCAAAACAATTGTAAGATAACTATATAAAATGAGAGTTGGCAAAATATCATACAAATTAGTTCTCAAGCTTTACATCTTAATGAAAAAATTAGTCTATGATAAAGCTTAACGTATCCTATTTTTTACATATATTTATCTTATTTCATAAGCATAATATAACCATTTGGTAAGATTACGTTTGATACTAATCTAATTCGACGGAAAGATAAACATAATCTAACCAAAAATAATTTTGGTCAAGAATAAGATTTAGCTCAACTTTATGCTTTAAATAAATAAAAATTTCATTATTACACTTTCATCATCAAAACTGAAAAAAAAAAAAAAAAGGTTTGAGATAGAAGACCGTGAGTCGTTTTCAAGTTTTGATGACAGCTTTAATCACAAAATATTTCTATTAAGTGTGTGTACTATCTATTGTCCAATCTTCATCTATGATAGTTCTACAATTTCAATTTTTTTTTTTTCATTTTTCTGAGCTTTAAATTCTAATTATAAAACCCATCAATGTGTAAGATGTTATTCTATATTGATGAAAATCAAGTTGGTGGGCCAACAAATGTTCAATATAGTCAACTTATAAATTTTCATTTAAGTTAATTTATTCATAACTATGATTAGCTTAACTTTAAATAAATAAATAAATAAATAACTTCTTTAATTATCATTGTTCATTTTTATTGAAGATTCTTTAACTATAGAATATATCATGTTATTCACAATCAAATCACTCTTAAATTATCTTATAAATATCTAGTATCACATATATACTTTTTTTCGAGAAATTTATTATGTTTTCTCTCATTTAGTTTGATTTTATCGTAATTTCTTCTTATATATAATTTTTCGAATGTAATGATATATAATGTGAAGATTTATAATAATATTTAATATTAGTGTTATTTTAAAAAAAAATGTATTGATGATTAATGAGGTTAGGTTTAATTAGGGTATAATTAACTTATAAGAAGACGCAGCAGAAAATTTTCACATGGACTTGCTGTAACTTTTTCAGCTTTATATGTATATTATTCTTGATTTATAAACTAAGTTACATTTATCTCTATAACGTGTGGTCCCATGATATTCACGCTTATCAATATTAAGTCACGACAAGGTTGTCATTTTTAATTTCCCCATTTTTTTTTTCCTATTGAATTGAAGAAAGATGTAGATTTTCAAAATAATTTTTTGATATGTTCTATGAAAGCAAAGATTAAAAAATCACGTAATAAATTAAATAATTACGAATATTAAATAAAGCAAGCCTTGAAAGTTCGAAACTTGATAGCTCCCACATGATTATTACTTGGGAATCTCACTTTCAAGAACTGCTTTTCTCTTATTTTTTATTTTTATTTTAAATAGTTTGTGGTTAAAAGAGTTTCGTTTTCCATACGCGTGCTTGGGTAAAGAAAAAGATACACTACAATGGAAGGAACATTTTTTTTTTCTTTTTTTTTTTCTTCTACTTGATTGCAGCGGAGAAATTCAATTTTATTTTATTTTTTCTTTTCGACCACTATAAATTAAGAAGCTTATTTGTGGAAATAAAGGTTGAATGGTAGATTTATGAGAAGTGCACCTTATATAGTTTTCTAATACATTGGTAAATTGGGCCATGCCCTACCCTCAGATATACTTGTTATATATTATGGATAAATTATCTTATTGATATAGAAGTTAAATAAATGTGTAATATAATAAGATTGTCATCAGACTTTCTATTATTTAATATTTGATGCACTCGATATACTTTTTTTTTTAAGATAGTGTATTGTTTCGACTTTGCGTTTGTTTAGATAATTTCTCTAGCTTAATTATCTTATATTGTGTTTTCTTAGAGAAATTTAGTCTTTAAAAAATATATATAGAAGTGTTAAAGAAGAAGTTTGTTTTTAAATTTTCTTATCCTTAAAACTTAAATGATGCGAAACTTAACTCTATATGAAATATTTTATCCAAGCTATGTCAAATAATATTCATATGTTTTTGTATATGTGAGGTAGTATTGTTATTTCATTAGAATTGCATACTATATTTTTCTTAAAATTCTTTTTAACTTTTTATATATTATTGCCTTTTGATGTTATAAGAAATATATACAAATTATCTTCCAGTCATTTTTTAATTCTCGTCTATTTTTTTGTTATTAATATTATATTAAAAAAGTTAAAGTAAAAAAAAAAAACATAATTAACAATTGTTTTATAGTATCTAAATAGTAAAATATTATGTAATAGTTATCACATGTTTAATATAATAGATCAATTATTAAGTAGAATATAAAGTGGAATTTATAGTTATCCAAAAATAACTATAAATTTTAAACTTTATATATCGATGGGATAAAACAAAACTATACACAAAACTAGCTTAAAGCTAACTAAACCGCAACATCTCCTCCATCAAGAGCATGTTCTATTGAAAACTCATCTCCCTCTACTCACACCCACAAGATGATCATTGCAAAGAAAAACACATCGCAACATACAAAACACAGATGCAAACAACAGGGTAAGCTAGGTTAAATAAAGAACAATCCATATATATACATTTACATCAACTACAATACATACAATCAAACATAATCATTTTCCAACACCAACACACTACATGCATGACACTAAAATGAATTGACTGTCCAGACATAAAATGATTATTGAGCTATGGCGGATTGTACACTTTTGGTGACTTTTACTGCTTTGCAAAGCCATTGTCAATGGATTTCATCCTACCACATTCACAAGTTTAGTCTATTCCACGCCTTAGAGCATACTGGAAGCCTCCAAGACTAAGACCTCATACTACTCCTCACGACATGGATCAATCATCTCTACTTGAGAATAAAAGACCATTGGAGTTTCAAGATAACCCCCAAACTGAGCTCCTGCATTCATTCTAAACACACTTGAACCTCACCAAGAGGATTCACTTTAGAACTTACTTTCACCACTTTGAAACCATACTTTGAAACCATATTCATTCACTTTAAATCTCAACTCATAACTTTGATATTCCTATAACACATACACAATCATACATAATCCACAATGAATCAAAACATCATTCTAATCAAGCAAGAACAAAGAAGAAAAGAGTAAAACAAAACTTGGACCAGTCACTCAACGACCACAGAGTTCTCTCGCTCAGCGACCCAGCTCGTTGTGCGAATAAAATCACATTGGTTCCAGACCCCAACCTCTCGCTCAGTGACACATCTCGCTGTGCGAATAAAACTCCCAATGCTCCCAAACTCCAACCTCTCACTCAGTGACTCCTCTCGCTAGGTAAGAGTAGAGACAATGGTCCAGACCCCCAATTCACTCGTTCAACGACCTTATTTACTAGGTGAATGTCCAAACAGTGGTCCAGACCCTCAACCATATTGCCCAGCAACCCAACTCGTTAGCGAAAGTCTAGACAGTGGTCTAGACTCTCAACCCTCTCACTGAGTGACTCCACTCGCTCAGTGAGTCTACATAATTCTACAACATGAAAATTGCAGAATTTGCAACATACACCAACTTCACCAAATGGATATATTTTTCCCAACTTCTAACCCTCCTAGATGATGTTATACACCTAATTATATTTACAAGTGGCTACAAGATTTCAACCCAAAACATACAAAACATCAACTTAGAGACCCAAATTGAATTCTACCATTTGAGCACAAAACTCCCAATTCAAGTTTTCACTAGTTCACTTCCTCAAAACAAGTACTAAACTAATGTAAACTATGTCTATACAAAACCATACCTTATTAGAACATATTTCATCCATTTTTGAACATGACCCAAAACAGCTCCTAACATAGACCAACTGTAGCGAAACAACATATCAACCAATTTTCACCATTCCACTACTAAAAATATAAATTTTAGACCAATTAACCTACAACCAAGGATACCCCTTTTTCCTCAACAATTCAATCAGCATCAACCACTTCCTCAACACAAATTCCACATCTCAAACACGCATACACACAGATTCAAACAGTTATACAACATACATCATCACACAAATCATCAATATTACCCAATTAATTCAATTATATAACACCAAACAACACTTGCATTCAAACAGTTTAATGCCCACATACCATCAAACTTACACCACATAATTCAATTAAACACAATTATCTAGCTCCCCTTACCTCAATGAAATCTGCATAACGTAAAGAAACCCTAATCATTGCTTATACCACAAGGAAACTCTAGAAAACCTACAAATCACCAATTGGTGATGGAAAACAAACCTTAGAACCTAAATTGATATAAGAAACAAGAAAGAGAGACTCTACTCACATGCAAAGACATATTCTCTGCATGATCACAGATTGAGAAAAATACCAAGAAAAGGAAACAAAACTTACTTGTTCTAATCGACAAATTGATCGGTTGGATTTGAAGACCTTGACGCAGTGATCGTCTAGGTACCTCCAGATCATCAAACAAGTGATCAAGGAGTGAGAATTTGTAAAGAGAAGTGAGAGAAACGAAGAGAACGAGTTTTATTTTAGAGAGATAGAGTGTTCTTAAAGTAATGAGACAAGTTTAGAAAATTCTATTTATATTATAAAGTTATTTTATAATAAAATACTTTGTATCATTATTTTAATACACCTACTAACTCTAATACTTTATTTTCTAGATTCTTATATATGTGTTTGAGATAATATTACTAACATTTTCATAGTTGTTATATTTTCATATAGCATCTTATGTTATGTTTTAATTGTGTTAGATAATATTATGCTATGATTATATGCTTGTGCGTTAATATTAGCTTATATGGTTTTTATTAAAAATATTATTACATTGGTGTGCACCAATTGATATGTTTTTATTTTCATGTTTAAACATTTAATAAACTAGTAAAGAAACTATATTTTACATTGTTTATTTTTAATATAGGATTAAATAGTTAATTTATATACAAAATACATCGGTTAATAATTGATGTAAATTATCATTGGTTAACAAATCATTATATATTATATAAAAGTTGGTCGGATTAAATAATCAATTTATATACAAAATATAAAGAATATTACATTGATTAATAATTGATGTAAAATATTATTATTATTATTATATTATTATTATATTATTTAACATGATAAAACAATATCAAATCGCTATATATTATATAAAAATTGATCACATACTACATCAATTTTGTAAGAAATTGATGTAGTATCTACTCCTGATAAGATATATTACACTGGTTATCTCAAGAACCGATATTATTGTGATCTAGTGGGATATATAACATCAGTTCTAAACAGAATTAATATAGATTCTCTCATTAGAAGGAATTACTACATTGATTATGACCAAAAATATTTATTTACCAAACCTACATAAGTCAACTTATCAGCATAATGTTTTCCTTCCTTAAAAATATGTGAAACTTTAAATTCCATATCTCTACAAAGAATTAGACATTTCCTCCATTTTCTTCTAAGAGTTCAAGGAACTATATTTTGATTACAAAAGATTTACACACCAAAATTGAGTCACATTCCAACCAAAGAGGTGGCAACTTCTCCTTCCAAGCACACTCCATAGCATAAATAACTCCTACAAGTTTCACATAAAGAGAATTTTGCCGAAAGCAGAAAAACTACCAATATATTCCGTTTTACTACCTCTATAAATACCATCATAAGCAGCCAAACCCAGACAAGCTTTCATAGCACCACCAATATTCACTTAGATCCATTATATTTTCAAAAACTCCCAAATCATTGGGATTAAAGAAGAAAGTATATATAACATCCCAATTCAGATGTCATGTACAAACTATTTTTATTGCGAAAATAAAACAAATTTGTAATTATTTCAATACGAATAATCTTTAATAAAATTTCTAATTCACTTAAGCGTCGTAAAACAAAAATTGAAACAAAAGTATACAACCTCAAAACAAAACGATAAATTGTTCTAACATAATAAAAGTTAACAACATTTAAGATAGCCCAAAACAAAATCCTAACTTTTTCAGTAACATCGTCGCTTTAAGCATCCGCTGGAATATCTGTGACATCATCTGCTCTTGTATAACAACACAAGTTATACGATCATCGAACAAACATAAACACGTAAGGATGAGTTAAAAGAATAAATTACCAATACAACATTTTTATTTCAATCATTAAGTCCAAAATATAACCCTATCACATTAATACATAGTAAGACTATAATGATTAATACAATTCCAAACCAGACTTTTCCTCAAAAGGAATCATGCCCACCCTATGGGTGTTACCAGGTGTCAACTAAAAGCAACTCATGTTAATACTAACAATCTCTCTATAATTGTGTATCATTTTCCATACTCGACCACACCAAACGTGTTCATCAAAACAAGACGATTCGAGTTGTCCTTCACCGTAGCTTCAAACTTATCTTCCATGTTCCTCGAGGACATATGATTAAAAACTTCAATGCTACTCACATCGGACACTATACTCAACATGAGATTCAAGAAAAAAAATATTCCAAAATCATTAAAAGAAGAACTCTAGAATAAAAGAAGGTAAAGAGAGACAAAGATGAGAAATTTTAGATATAAAAGAAAAAAAGAAAAAATCAAAATTGATTATAAAATTAAAGAAAATTAATCATTATCTTTTTCCTAAAAAATTACAATTTATTGAAAAAAAGTTAACTCAATAAATATCATTTTTAATATCAATAAAAATTAACTAGACATTGATAATAATTTAATTAAATTTTATTTTCAATTACAATTAATTTAATAAAAGTATATTAGTATTAAAAAAATTAAGACTTTTTTTTCTTAAACATAAATTTATAATTGATTTAATAGAGATATATCAGTACTAGGTTTTTTTTTAAATATTAAACATGATTTTATAATTAATTTAATAAAGAAATATTAATATTAAAAAAATTCAGACTTTTTATGGGAGGCTTAAAGCGGGTGCTTTATCGGTTTCACTCTTAAGTTTGCCCTACTTCTGATTTGTGAAAGAAGGTATTTCCATCATTAGACCTATCTATCTCCTTATTGAGTTGCTTGTTAAAATTTGTGGCTAAACTATTAGCGAAGTAGATGAAAAAGGTGTTGTGTAAAGGTTATAGGTTGAAGAAACTTAGTACAAAATGTCATAAAAGAAAATGAGGTGATTATCGAAGCAAAAAGAGAGAAGAATATGATAGCATCGATTGAACAATTCTTCAGGGAACTTGAGATGAGTAACAAACTAGATACGAAGCATTTTTAAGCTTTTTCAGAAATAGGTTTGCTGTTATAGGCTTAGATAAGAGAAGGATTTAGACATATGCAGAGATGTTCAACTAAAGGGTTCTTGACAGTACCTTTTGTTTACTTGGGATTGAACGTAGGAGCTAATCACAAAAGTAGGTTATTTGGCAGACTATAATACAAAATATGGCATTGGTAAGAAATAAGAGTATGTGAAAAAGTTGAAGGAGAATAAGCCAAAGGAAGAACCAACTAACTTTGGAGTACTCTATGCTACAGAAACAGAAAGTGAAGAACATGTAGCCTGTGAACAGCCCAGCCTACCTCTTCACAGCTTTAATGTAGTATCATGTTGCAGAACAACCTTTTTGTGCAGGGAGGGAGGTGTCATTGTTGTCAGAATTCAGACCAAACATAGATCTTCCTAATATGTCAAAAGTTATATATGCAAAATACCAGCTAATATGTAATATTGGCTTCATGTGGTTTTGTAACTTTGGCAACTAACAACATTGATAGCAGGTGAGATGAGAAGGAATGTGCAGAAAAGTATTGCAGGAATTATATGCATTGTTGTGTTCTTTTTATATGGGATTTTTAGAGTGGTCAACAATCTATGGCAATTCAAAAGAGGGTCAGAAAATCTATGCAAGATTATGTGTTCATTGCTTCAAGTTCAAGCTTCTGATTCGTCATGTATAATTGCTGTTGGACAGTATAAACTTTTTTTAACAGACAAAATTTTAACTTTTAAGACTCATTTATTTTTAAATTAAATGACACTAATTGCAGACTGTTAGACGTAATTAAGATACCTGTTTAAATAAATTTTAGCTATTAATTGAGGTTAATTAAAACAAGTCTTTTTAGTTGAAAAGTACAAGAATTATTTAAGGCAAAGGGCTTGTGACTTAATCCACTTGATAATGATTACCTTGAACCCCACATCCAACAACCATTGAAAATTTTAAAAAATTATATACATGAAATAAATCACGCAATCAATTTCTCAGGGAACTTGCATTAAATCCCAAAACTCTCATCATTCACTCACATGAAACTCTTCTATAGCAAATAGCAATGATTAAAATAAAATAAAATAAAAAATACCCAATAGACTGGCTAATAAAGAAAATCTTACAACAGATGAGAATTAATAAAATGTAATTCAACCCAATTTAAACATAAGTAAACCATTCCTTTAAACCTCTATCAAATGCCCGTAGTATACAAATGGCAAATCCCGTCACCAATTAACGCCTCGCTATTTATTATACAAAAATAGAAAAAAAAAACAATAAAGTTGATTTAGTGATAAAAATTAGAAGAAAAAAAAGTAAGAAAATTTGTGGGTTTAATTCATCCTGCGAATTATAAGATTAATTTAAAGAATTTAGAAGGAACGGTGGTGGAGGTTCAACTCTTGTATGGAAGTAATCAATCCTTTACATAAAACTAGTTTTCGATGGAGAAATTCCTCGAAATACTAGCATGTCTAATGTATACTCCTACTTGTAATAAACAGAAATATGTATAATAAATTAAACATATAATAATTAATTATAAAATACTCTTTCAAATGGGTTTTGACCAAAATATATACGTAAATATGTAAGCAATATCTCCCGAAAATGTTACGTAAACAAAATGTTCAACATTAAAATATAACTAACATAAGTATATTATGATACTTCTTCTATGGCTCATGTAACTTTAGCATCGTGTTTATTATATATAAAAAAGTATGACCATCCTAATTATAATAAAATAAAACAAATAAATATGTAATTTCATTAAGACACAAAATCAATCCTATAATTTTTCATATTATATTATTTTTTAAGATTCTTAGAAATTGAATGAATTATAATTAAACTTGTTTATCAACTAATTTTAGAAGATACATATTTAGTATGTTTACCATATATCAACATCTAACTTAGATCAAAATCCAATAACTCATAGAGTAGTTCACAAGAAATTAGGAGAGTTCCTTGCATTTAACACTAAGGGTATAAGAGCTAATTTGTATGTTTAGTAACAATGACCTCAAAAAATAGCAAAGTTAAAATTCTAAATAATGATATTTAAGATATAAGTTATAATTTTAAATATTTAGTATTTATTTTTACAAAGTGAACCATTTCTCTAAACTTCATTTCTTCTAATATTATTTTCTTAAAATAGGTTTTCTTTTCTCCTATACTTAAGTTGTTTATTTTTAGTGATGTTTGAAAGCATGAAGTTGTGTGTTTACATGTAAGATTTGGGTTAAATGTATTTATTTCTACTTGTATAAGTTTCTAATGATTTGATTACTTGGATTATTTGTTAGGACTAAAGGTAAGGGAACTAAGAATTTATCAAATTAGACTAAATTGGATTATTATATTTATAATATGATGGTCATTGGTGTTAATTTTTTTATAATTAGAAATGTATTTACTAGTATGTTGAAATTTGATATGTAAAATTTACACTGTATATGATATTAGTCTTTCTAAAATTAAATGATAATATTGTATTTTTTTATTATATGATAAGGAGAGAGTACAATTGATATATATAATTGTTCAGAGCAATATAAAAAGAAATATAAGTATAAAAATATATGAACATAAATGCACAGATATGAACAGAGAATACAATAATTCCAATATCTCCCCTCAAGCTACAACATATATATCCTTAATGCTCAGCTTGGACAACAAAGATTGAAATTGTGCTAGATGCAAAACTTTAGTATGAATGTCTGCAAGCTGTGATGAAGTAGAAATAGGCAGGAGCTTAATTACACCAGCTTGAACTTTATCCCTTATGAGATGACAATCAATTTCAATGTGCTTTGTCCTCTCATGCATGGCTAGATTATGTGCAATTCGTATAGCAGATTCATTGTCACAAAACAGAGGAACTGGTTGTGGCAGAGGCTGTTTCAAATCATGGAACAAATACAAAAGCCATTGAATTTCACATGTTGTGGAAGCTAAGGCTCTATATTCTCCTTTAGTTGATGATCTAGATATAGTACCTTGCTTCTTGGATTTCCAACTGATTAAGGATGCACCATAGAACACATTAAAACCAGTCATAGACCTTTTAGTATCAGGGCAAGCAGCCCAATCAGAATCACTAAAAGCCTTGAGAGAATGTTCTGTGTTGGAGGGAAAGAATAATCCTTATCCTGGATTTTTCTTTATATATCTCAGGATCCTTATTGTTGCTGCATAGTAATCTTCCAAAGGATTGGAAAGAAATTGACTGGGAGTACTAACAGCAAAACATAAATCTGGTCTTGTGTTGGTTAGATATAATAACCTGCCAAGAAGTCTTCTATAGGCTTGCACATCTGAATAGGGTTTTCCTTCTATCTTGGAGAATTTTGTGTCTGGCTGTATGGGAGTAGAAACAGGTTGACATCCCAACAAACCTGCATCTTCTAGTAACTCTAGAGCATACTTCCTTTGTGACAAATTAATGCCCTGTTGAGATCTTGCAATTTATAAGCCCAGAAAATACTTGTGTTGGCCTAGGTCTTTAATTTTGAACTTTGCATTCAATAAAGCCTTCACAGTTTGGATTTCCTGGATGTCATCACCTACCAAAATTATATTATCTACATAAACAAGTAAGATGGTGATATGAGCAGAATCACTTTTGACAAAAAGTGAATAATCTGATTTTGATTGTATGTAGCCCAAAGAAAGTAAAGTAGTTGTCAACTTGTAATTCCATTGTCTAGAGGCCTGCTTGAGTCCATATAAAGACTTCAACAACTTGCAAACTTGGCCTGATTTTTCTGTTTTGTAGCCAAGAGGAACAGACATGTATACCTCTTCATCTAGATCCCCATGTAAAAAAGCATTATTTACATCTAGTTGATGTAAATACCAATGTTTGGAAGCTGTTAAAGCCAGAACCAATCTTACTGTTGTGAGTTTGACAACAGGTGAAAAAATCTCAAAGTAATCTAAGCCTTCCTGTTGTGTGTAGCCTTTGGCTACTAACCTTGCCTTATATCGTTCAATACTCCCATCAGCATGCCTCTTTATTTTGTATACCCATTTACATCCGATAGGTTGCTTTCCATAAAGTAGATCAGTCAAAACCCAAGTTTTGGTATTTTTCTAAAGCTGCAATTTCTTGATCCATGGCATTTCTCCAACAATCATGTTTGATGGCTTGGTTATAGGTTTTAGGTTCACTAACTTGGGAAAGATTAAAGACATATGATTTATGAAGAGATGATAATGCATCATATGAGAGATATGAAGAGATAGGATATAAGGTACATGTGGATGACTGAGTGGCAGAAGAAGTAGATAACATGTTGTAATGATAGTCCTACAAATAAGATGGTTTATGTGTTGGTCTGGTTGATTTCCTTTGTGGAGTAGCAGTGGCAGGTTCAACAGAAACAGGTTGAGAAGAAAAACTAATAGGTTCTAGAACAATAGAAGGAGGAGATGTAGGTGGTAAAGAGGGTTGATCAGTAACTTCTGAGAAAAGAGGTGATGGAGATGAATTGATTTTGGTGACAAAATCCAAGGAATTTTGTGTATCAATAGGTGTGTGCTTATCACTAGTAAGAAAAGGAAATATGTTTTCATAAAATACTACATTCCTTGATATAAAAATTTCTCTAGAGTTGAAATCTAACAAAAGGTAGCCTTTCACTCCTGTTTTAAAACAAAGTAAAACACATTTTCTTGCACGAGGTTGAAATTTTGTTCTCTGTGCTTGAAGAGTTGAAGCATAGCAAAGTGAGCCAAAAACTCGCAAGTAAGTAATGTCAGGTTTAACATTGTGTAA
>NC_028358.1:13267589-13306522 GCF_000741045.1 Vigna radiata var. radiata
AATAGTGACAAGTATCACAAGGAGTGGATTTTGTATTAGGTAAAGTGACATACATTGTGCGTAATTTGGTATAACAAGAAGAAGAAGAAGGATGCCCTAGTCTAGAGTGTTAAATATCTGTAGAGTCAGGTCTTATTGTAGAGCAAGCAATAGAATTCTCAGAAGAAATAGCAGTTGGTGAAGCAAGGGGTGTGGATGCAGGAACTATCATGACATACAAGCCATCTCTTTCTTGAGCTTTCCCAATCATCTGTAGGGTTGACTTGTCCTGTATTTCACATGAAAATTCAGAAATGATAATTTTACAAGATAAAGATTTAGTTAACTTTGTGACTGAAATAAGATTGATTGAAAAATTAGGAACAAACAAGACATTATGCAAGGTAAGGTGTGGGCCAAGAGAAACTATGCCAGAAAAATGAGCAAATGAAGAGTTCTTGTTGGGTAGAGAAATTGCAATTGGTGAGATTCTATGATAAGAAATAAAATGAGACAAAGAACTGGATATATGATCAGTAGCACCTGTGTCTAGAATCCATTGGGAAGAGATATTATCTTGATCCTAAGACGAAGTGGAAACATTATGAGAACTCACTAGACCAGTAGAATGTGTGACTGTGGGATTAAATTGAGGAAGAAGTGCCAATAGACCTTGAATTTGCTCTTGAGAAAGTCCCAAAGTTGAGGAATGCGACTGCGTCTGAGAATTATTAGAAGAAGAAACAACTGCAGAAGCCATTGAAGGAGAAGAAGTTGTAGGAAAGCCAAGAACGAGAGGTAAAAGATGAAGATTTTGGTAGTAAGAGAATTGGTTGCAGAAGAACGTGATCAAGAATTAATTTTCTTCTGATACAATGTTATGAGAAAAGAAAGGATGAAATATCGTATTTCTTATTATATGATAAGGAGAGAGTACAATTGATATATATAATTGTTCAGAGCAATATAAAAAAGGAATATAAGTATAAAAATATATGAACATAAATGCACATATATGAACAGAGAATAAAATAATTCCAATAAGAATGACGAAGTTACAAACTTTACATAGTGAAATTTGGATTTTTGTTTTTTATTGAATTAGGTATGTGTTGATATAAGACGTTTAAAGTTTATGAAAATGTGAAATTAATATTTGATTTGTATTATGCATGTTGAATTTGTGACTTGGTATACTTAAAGAAAGTGAATTTGAATGTTTTAAAAGAATTTAATTAGGTTGAACAATTAAGAAATTATATGAATAGATACAATTAGTGAGGTTTATTATTTGTAGTATCAAGTTTTACGGAGAAGAATAGTTGATAAATATCTTGTAATATGAATAACCTCTTGTAATACTAAGTAACCTTATCCTTTTATTGGTGTAGAAAAACATTATTTGTGTTTATAACTATTTAAAAGAGTATATAATTTTTTAATAATTCATAACATATAACTTTTATTTCTAGTAAGTAATAAATATCACTTTCTTTGTAAACCTCTCAATTTACCGAGGAGTGGATTCTAAAAACACTTAGTGGTTTAGCTAAGAATGGCTAGATTCCAAACAATACTCATTGGTTTAATCAAGATTGCTTGGATTCCAAACAACACTCAATTTAGCTATGAGTGGTTGGATTCCAAACAATACTTAGTAGTTTAGGTTTAGCCAATAATGTTTGAGTTATAAACAATATTTTGTTTTAGCCATGAGTGAACGCATTCCAAAGAATACTCGAAATTAGCCTAGAGTGAAAATATATGATGTTATAATTGACATGACATGGGATGTGATGTGAACATAGTTATTTCCAATGAGTGAATATTATGTTGAGATGTTTATGTATTGAATTTGATATTCTACAAGAGATGATGATGGAAGCTTGCCCAAGCCTGGACTTCGCAGGTTGCAATTCCAAACAACAAGCAATGGACCGTGAAGAGTGGTGCAGCGGAAATGGAAGGAGAAGAGTGGTAGTTAGGTTTCCATCATATGATTATGATCTTATTGATATTGAACTCACATAGAGGAAAATATTAAATGATGAAAGTTGAATGAGATTTCTATGACATAGTATGCATAGTGAAAAAAGAATTGTGTTTGGTAAGTCATGAGATTTTACCTTGTCATATTAATGGATTGGATTCCTATTTTGTAGTTTCATTGTTGTGACAACTTTAGTAAAAGAATATGACACGTGCAATCCTTAAATCTAATTCAATACATGAGTCTTCCAATAATGGAATGAATAATCTATGATATATGATATTAATAACTTATTATATGAGTTCTAGTCTTTTGAGTGAAAAATAAAAACTTGATTTTTTATAAATATTTAATAAATCAATTGAGATTAAATTCACTAGAGTATGAAGTATACATATGAGATACAGTTAAAATGTATGAATTTATTCTTTCAAAATATGTATATAACTTCAAGAAAAACAAATTTATAAGTTTGTTTAAAACTCTAACGTATCCTATTTTTTGTATTTGTATGTCATTTATGACTGTAGTGATAGTATATTACACAGAAAAAAAGTATGTGATATTACAGGAAAATCATCTTAGTAAAAATAAGTTGCTGAGATAAAAAAATATTAAATGTTTATGTTTTATTTAGTTCTTTTCTAAAGTTGTGTGTATAAATAAATAAGTTATTTTTAAAAAATTAAAAAAAATGTATAAATACACACATTATTTACTTTTTTATAGTTGTTGTGACAAAATACTTAATAAATATTACGGGACTATTAAACTTTACTTTAACAATGTCTTATCTAAATTGTGCTCGTGAAAATTAACTAAAATAGTGGGGAAAATCTTTAAGCTTTCATTTTGCGTAAATGAAGAACAGTAGAGGAAAAAGAACAAAAATTATTTTAAAACAATAAAATCATGATGTGATCTTTATAATGGAAGAAGATTTCTAATTTATGTAGGCACCCCATAGTTTTATAAGTTCACACCTTTATTTATAGTTATTTTCAATTATACTATAGTGGTTAAAATAAAACCAATTCTAAATATTTAAACTTATGTAAGTTGCACTCTTCCTCGAAACTTATTTATGATAAATTATATAATACAAATAAACATGCCATTTAAATTTACAATAATAACAAATCACATATATAAATGAATGTACATAAAAAATATAACTTAAATCGTAAGTTGTATTATCATATAATAAACTTTAGAAATAATAAAACAAACGTTCACCCATTTGGTGGAATGGAGTAATATATTAGAAACCATCAGTTTTCTCTCAACCCACTCGACTAGCTTGTTTATATTTTATTATTTTTATATAGGTATAAGATATTAAAATAAAATAAAAAACTATAATTTAAAGAGCTATTATTTTACATTGTGTCGTTTTGATAATGTAAATAAATAAATAATTTTTTATTTCATTAATAACTATTTACATATTAAGTTTTAAGTGTTACTGTAATTTAGTAATTTAATATATATATATATATATATATATATATATATATATATATATATATATATATATATATATATATATATATAAAAGCAGCAATCGTTTCCACCATTTTAATAAAATATTAGTAAACTAATTAAGAGATATAAAATACTGATCAAACATGCTTTTGAAAATTGTATTTAAAAAAAATACATAAAATTGATAAATCAACGAGCAAGTTTGTTATTTGAAAGAATAGATTAAAACTTTCCATATTAATTATGAATGGTCAAACCGTTTCTTGGACAAGTCGAAGGAATGAAAACATGAAAAATACAACTAATTCATTTTACTTACATTCCACTAAGACTAAATAAAAATTTATTTAATTTATATATGTTTTAGTTTTTATGTAGGCACACCCCAGTGTTTATAAGCTCACATTCAATTTTATTTATTTTCATTTTTACCATGCTTAGTTTTAGATTAGTTAAATATATGTTTTGGTCCTCATATTTGTACCTAATTTTCAATTGAGTCCTCCTGTTTTTTTTTTTTCCAATTAAATCCAAATATTTGTTAATTTGAGGTCATAAAACCCTCTCCGTTAACTTTCCACTATCGCCGTTGAGACTGTGATGACGTGGATCAGACATTAATAACACATTTATACTGATTTAATTATGTGAAAATTTTATTTAAATTAAAGGATGACTTGACAAAATTAAAAAGGGAATAAGGGATTTGGAAATCAGAGAGCGTTCTTCATCATTTCTTCACCCCAATGGCTCTGTTTTCAGAAACTAGTAGCTTTCTAGTACCCAAAAGCTGTTATTTTGCTAAGAAGAAAAGTGATCCCTCCCATTTTTCAAAATGGAAGACGACCACCAATGGGAGCTTTGCAACGACGACGACTTCATCTTCAAGCGCAAGCGCCGCCGCATCGACGCTCCACCGCCGCCAGAGACCGACGAATCGACGGCGGAAAACCTTCGGAGAGAGCGTAAGAAACAAACCCTACGAGCTCAAATCGGACGACAAGAAGACCCCAACTGTAGGAGACCGCAACTCTAACCAAAGTTGAATGCTTGGGTTGATTATGAAGGTGGACTTAAGGTGATGGAAGTTAGGTTAAGCAAATGGGATGAAGAAAAGCCTTCTGCTCAAATACCTGCATTGCACATGGGGTGAAACACCCACACTAGTGGAAAAAACACATTCTATGACTAACTTATTATGATAGGTAAAATTTATCTATCATAATAAACTGACCGGTGGTATATTCGTAATAAACCTATCATAATATACCTCTTCTATGATAGTTAATTCATCACCTATCATAATAACTAAATGCGGTGGCATTTTTGTAATAAAGTTAAAAAAATATTATGATCACAATTTGGAGTGAAACTCACTCTCAGGCTCATTCTTCTTCTTCGATTCTTTTTCTCTCTTTTCCTGTTCAGAAACAAAACCCTTTTGACCCCTGGTTCTTCTTCTTCTTCTTCAATTTTGTTTTTCCTCCCAAACTCTTCAGATTCGCGCCTCCTTGCTCATCATTTTCCCAACCTAGAATCTCTTATTCAGCTAGGTATTGTGCCACCGTTTCCTCCATCCTTTTCGCTTCTCCTTTCCATTTCACTGATTGAGTCTTCCTTTAAACACCCTTTTGCCTTTGATCTACCTTTTCTACCGATTATAATTGCATTCTACCGATTATAATCACTTCTCACCGATTAAATCCCCTTCTTCTCCGATTAGACCCCTTCCTTTCACGAACCCTAAAATCTACACCTATCAAACCTTCAAAAACCTAGGGCTCATGAGTAGATCCATTTCTTCTGCTGCTTCTCGATTCATCAGCTCGATCCGCGCCAGATTCCATGGTTCCTTGTCGATCCGCCTCGACTTGGAGCTATCAAGTGGTATTCAGAGCCATGGCGTCCCTCCGTCCAGCTAAGTATCTCTCTCCTTTGATTCACATCTCTGTTCTGAGTTTCATTCTTGTGTTGATTCATGTTGTTTGGTTGGGATCTGTTGTAATATAAGTTTGCTTCACTTTTCCGTGTTGTTTGATACAATTTCTTTGATATCTTGTGGTTTGATACTTTGTCTTGTGTTGATTCATTTGTTTTGGTGTCGATCTGTTCATTAGGTTTCTGATTTAGTCTAATTTTTGTGTGTCAGCCTTGAGTTGCTTTGGTTTCATCATTTTAATTGGTCCAAATTTGTGTTTGAATCATTTTATTTGAGCATCATATTCTGTCTTGTCTTTAGTCGTGTGCATTTGATTAATTGTCAAAATTCCTGGTTAAAATCGTGTTTCTGCTTCATCTGTGTAATCTGTAGAGTGTTCATTATCTGCACACTAAGTGAGCCATGACAAATTCAATGAGAGTGGGCTAACAGTGAGAGAGGGTGAAGGCCAGGTATTTTCTACACGCCCCTTTCCTTTTTCCTAGTACTGCACTCTAGTATTGGTTTTCTATGTTTTAAGAACAAAAAACAAATAATAAAGGTAAGAATTCTGATTCATGTTGCAGTGAGTGAGTGACCCATTTTTAAATCATTAGTTCAAAAGTTTGAAGAACCTTGTTCCAGATACGTTACTGATGAAGTAGGTTGACAAACAGTTTACTCTGATGCTAAATTTTCCAAGTTCAGCAGCTGCATTCTTTGTCAGTCCTACAATGCCATGTTTAGAGCTTGTGTATGCGTGAGTTGCAATCCCTCCAACACTTGAACTCACACTTCCTATGCTTATTATACTTCCCTTTCTCGTTGGGATCATCACTCTGGCTGCATGCTTTGTTCCTAAGAAGGGACCTATCAGATTCACTCTCACAACACGTTCCAATTCAGCCACATCGTTGTCAAGAATGATGGGTTTAGCATCATCTATTGTTGCAGCATTGTTCACCGTTATGCCTAGCTTTCCATACTTGGATACAACCATGTTCACTGCATTTTTAACATCCTTTGCCTCATGTTTGCAAAAATAGCCTTGCCATGCACTCACCAATGCCCCTTGCCCCACCAGTGATCAAAGCCATTTTTCCTTCTAGTCTGCAAAAGATTATGCCATGTAAAAAACAAATAATAAAGGTAAGAATTATGATTCATGTTGCAGTGAGTAAGTGACCCATGTCCTTTTCTGCATCTCAGATACTCCAAATGCCCACCCTTCAAGCCAAGCTTATATAAGTATGAAATGTAAAATTGGGTTTGTGTTCTGGATCTGTCATTCACCGGCTTCCTTATTTGCCTTTTCAGGCCGATTGATTACATAACGAATTGAAATAATGAGTGGGGTTGTTCTTGTTGATGTTGTTGCTGCCATCCGTAACCTACTGCAAGGATGGGATAATGCGACAATTGCAGGTCTGTTTCTGTTATTTTCACCTTTTTTTTCAGCTTTAAAAGGTGGTATTCTGATTCTAGTGTTAAAGAGCATCTATTTGTTCATTATATTAGTCAAGTAGTAAAAGCCAATGAAGACTTTGCTTCAAAAAGGCAGCAGTTCTCTTTATTATGCTATTAAGGTGATTTTATTGTAAACCATTTTGAAAATGTTGATTGGCTTTTCCAAGAAATTCAAGATCTGCAAAAGCAAGTTGAGAATTTAGAAGATAAGCTTGATTTTCGAGGATGGGTAATGAGGACACCAGAAGAGATTCAACTAGAGCTTGAGTAATATGAGAAGGTGTCTAATTATGTGATACATTGGTTTAGTTGTTAAAGGCTTGGGGCAATTTTTTTTCTTTTCCCCCTTTCTATCCATGTACAGATACATTTTCATAAGAAAAATTTAATGTATGAAATGGATTCCATTTTATTTGTTCAATTGAATTATATATTAATTATAAATTAATTGGATGAAATCATAATACAAGAAAATTAATTATAAATTGATTGGATATCAAATGTAAGCATGTAATTTTTTTAAAAAAAAAATCAAGTTTTTATGATAGGTAAAAAATTACTTGTCATAATATATTCTGACATATTATGACAGGTAAAAGTATGTCATAATACGCGAAACCCTATTATGATGCCCAGAACTATGATGTCAGACCACCTGTCATAATAAGTCACTTTTACCTATTATAACAAGTGTTTTTTCCACTAGTGCCAATACCAGAATCAAATCCAAAAAAAGGAACCCTTCTTCTTCCTATGTTTTCTGATTTAGACTGTTTTCACATCTGGGGAGCATTGTTTTTCCTTTTTTATTCTCTTAGGTCTGGCTTAGTTCTCGCAGGGAGGCGGGGGCTAGGTTCGGTGGCTCAGGCGTGACGCCTCTTCTTGGTTGTGGGTGCCACCGCGTTAGCTTCTTAGCAACGTGAGTAACTCTGAACGTGGGTGTGCTCGTAGTGGTGGGGATCATGGAAACTTGCCCTTTCGAAGCAAATCGCGACGGTGATTGGTGGCAGGTTGAGTGCGAATCGCGTTACCGATCTTGTAAATTTAGGATTTTCTGAATTGGGAATTTAGGGATTAGTTTTTTTTTTTTAATCTGGAAATTCTTGGGATTCTTGGTCTTATAGCGTTACCAATCTGCATTTACGTTTTGATTCGCGTTTGGAGTGCGTTTCGTGGTTTATTCTTGATGATTGATGGTGGAATTTTGGGGGTTAAGGTTCAAAGTGGATTTTTGTTTTTTTTTTCTTTTTTTTTTTGGATTGGATTCTGGTATTGGGTGTTTCACCCTGCATCTCGACTGCCTCTGGCCACCGCGAGAGCGAAGGTGATGGCGGTTGCCGGAATCAAGGGGGATTAGTCGCAATGACAGGAAGAAGAAAGTAAATAACACGTCATACAATTAAATAATATAAGATAATACCACGTCATATAACATTTATTAAAATACTTAATAATAAATTAAATAAAAAATTCCACCTAATATAAGATTTACACAACATTAGCAATTGTAAACGTCGTTAATGAAAACTTAACGGAGAGGGCTTTATTGCCTCAAATTAACAAATATTTGGATTCAATTGGGACAAAAAAAAAAACATGAGGACCTAGTTGAGAATTGAGCACAAATATAAGGACCAAAACATATATTTAACCTTTTAGATTAACCTTAAGCTCAAAATAAAATTAATTATAAATATCTAAACTTGTGTTATTTGCATTCTTTTCTCTACTGTATCATATATCTGAACTTCTGTTATTTGCATTCTTTTCTCCACATTTATTTATCATATGTTAAATAACACATAATCATATGGTGGGAAACCAATTTTATTTTTTTAAAAAATCATTATTTTCTTAAACTTAACTTCTCTCAAAACCTTTCTTTTTTTTCTTCCAAAACTTATGATTCAGTTCTCATATTGAACATTTAACACCACACGAGTGATTAGTGTGAAGAACTCTATCAAAATTCTGATCAATTTCTTTTTTTAGGTGAGTTCGATTTATGTATTGTCTTTAAGAGAAAAAATTATTTCCTTTGCATGCAAGTTCATTTTCGAGTGCATGTTGTCTCTTTTCTCTCTTAATGTACCTCTCATGGTTTGTAATTCTAAATATTTTTCCTTGATCGTTGATCAACCATTTAATTATGTAGATAAAGTAATTTTTTTTGTGAAGTTGTTTAAGAGAGAACGATAATACACAAACTCTATCAAGTAAGGAAAGTTAATTTCATGATGACTTGTATGTCTTATTGTTGTAGATAACTAGTGTGTGATAAATATCGTTGTATGTTTATTGAAAATGAGATAATAATGGTCAAATTAGTTGTTGGATGGTAAATTAGTCGTGATATTTGAGAATAATAATGAAAGAGAATTTGGTCTGGACTATGAAGTTAAATTGTGGTAGAACTTTTGGAATAGAAAAGTTTAAGTGTGACTGATGATATAGTAACAAGAAATTGTATGAATGTGTATAGGAGAGATTGCTTATAAGAAAAGAAATGAATAAGCATGACTTTGATGTTATTATGGTGAAGTTATTGTTTTAGTTAAAGAGTTTAATGTTTCTGATGATGTATTATATTTTTTCCTTACCAACTTTAGAGTACTTGAATACCTTAGTGTAAAGAGATTAAAAACCTATGATTTCAGGTGTATGGTTGCAAAATTTATGAATTTATTTGGCATAATGTTTGTGTTTTAAGAATGCAGTGTGCTTATGTAACTATTATAATATGTCAAGTATAAGTGGAAACCTTAGGTAGATGAGAAATTCCCAAGCTACATAAAAGCAAAAAAAAAAAAAGGTTGCATTGTTGTTGGGTGGTGCATGTGTGTCACTGGGTGGGCAACAATTGTCTAACTTCAAGCGGTAACTTTGTGAAATTGTTTCCATACTTGAAGTGTTTTATAGTTTTGGCTAAAAAGTTTTCATTGTATGCTACCTAAGATAGTTATGATTATATGAATATATGTTTTGATAGTGTATATGTACGGGTACAAATTTTAGTGTGTTGTGG
Organism: Vigna radiata var. radiata; assembly: GCF_000741045.1. NCBI lineage: Eukaryota > Viridiplantae > Streptophyta > Magnoliopsida > Fabales > Fabaceae > Vigna > Vigna radiata. The sequence goes on from NC_028358.1 coordinate 13,277,454, forward strand.
TTGTAAAATTGGTTAGTTAATGCAGGATAATTGTTACATGAAATTTTTCCTACTAGAATTGATTTGTAATTTACTAATTAGTTCTTTCTTACCTACTAAAAATTGTATTGATGATTGCATTGAGTTATGTTTTGTAAGGTTGTAAGTTTATGAAAAGCTAATGTGATAATAATAAACAAATTAGTTATTTTCAAGGAAAAATGCTAATATAAGGTGAGTTAAAGTGTATGAAAGGGACTTTTGATGTGAGACTATCTTGACTCAACTAGTATCTCATTCATATAAAGTTTGATACCTCGGTGCTGTGAGTCAAAGGAGGCTGCACATAACAGACAATATGATATGAAAGAGGATCATACTTAGGCAGCTAGTGAGGCTAACTTTGTCATAGTTTGGTTGTCGACATTTGGTCTTAATTGTTGGAACATCATTAAAGGATTTGGAAGCAAGCATGATAGGTGTAGAGTTTCACGAGTTCATTCCACTAGTGCAGCGAAGGGAAACGACCACGGTTGTTTTTTAGTATACATCGCGGTTCATGAACTGCGGCATATACGGGGGCACGGTAATAAGTCCGGGACTTTAAAAGCTCGGAACCGTGGCGAAAAACCCTTCTTTTAAAAAAAAAATTCCTAAAACAATAGGTCGTAGTTCGTGCTACAACCGCAGCCAAAACTCTTTTTAAAAAAAAAAAATCGTTTATTCAACTTTTATACACAGTCCCACCCTGCAACTTTCTCTTATCTTCACTATTTACGTTACATATTTATAAGCTCTTTGCCATGTTCCAGTTCAATACACTTCATCATCCTAATTGAATTCAACCTAAATTCAACCTTCATAACAAAGCCCCTGTCAGACTCCCTTGATCACACTTTACTCACACATAACCTCACACCGAGACTCTGCAGCGCATCCTGAGACGCTCACATGTCCCCATCTCTTCCTTTATGTTTTCGCACCCCAACACCCAAAGTATCTAATAACTAGACAATCTTCACAACGTATAAAATATCATTCCGAATACAATAAAAAAATGCTTATGAAAACGCAATTTCTATGTGCAGCGATGATGTGTAATTGAAAATTTACAATTGACAGTTAAGGCATGACGCGGTTCATCGTGAAATTGTAGCGTAGAAACGCAAAAAGGAAGAAGGGCATCAAAGGCAATACCTGAAATCAAACGCACTGTTAGTGGCATAGAGAGGAGGGCTTCAGAGAGAAAGGCACTCGAAGCGCCAGAAAGAAGAAACTAAGTAGAATGGCGCGGTAGAGAGGAGGGCTTCAAAAAGAAAGGCGCGGCGAAAGTTGACGATATCCAAGTGGAAGTTGACGATGGCGCGGCAGTAAAGAAACACCTCGCAGAAGACACTCGAAGCGCGGCGGAGAGGAATGGCGCGGCGGAGAGGAGAAAGGTTTGAGTTTCAGAGTTTTCGCGTGGAAGACAAAATTGTTCAGTGATATCTTTTTAACCTAATTAAATGATACTGCCGCGGTCCATTATAAAACCGAGGTAATAGAGTGGAATAGGTCACAGTTTCCATAATAATTGCGACCTATTCTGATTAAAAAAAAAAAATCTTAAACTGATCTGAAATGGCAATGTTGTAATTTTCTACCCACTTTCTACTGCAGTTCAACCAACAATTGTGGCCTATTCCCTGACTCCAATTTATTTCAGAACAGATTTTGGGGAATGTCAGAATTTAGCAAGGGGAATAGAGCACGGTTCTAAGGGGAACCACGGTCTATTCCCCTGCAATTTTATTTCAAATTTGACTTGGCGGGAATGTCAGAATTTTGTAGGGGGAATAGACTGCGGTTCTGAGGAGAGCCGCGGTCTATTCCCCTACAATTTTATTTCAAATCTGACTTGGCGGGAATGTTAGAATTTTGCAAGGGGAATAGACTGCAGTTCTGAGGGGAACCGCGGTCTATTCCCCTGCAATTTTATTTCAAATCTGACTTGGCGGGAATGTCAAAATTTTGCAGGGGGAATAGGTCGCGGTTCTTGAGGGGAACTGCGATCTATTCTCCTGCAATTTTATTTCAAATTTGACTTGGCGGGAATGTAAGAATTTAGTAGGGGGAATAGACCGCAACTCTGAGGGGAACCGCGGCCTATTCCCCTGCAATTTTATTTCAAATCTGACTTGGCGGGGATGTCAGAATTTTGCAGGGGGAATAGACTGCGATTCTGAGAGGAACCGCGGTCTATTCCCCTGCAATTTTATTTCAAATCTGACTTGGCAAGAATGTCAGAATTTTGCAGGGGGAATAGGTCGCGGTTTCCCTCAGAACCGCAGCCTATACTTTCGATATAATTTCAAAAATGCCACCGCACAATATTATGCTTCGGTTTCTATTGAACCGCGGTGTAATGTGCACGGTAAAAGATCGATTTTTTACTAATGTTCATTACATTAATCCTCTGAAAGCAGCATCTATATGTATGTTGTTTGAGCCATTTGGGTTGGGATTTGAATGAGTTGATTGAATAAAGTTGTGGAGATTGATGTTAATAGTTGATTTTGATGAATGAGAAATACTTTGTGTTTTGGGGCTGACTTTTATTAAAAATATTCATTGAATAGAATAATTTGAGAGTTTGTTTAATCCTTAAAAGACTATAATGTGATAGTTGAATTGAAATAAGATCATAGTAAGATTGATTTTGATAGAGATGGTATGTTATACAAGTAAGATTCTTTATTTTCATATTAGTTATTAATAATATTTAAATTCCATAATTAATTATTTAATATAAAATAAATTTAACTTTTAAAAACCGTTTGAATAAAAGTATAATTTGCTTTTATTTTAATTAATGAACTTATACTATATAAATAGTTAACTAACTTATATAAAAAATAATTTATAATTGTAACATCTAGATATTTACAATATAAATATCTTATGTATAATTGTAATACCCTTTCCTTTATGTTAATTATATTTAAATCTTTTGTTTAAATATGATTTTATAAGTAAATTGAAAAATATAAAAGAAGATTTTGTAAAAATTAAAAGATGATTTAGAGGTGTTAACAAGTTTTTATTTCTAATTACATTGCTAAAATTATAATCATAATTTCGTTATTATTTATTAATGAGCTTATTAAGTTCATTACACTACTCAAATTGTAGTGGTAATAAAAATAAACTAAGAGTAAGCTAATAACTGACTTTTACTTATATATATTTCAAGGGTTTATTTTAACAACTTTTTTAAAAATTATAATACTTTAAATTGAAATTTTATTATTTATGTGATAATTAACTTATCTTTGTAATATTTTGTTTGTATATTTTATTTATATATTTTATTTATTTTCTTTTGTCATATTTATATATTATATACAAAAGGAGTTGATGATGGGAGTGGAAACTAAAGGATTAAAATAATAAAATCTTAGATAATTAGTTTAATCCTTTTATAAAACTATATTAAAATTCTAGTTTATATTTTAAAGTACTTGTAAATTTATTTTAAATATGTTTTAAAATATAATATTATCTAATTTAAGATATGTCAGGTAAATCATTTCACTTATAATTAGTGAAAAGGTACCTTATCATATTAATTATTATACAATCATAATAAATCACACGTATAAAGGAGTATATATTAAAAAACTTTATATATATATATATATATATATATATATATATGGGTTTGTTAATGCGTGTACGCTTGTTTTTCAGTTGGTACATTTTAACAATGTATACTGGATTATAGTAGACAAAAATATTCTCATATATTATAGATTCTAAGTTTTAAAGTCAAGGATATTTAAATAATTTTCATTCTCAAAACTAAAAAAAATAATAATAATAAGAAACCCCCAAACCCTTACTCACCTCTCTCATTCCTCTCAATCCTTTCTCTTTCATCTCTCTCACTCCAACCTTTCCTCTATCATCCTATGGTAGATCCAACAAAAAAAAATTAAAAATACTCGTCGTTAAACAATTTACCTTTGTAAAGAGTTGAGTCATTAGCATATTCGTCTTCAGGCAAAGGTTCATTCAAGATCTCTTCAATTTCATCATCTTCACTAACCTCTCTAATTCATCATCTGCAGATGTTGAATCGTCATCTCTTAAAAAACCTTCAGGTCAATTACCAATTCCTTCTGGTGTCATTATGCTTGTGAAAATTAGATAAAATTAGATAAGACTAAAATTATAAAATGAAAACTCATTATAAAATCATTTTTTTTTGTGAGAAATTGTTTAATAGCGATGTGGGAGACGTGTGGCTGCAAAGGGAATGTGGATTTCCAGATAGTGGAAGCCATGTGGCAAAAAGGGAGTGGACCGAACGTCCATTTTGGTGGCCATATTTAAAGTGGGATTTTTAAATCTGGCACCACTTTCTCATGCAACCTTTCTTCTTCCTCAAACTCAACTTTCCAGAACCATCATTTTTCTCCTCCTTCTCTCTAAACCTTCAAACTTCTCTCTAAATTTCTAACCATCATTTCTTCTCCGATCATCAACTTCATTTCAGATTAATTTCTCCCGGTGTCAAGAGCTTCAATTTGCACTGATCATAATTCCATTCTGAACCGGTAAGTGTTCTGACTCTTGAAGCTCCTTCTTATTCTTGCATGCACGCCACTTTAAGCTTGCATGTAATTGTTAAAGTCATTTCTCTGAACCTGCTATCTTGTAATTAGACTTTGGACTTTGGAAAACCTTAGAAGTAGTTGCTGCCAAAGAATGAGAAGCCTAGTTGGAATTAGAGGTAAGGGAAGCTTATAAGATTTAATTATGATTCCTTGTATGTTTATATGCATGATTTAATGTGAGTATGTTAGTTGATTTAATGGTATGTTGAAATATGGTATGCTGATGTATGAAATGTTTGATATTGATTATGCACTTAGAGAAATGTATGAAACCTAGAAATTCTTAAATCTGTGATCGAAGGTCATTAGGACCGTTCGGTCCTCCCCTTTAAACCGTTCAGTCTTGACTGAAGTCAGTTGATGACCGATCGGTTTTGTGAGGCTTACATTGTTTGTTATCTACTTTGACTAATCTGGTTCTTTAATAAGTCAATGGAGTCATTTCCCTCTCGGTTTAGTGTATATAATATGGTTAAGAGCGTTCGGTCATAAACCGAGTGTTCGGTCATACAAGTGTTCAGTATTAGACTGACACTTAATTTATGAAACATTCGGCTTCAACTTTCTATCAATTATCTAAAGAACATTCGGTCATGTGAAGCACTTGGTCATAGATCTAGTCCTCGGTCGTATTAAATGCTTAGTAATAATCTAGTATTGCTATGAGTATAAGTACAGTACTCGGTCTTGAAGTGCTCGGTCATAGACTAGCTTTCGGTTATCTTAGTGCTCGGTCTTACAGCAGCACCTGATCCTTAAAGTACCTGGTTTAAATTATTATGTTTTTGTGAAAGTGCTTGGTCTTATACTGACACTTGTTTTCCCAAAGAGTGTTCGGTCTTGTACTGACACTCGGCCTATTGAAGAGAACTCTGTTATTCCACAAACGTTCGGTCTAATTGATATAGTACTCGGTCTTGTTAAATTTTTATTCGATTATTGAGCGTTTGACCATCTTCATAAATCTTTTACAAGTTTTGGTTGCTTTGGATAGTTCTGGGGCTTTCTCAGTTGTTGATTGTTCGGTCACCTGTTGAAGTTTTCTTTGATACTCCATCTTCTTTCGGTGTTAGACCGTTCGGTCATGTACTACAGTTTTCTTTGAAAATCAGTCTTCTTTTCAGTATTAGACCATTCGGTCATTCCCTTAACAATGTTATATTTTGATGAGTGTGATGGTGTGAAATTGGTTGAGTTTGGTTAAGTAAGAGAATTCCAATGGAGGGATATCTCATGGTTAAGGATGGTTGGTAAAGTATGAACATGGTCAGACTCTACTATCGTCCTGATCCTGATATTCCGTGATGACGCTTTCTCATGTAGAGGAAGGTTATTCATGCGTGGGAATGGCAGGAGGTCCGCGGTCATAAGACCAGATGATCGATGTAGGACTAACCTCGAATGGCAGCTGATGAGTTATGCCAGCTACTACACCACACCGGGTGCTAGGGACGTCGAGCTACATGGTTCATACAGTCCGGACAGTGTCTAAGTGGTTGGTTATGAAAGTATAAAACGGTCAGTCTGAATAATTATGAATATATCAGGATGTTATGAATGTGATATTGTTTATATTGTTCGGTTTGCATGTTTATATGTATGTTGGAAATGATTAATTAAATTTATGTAAGCTTACCCTTATCTTTTCTGTCTTTGCCTATGTTGTCGTTCGATATTTGACCGTTCGGTTTGTTCTCTTCACTGCGATGATCATCCCTTGGATGTGAGCAGAAGGCGTGATTGAGGATACCTTGGAGGATGCTCTGCTGACCGATCCGCTTGTAGATGCTATACCTGAGAGTAGTGCAGGACCGTCTGGTCCTTAGTTTAGATTTTAAATTTTATCACTTTATGTATATAGTCGTTCGGTTTAATGTTTTGTAAAACTGTTCGGTTTATCTCTTTTGTATCACCGTTCGGTCTTAGTGAGCCCATGACTGTTCGGTATTATATGTACATTCAACTTTTGTGAAAAGTTTAAAATTCTATATAATAATTCATATCTCTTATCCATCTAAGTGCTTATTCATCACTGTTCTCATTTATTATTTATGTTAACTCCTAGAATAAAGTATAACTTTTGTTATATAGTTATTGGGATGTTAGATAATATACTAAAAACATAATTTTCTTCTAATTATTATATTTTATATTGTGTTGTTTAACAATGTAAATATGTAATAAAATTACAATTAAAATCATAAATATTTACAATTATTCAATTTCATTCAATGAAAGATATTAGTTATCACCTTTATTAAACATGTTCTTTTGTAAATCGTATTTAAAAATATAAAAAAATAATAAATGAATGACGAGTTCCTTCTTTAAAATAATAGATCAAAACTTCTAAGTTATATTAACTGATCCATTTATTAGATAAGTCAAAATTAATCAAATTTAGAAAGTACAACTAATCCATTTTACGTTTCATTATGATTAAATGCAAAAAAAAAAAATTGATTTAAATATATTTCAATTTTTTAATACTACATTTTTTATTTAATCTCTCACTTGTAAAAAGGTATGAACTAATTAGGTATATGTGTTTTTTTAATATGTTATTTCTACTAAATATTCTAAATTATTTTAGTTTACATATGTATAGAGATACTACTCTTATATTTAGAAAAAAAGTTTTGTCACTAACTACACTATTCAATAAAGAAAACTTTATTTTTTACCTAATAAAATTATAAAACATAAGTAGTGTGATCTCTTAGAGATATTACTAATTTGACTCTGATGAATGATATAATAAAAAATAATTCATTAAAAAAATTGTCCACGTTTAATTTTGTTGCCTTCCTTCAAAAGAAGAGAGTAGTATTCTATAATTTGTATAGAAAAAAAAAAAAAGCTTATATTGGATTAAAATGGTATGAAAAAGTTTAAAAAAAAAAAGGCTAACGTGTAAAAGAGGAAAAACGGTATTGGTTTGGCTTTAATTAATAATTTTTGTCATGATTTGGTTATTAATTAAATTGATTGTAATGGATTGCGTGTGGTGTCAGGGCGTCAACGGTCTTACCGACAGCTTTTATTTCTCTGTTTGCTTTTTCAGACCTAAAAATGGATTTATCTGAATTCTTTTTCTTTCTTTTTAATTTACACCATTACTACAGTATCTACATTAATGTATAATAACATACCTCTTTCGAATGCATATATATATATATATATATATATATATATATATATATATATATATATATATATATATATATATATATTGTATTTGATTTTACTTTTTAATATCATAGATAAACATTATATTTATATTTTACCACAGTAACTCTACATTCATACTGATAAAGCAACAGTATTATATTTTACTTTATAGCTTATATATTTACATTTTTTATATTTTCCTGGTTTTATTGAAAGCTTATAATTGGTTTTTTTTTTTGTTTAGTTATTTTATATTTTACTTTATACTGTGAGTAATACATAATAAGATAAAGTAATATATTATAAATATAAAAATAAACATAATAGAAGTGTAGGAACAGAGACGCCTGGGAATCCGATTTGTATTTGGAAGATTCAGATAAAAAAACATTTATTTAGTAAAATATTAATATTTTAATTATATTTTATATTTTTTTTAATTTAAAATACTAATATGATTTATGTTATATTTAAGGCTTCAACTTCCACCATGTCACACCATGGAAAGGCGTAAGCCACGAGATCTGGCAAAGTAAATAGAGTGGCATGTTACACGCTTGTCATTATTATTATTGTTATCAATTCGTATCATATACGAATAAAACTTAAAACAAATTAAGAGAAAAAGTAATTTCCAACTCATCTTAATTTTTTATTTCATGAATTAATTATTTTTTTAATTGATTTTTTAATTACTATTTATATTTCTTTTAACTTTTTAACCCCTATTTTATACTCTACTTTTTATTTTCTTATTTTAGTCAAATTAAACAATGATCTGACATTTATTTAAGGAATTATCAAGAAATGATTTAATTAATTGACAGACTTGAAGATTTGAAATGATAAAATATTAAAATTCGAAAAGTAGAACAAACTTACAAAATTATAAAATTAGGAGAACCAAAACTGTAAAAGAAGAATTATAATAAAACATCAAATATTGCAAGTCTAAACTATCAATCAGTTTTTTCAATGATCAAACTCAAATAAACAATTTGGTTCACTCCCTTTAATGAAATATCTTCTCCTGATTACGATTTTTTTCCTCGTACACTTATCCTTTATTTGACAAATTTAAGTTTAATTCTATTCAAACTAATTTCTTATTAATAATCTGAAACTAAACTCAATTATTGATATACATTCTGAAATTGATGTTTCATTTCTCATGCATTAATGGTCTAAAACCAAAACCATAAATACTGTAACTCTCCTAGGTACATTATTACTAATCTTCTTTATAATCATATATATATATATATATATATATATATATATATATATATATATATATGGGTTTGCTAATTTAAGTAAGAGAGTTTTTTAGTTGGTATATTCTAGCAAAGTATATCAAGTTTTAGGTTATAAAAATGTCTCTATTAAAAAAAAACAACTTTAAATCCAAGGATATTTTAATAATTTTAAAATTTAATTTAAAAAAATAAAATAAAAGGTAGTTATTAAAAATACGGATCGGTCCACGTATAGAGAAGTTATTAGCTTTTATTGTATATTTTTTAAAAAGTAATTGTTTTTTAAAATAAAAATAAAATAAAAGGTAGTTGTTTTTTTAACCTAAGGTTTTATAAACCCAGACGAGTTCTATAAACTTAGACGGGTTCTATAAATCCTAAACTCTAAACCATTATATTTTTTTTAAAAGATAGTTGTTTTTTAAAATAAAAAATAAAATAAAAAGTAGTTGTTTTTTAAATTAAAAATAAAATAAAAACTAATAACTTCTCTCGTACGTGGACCAATCAGAATTTTTAATAACTACCTTTTAATTTTTATTTTAAATTAAATTTTAAAATTATTAAAATACCCTTGAATTTAAAGTTGATTTTCTTTTTTAACAGAGACATTTTTGTAACTTAAAATTTGGTATACTTTATTAAAATGTACCAACTAAAAACCCCCTTATATAAATTAGCAAATACCATATAAAACTACAATATATATGTTTTAGATATACATAAAAAAAACTTATATTAATTATGTTAATACATCTTAATAATTGTAATGAAATATTTTTTTTTTTCCTTTTGGAGCCATATACAATGCCTCCTACTACTTGCATACAAAATTATTTAAAATTGATTCAAGAGAAAGAGAAAGAACAAAAACAAACTTATTCAAAATAAAATTTTGATCAACTACAAGTATAGTTTTATGAATATAATGCACTCTCATATTCAAATGTTAAGAGTTCTTATAGAAAATATAGAATAAGAAAAAAAATTAGTACTTTTAGAAAAATTATAACTTTTATATAATAAAATTTGATTGACATCTTTTTATTAATAGTCGGAACTTTTAAATAATAAGTTTTTTTAGTATCATTTATAAAACCTTCTTCTACTTTGAATATATTCTAAATCCTTATACCAATCATTAATTTAAAATTTTATCACATTCTTAATAACAAATGCACTAACACTAAATATAAATACACATTTGACTAAACCACAAAAATTATAAAATTTGAACTATAGATAATTTTATTTTGAAGATATTGAGTAATAATAATATAATTTAGAATATTTATACATTAAAACTTCAACAATATTATTATATACCAGTGAAAAAAGAGATTTAAAAAAAATTATATTAACAATGATGATTAAATAAAAAATAAAATGCATCTTTTTTTATTTTAAAAATTAAACGTTTGTCTCTTTATATGTTATCATACTTTTCTAATTTAAAATATAATTACAAATAAAATAAAAATACACAATATGCAAATCAAAAGAAAAGACACAGTTATATAATACTCTGTTCACTTTTTTTAATGATAATAAAAATAATAAAATAATTATTATAATTATAAAATTAAATATAAATAATTTTTAAAATTTTATTTTAAGTAGTTTTTATTTATTTTTGGGTATTTTAATTAAAAAATAATTAAATTTAAAAAAATATCAATAAAAAATAATTAAATTTAAATACTATTGATAAAATAATTATTTTAATTTTAAAAAATATTTAAAGGATAAAATTAAAAACAAATATAGATATAGTTTCCCTATATAAAATGTTAAATTTGAGATGCTAAAATCAAATTTACAATATTTTTTACTAAAAAATATTATATCAGCTCTTAATTTATATTCTCATTAATATGTTATTTAATTATTATTTTTTCAATATAAAAAATTTGTCTCATTTTTATAATTTTATATTTAAAATTTTAGGTAAAACACTCCAACTTTGATAAAAAAAAAAAAAAAGTTCTCATAAAATCCAAAATTTTAAATGAAAGTACTGAAAAAAAAATCCAAATTTAAAAGTTTCCCCATAAATGAAAATTTTTTAGAAAATCTAAAATTATTATTATTATTTTGGAGAGAAGATGTGATTAAAACTATGGATTTCAAATGTAAGTTGGGAAACGCAAAATAGGGCACAGACTTTTTATTTTGGTCAGATAAATTAACTAAAAAGGCATTTATTTATGGCTTTAACAGAACAGCAGCAGTTTGACTGCATTTTTTTAATATTTGCAGGTTTCGTCTCCAAGAATTCCCAAAACTTTGAAAACCCCTCACAATTACTGCTTTTTATTTATTTATTTAATCAGAGACAGCTGCATGCAGATTAAATTACTATAATGCCCTTAAATTTCTCACACTTCAATGTAACCAGTCATAATTTCCATTTTAAGAAATTTTCTTGTTTTTTAAAATATAATTAAATTTAACAAAAATACCATCCAAAACTAAAGTGGTAATTATTTTACTTTAACTTTTTAATTTAATTTTATCTTTGGGACACCACTTTTTTTCTTTTATTAGTAACTGTGTGAAGTGACATTGTTAAAACTTGTGTAACAGGTTAATAATACAACTTTTATTTAACATTGTTGTTAAAGGCTAACTTATCATTTCTTTTTCTTGTTATCTGGTTATTTTACTTTTTCTGAAATTTTAGCTTTTTTTATTTAAAAAACTCTTCAATTATGGTTTGATAATTATATACACATATAATATTTATATATGTATATAATTTCAAGGTGGATTCAATTTATACCAACTTACCCTATTTTCTGTATTTGTTTATGGTCTATTAGTCTACGATGATCATATGTTATACATGAGTAGAAGAGTATGTAGGTAGAATGACTAAGAAACAATAAGACTATTAATGGACGGTTAAAGTATAATTGTTGTGTAAGTACATAGTTTTTGTATTGTACATATCTTCTATTTGTTTAGAAATTATCGAATTTTAAGGACGGTAAATACATATTATATGTTTATGTGTTTATTTATTGTTTTATACTAAACTTGTAATGATTCATATAGTAATATATAAATATATATATATATATATATATATATATATATATATATATATTTTAGTGAACTAAATCATTTCTTTATAGTATATTTTTATGAAATAGACTATATTTTAAGTTTGGTTAGACTAAACTCAATATATAGGTTCAAAGCATTTATTCATTTTTTAAGTTTAAAAACCAATCAAAATGTAACATATGAACAAATTTTAATTTCATATTTAAATTTAGAAACTAAAAATATATTTAACCCATATTTTTATTTTAGTTTAACTGAACTTAGATTCAACTTATTCATAAAAAAAAATCTATAAAAAAATGATTAATTTATTAACACACATAACATATCTACACTCCTAATTGAATTATTATATGGAGACTTGTTATTTTATTTTTAAAGTTTAAGATCAATGTATCAAAATTTCAAAAAAACAAATTATAATTTTTCATCCTATTAAAAATATATTAACTTAAATAAATATAGCTAAATATTATATTTTTAAAATATAAGACTCATTTATGTGAAATTATCACTGGTTATATATTTAAAAAATATGAATGAAAATTTAATGGATTGCATTTCGAAGTTTCATGATCATAATTTTTTATTGGACGTGCCTTCACTTGTTAATATAGGTAATTATTTCATCATTTCATGTACTGAAAAGAAAAAGTTTATCAAATTTGTAAACAAATAAATGTCATCAATTCACATTCAACATTCTTTTTCATTATGAACTTAATTAGACATTTGGATTTCTAATTGGAAAATAATAAAAAAATCATAATTTTATTTGATGTAATTAAATCATAATTGTCATTTTCGATAAAATTGTCCTTTTGTTCATACATACAATGTGTAAGCTTGTAGTATTTTTTTTTATTTTTCAATTTTTTTAAAAAATTATATCATGTTAAGTCATTATCGTGTTATATGAGAGTGATAATGTCACATGTCTATACAGTGTGTACATATAGTTTATATTCAATTTAATCTCTATATTTAAAATTTTGATTCAACTTCATCTTAATTTATTTTTATAAAGAAACAATGTTGTCCCTTTAAAATTGGAACAAATTAATCAAACTTAATTAAATTAAATTAATATATATATATATATATATATATATATATATATATTAAAATAATTTTTTAAAATGTATACCTTAAATCACTCTACCTAAATATTAAGTTAATTTTGAACATTATTAATTTCAATAAAAAAATTGATGTTTTAAAACTTATAATTTTTTAAATATATAAGTATGTGATATAATAAATAAACATATCTGCTAAATATTAATCGCGAAAATAATATAAATAATCATTTAAATATAATCTTTTATGTTTATAATACACTTAAAAAATAGTAAAATAAAAAATAAATATTAATTAATTTGAATGATATAACCTATAATCAAAGTGTAACACTCCTGATGTAAGACTTTCTACAAATTTAGAATATATCATCTTTTAGATATTAAACATAAAACTACATATATAAATAATTATTACATATATTACAATATTCCTTAATTACATATTTAAAAAGTTTTTCTAAAATGCAAAGTTTATAAAAAGGAAAAGGAAAAGGAATATAATGTAATACAAAAGAAACTATACAATATAGCAATAGACATTTACACTACTCCAAAGTTAGACTATTATTGGGTTCCTCGTTTATAATATCTCATGCTTTCGTATACTCCATGATCATAGTAGAAAGAAAAACAAACACAAACCAGAATAAACTATTATATTTTAAAAGGGAAAGAGTATAATAAAATTAAAAGATTAAGATCAAACAAATCATGTACAGCAAACTCATTCAATCATACACATCATATAAGCAAACTACGACAACCACCTCTAGAGGATTTTGTGTATTAAATCAGACGTAAGAAATTTTGTCTTGCCATAAGGATCCCAATAGATTTTGGCTCATAAGACCATGGTTATACCCAACCTTCCTCTATGACAAGGTTAGTTCACATATGACAATCATAAAAGTTCCATGTAAAACCAATTTCCTTCATTGGAACCTCCATCATCTCTCACTAGATAGATATCTTACTCTACGTGAATTAAAATACCTAGTAAATTTTGGATAATCTCCTTATGGGTCTTACTCAATACACATAACACAAGAGTGTAATGTTTTTCCCTTGAAAATAATTCCTGATATGATCCATTTTAGGAAAGAGTATGATCGTTTTTGAGTTTGAATCTTCAAGAGACACAACAAAAATAAATCAGAGAAGTATGCAGAATAATAGAAGAATGAGATATGGTACAATCTAGCATATTGATAAGTCTAGTGAAGATTCATTCAAAGATGTTAATCTTTGATAAAAATCAAAGTTCTAATCCAAGAACCAAGAGAATCCTTTCTTAAAGAATGCAATTGCATATATGACTCAAAAGTGTTTACATAAGCTTTTGGTACCTCTATATATAGGCACATAAGTTTAAAAAAACTTAAAAACCCTAAAATAAAGCCCAAAGCCTAAAACACATAAAATTAACAAGAAATGAAAATTATAGACTCAAACTTTTGCCTAGCGAGTCCCACTCACCCAACGAACACAAACTATCTTTCTTAGATAACTATGATGGATGGTAAATTTGTTGTTTGGTCTTAGATAATGTTTTTCTTTCTTTTTCAAAAATCACATCCAATTTCAACTTATCATCTAAAACCAATTGAGTTTAGTTTACCTACCCTTGAGACCAACACACCAACAAAAATCATAAATCTATTTCTTTAAACTAATTAATTCATCTCATCAACAATTTCAATCAGATATAAAAATATTTCTACTATAAATCCCTATAAAAAAAGAAAGTAATTTTAAATAACTAACTTCCCTTATATACTAAGACACAACATAATTTTTCTTGGTCTCTAAGCACGCCTATTCACAAAGAATGCAATATTTGCCCAAGAATAATCAAATTAATGATCTCATCATACCCTAACAACCTTAATTGAATAGAGATTCACAAAGATCTTCTATACTACTAGACATGTAAGCCTACACATGCAATCTAAAGACTAAACGACTCTATAGAGAACAAAAGTAAAAGTTATTCTATTCAACAAAGTGACTAGATAGAAATGTAAGTCCTATCGCTAGAAATCCTATGATACGTTATAATCTTTAAATAGATGGGTAAATAATTAAAATTTTTAGAAAGAAGATAAAAAAAAGAAGAACATTATTCTTTTTAAAGAGTTAGGTAATTTCATAAAATAAACTTTATTTAACTGGTTTTTATTTGTACTAAAAGTTTTTAATAATAAAATAATTGAATGTCTATTTTAAAAACTCTATTTCACTTAAAAATAATTTTAGAGTCTTAACAAATTTTTTTAATATATTAAAAATGTAATTATCACTATAAACAAAATTTTATAGTATATTAAATTTTAGATATTATGAAACATTTCTATTTTTTCTTTACAATTTCCGATCATTTGATAGATGTAATAAACAAATAAAAAACATATATCACAAAATATAATATATTTTAACACGTTTCTCCATACATATCTTAGCACATATAACATATATTATTATAAAAACCTTGAATACAAACATACATTGAGTGAGTAATTTTATCCAAGTGATTTTTTGATAATGCTCTATCATAATATTAAATACCACCAGTAAGTGATATCCTCGTTACTTGAGTGACATC
Organism: Vigna radiata var. radiata; assembly: GCF_000741045.1. Classification (NCBI taxonomy): domain Eukaryota; kingdom Viridiplantae; phylum Streptophyta; class Magnoliopsida; order Fabales; family Fabaceae; genus Vigna; species Vigna radiata. The sequence continues at coordinate 13,293,271 of NC_028358.1, forward strand.
ACTAAAAATCACATAGATATCTAACCTAGAGTTTATAATTCACCCTGATTATAATTTATGAAGATTAATTCACCTCTGTTACCTATTAACACTGGTTTCTTCAAAAACACCCACACCAACTAAAAAAGTCTTAAGAAAATTTTAATTTACTCTTAAAGAATTTAATTTAAAAACCAAATTTATCATTATAGAATTTTACTAACCTAAATTCAATTTTTCTGATCATATTGCATATGCATATACAAATCCAATCTTACACGTGCAACTTAACACAATTTTTTTTTTAATTTCAAAAGAAAAAAAAAACTATTCTTATTAAACATTGATCGTTAGTCTTTACCAACTCTTAATAATATTCAAGATTATGAAATCAAATCTAAAAAAAATGATAAAACATATCTCACAATCTAAAAGAAGAAGTAAAAGACAATAACTTTTAGAAAATAATTTAAATAAGTAGAAAATAAATTAATTTTATAATATATACAAATTCTCAATTTAAAATATTTATTTTTCATTATTCTCCAACCAAAATTAAATATGGATTTATTTAACCTACACAATAACGATTTATTAGTAATAGAAGAATAATTATGACAATAATATTGACGAACGCGAATAATTTATTTTTTTTCACTAAGGGACGAACGCGAATAATTTATTTTTTTTCACTAAGGGTACTGTACTGTATCCTGGTGACCGATCAGTTAAGGAGAATCTGGAACCAAAATAGACAATCAACCGATTGTCAGTTAAACACTAATCGGGAAAGGTAAATATCATTAATAGCCGATTAATATCATGTATATTTTCCTATCCTAATAAAATAAAGACCTCTTTATGAAACATATATGACTTGAGCGTCAGAGTGTCTTTTACAGGTCAACAACCCATCAGAGTGGATTGCGTTCTCGGAGAGGATTGAATATAAAAAAAGAGTAGAGCAAAGAAGGACGACCGACCCTCAGACCAATTCCACCGAAAAATAATGGCACCCATCGTGGGGTCGAGAGGCATCCCCATGAAACCACGAGGAACCAGACGCGCGCTCGGTCTCGACATCGCTACTTCGGATCAACACCAGGTTTTGCAACAAGAGTAAAAAAAATTATAATAATTTCTAAATGCGTGTCTTTTGTTTTGAGAACTTTCAGGAAGGTTCAGACCAAAACTATTATCAGGTTTTAATAATTTTTTAGTATAATTTATAAATTATAATTTTTATTTTGTTTAACTCATATTTTTGCGAGTAAAAATATCCTGCACAGGAACGTTCAGACAAATGCTCAACCTTATTAGGTTCTAATGTTATCTCATTATAAAAATAAATATTTTATTTAACTCATATTTCTGTGAGTAAAAATATCACGTGCAGGAAGGTTCAGACCAATGTTCAACCTTATCAGGTTCTAATGTTATCTCATTATAAAAATAAATATTTTATTTAAGTCATATTTTTGTGAGTAAAAATATTACGTGCAGAAAGGTTCAAACCAACGTTCAACCTTATCAGGTTCTAACATTATCTCATTATAAAAATAAAATATTGAATATTTAACGCATATTTTTGTGAGTAAAAATATCCTGCAGACCGATGTTCAACCTTATCAGTATGAATAAAGCCGGACAACTTCCATTCAATGGCTGGACGTGTTGAAATACAATAAAACCTAGGGAACGCTCTCTGAGAACCCATGGTCCTAAACCGAGCGGTGAGGTTCTATACAGACACACTCTCGTCCTAAACCGAGTGGTGAGGTTCTATACAGACTCACTCTCGTCCTAAAAACCTAGGGAACACTCTTCGAGAACCCCTGGTCCTAAACCGAGTGGTGAGGTTCTATACGGACTCACTCTCGTCCTAAACCGAGCGGTGAGATTCTCTACAGACTCATTCTCATCCTATTAACCCAGGGAACACTCTCTGAGAACCCCTGGTCCCAAACCGAGCGGTGAGGTTCTATACGGACTCACTCTCGTCCTAAAAATTGAGGGAACATTCTTCGAAAACCCCTGGTCCTAAACCGAGCAGTAGGGTTCTATATGGACCCACTCTCGTCCTAAACCGAGCACTGAGGTTCTATACGGACTCACTCTCGTCCTAAAAACCTAGGGAACGCTCTTCGAGAACCCCTGGTCCTAAACCGATCGATGAGGTTTTATACGGACTCATTCTCATTCTAAAAACCCAAGGAACATTTTCCGAGAACCCTTGTCCTAAACTGAGTGGTGGGGAACGTTCTTCGTGAACCCTCACTCTCGTCCAAATCCGAGTAGCAAAGTCTCGTCATCAAAACCTTTGGTAATCAATCTTTCTCGCTAGTTTAAATTCATTCGACATACTTAAGCCCCTTCGCACCTACAAGCAGTTGCTCGAGGCTTGGGGGGCTGAATGTACCGTATCCTGGTGACCGATCGGCTAAGGAGAATCCGGAACCAAAACAGAAAATCGACCGGCTATCAGTGAAACACTAACCGGGAAAGGTAAATATCATTAATGACCGATTAATACGTTTAATGACCATATTAAATGTGAATATATGCTATTTATGAGTGATTGACAGATTATATTACCCAAAAATATATTGCACTAATGGTTAATAAGTGGACTTGGCTGCCATAAACCCTATAAATATACAATTGGTATCCAGGTACAAATATTTTTTTCTATCCTAATAAAATAAAGACCTCTTTATGAAACATATCTGACTTGAGCGTCAGAGTGTCTTCTGTAGGTCAACAACCCATCAGAGTGGATTGCGTTCTCGAAGAGGATTGAATATAAAAAAAGAGCAGAGTAAGGAAGGACGACCGACCCTCAAACCAATTCCACCGAAACAGGTACCATTAAAAAAAATTGTTTATATCAAGTTGAGCAAGATTCAAATTTTTAGAGACAACAATGGAAAGAAGAAGTGTAAGAGTAGTAATTTTAGCTAATAGAGAAAATATTTCTTGAAAATTAATACCAAATTATTGAGAAAAATCCCTAAATATTAAGATAAGATCATTTAAGCTTGTTTTGGATTTTATAACTATCTAACGATGTAACATCTATCGAATGAAATGTCTAGGATAAACGTGCTAAATGGTAAACACTATGTGTAAACTTTATCCTAAATGCTAAAAGTTACTCAATTAGACTTTGCCTAAATGCTAATACACGTAACATGCCTAAACGTTTAAGAACATCTAACACTTGTAATGCATGTATGATATAATAATCTATGGTCTATTGTATTGTGCTCTCCTTTTCTGTGCAGATCATTAAAGTACATAGCTTTTATTAAAAAATTTTGGATCAAATCAGAAGAACGTTAAGAGATAGGAAATTTTTTTGAGAATGTTTCCCTAATATCCTTTGTTTGATGCATCCGTACAAGTAGCACAACTGCCTCTGTAAGAAGCAACCTAACATCTGACCTCATACATAAAGGTTACACCTCTACGAGAAAGTTAATGCTTTAGGTAACTGATTTTTTTCTGAGAAAATTTATATAAAGAGAATTGCATGAAGAAAAGACAACAAGAATAAATATTTATTATTGCTCTTATGTTGTCAATATTCTCTTAAGCTTATGTCGTCTAGACTTACTCTTTGAAAAAGAAAAGTTTTTTCACAAGGTTTAAGATCTTTATTTTATTAATTTTATATCCTCTCGAAGAGAGTAACATATTTACTTGTATTTCAAAAACACTTTGTTGTTTTGTAGATTCGGAAGTGAATACAAACACTTGTTAGTTTAACTTAGTGGAATTAAATGATCTAGTCAGTTGGACTAGTGTTATACCAACAATGAAACTTATCTAACTAGTTGGGTTAGTTTGTAAAACCAAGAGTGGTCAAACTTGTTTGTAATATTTCAAAGATTAGTGAAACCTCTTAAGATTGTTTAAGGGAGATCTGGACATAGCTCAGTTTGAAGTGAACCAATATAAAAATAAGTTTGCCTTCTTAGTTTCGTTTAAAAAGCTTTCCAAATGCTTCTAAAAATATTGAAGTGTTCAACAGTCTTGCTAGCTTGTCTAACCCCCTGTAAAAGTGTCGAACCCTTATTTGCGAAAAAGTTTCAATTCTGTTCAAATCCCTCCTTTCTAGAGTTTACCAGTGTTTCACTAGCAGCAAGTCTAGCTTTGTGTTTAAAAACATATCCATCATAATTTAATTTTAATTTAAAAAATTGTTTACAATTAATGGGCTTTTTACCAGGGGGAATGGGAGTAATGGTCTAGGTTTGGTTTAAATCCATGACATGAAGCTCAAAATCTATAATAACTTTCCAATGAGGATGTTTTATAGCTTGTTTATATGTCCGAGGTTCAAAATGAGAAGACATTTGACAATTAAAATGACTATGAATTGGTAAAATACAAGAATGATCAAGATATTGATGTATATGATATATACTTTTTGAATCAAAAGTGAAATTATAGAAATGATAGTTAGAAAATAAGTAGGAGGATAAAAGTTACGAATAAACCTGCATGGAAAAGGAAAGGAATGTGAATTATCATTAGGAGTAGAGATGTCCTCTATAGGTGGAGTAATTGGTTTGAGAGAGTGAACATGAATAGACCTGCATAGTGAAGAATGAGAAATGCCAACAAGAGTTGAGATTAGTTTAGTAGAAGAAGTATTTGTTTCATAAGAAATTTCTTCAGTATGAGAAAGACTTGATGATGGGTCCATAATAGGATCCTGAAAAACACAGTCACTATCAATACAATCATTAGGTTGATTGAATTAAGAGATAATAGGCTGAAAAATTTCATCTGAATGTATTTTGTCTTGATGTTCTTTGTTAAGTCCCTGGCAATTGTACCAGATCGTTATCAAGTAATATAATTGGTAAACCCAATATCGTTCTTCCCAAAGGACTCTTAGGCCTTACTTTTCATGTAAACAAATCGCGTAAGACTTGAGAAAAGAATTAAGTTGGTGGTTATATGCAAAGAACAGAAATAAACTTGCAAATGCAGTTGATTCAATTGGTTTTGAGAAACTATGGATGAATGATGTTGTTGGGGTTTACAATTTCATCTTATCCACTCTCATATATCTACTCTTCTTATTTACTTCACTTATTTATTTAATTGCCATGCAAACTTTCTAGTTTACCCTTAACCCAATCCCTTGGTGAAAAGAGCCTATTATTAATTACCGGCTTGCTATCCCTAGCCTCCCCTAGTAACCAATAATGCAATGCGATCGGAAGCAAATACAATTGACCGTCCTACCCCTATCCCTAGGCGATATTGGCATAATCAAGGAATTTCTCACCAGTTCATGACATTACCGTACGTCCCCATATCGATAAAGACAAACTTCTTTTACTGAATGAGTTAAACAATAAAAGCATTGAGCATAGATGAGAACCCAACAATTGATAAACAAGTATATGACAAGCATATGAAATAAATAAGAATTTGAATATATGAGAGTTTCAAAAGATTAAATTATTCCCCAACAACAAAGGGTTTAGTTCACCATAATCATGGTGAATCTAGATGAAATATGATGAAAGAATGGAAGAAATAACCCTAAACTTGGTTTATTAGAGCCTAAGCATCCAAGGAACCTCCTCCAAGGTGTGTGGAATAGCTCTGGACGTTTCTCTCTGCCAAAAGAATCCCCTTCTAATTCGCACTGGGGCTATATATAAGCCCAAAAAGATAACAAAAAGATTACAGAAAGATTTACAGAATCTAGCTTAAAAAATAGACAACCGCCTAGGCGCCTAAATTCACCGCTCAGCGGTTTGCCTCTTGCCGCTTTGACCGCTCAGCGGTCAGTTTTGCCGCTGAGCGGTTTCCCTCTAATCGCTCTGAGCACTCAGCGGACCATTCTGGCGCTCAGCGACTTGCTTGACCCTTCTTTTCATCATTTTTCTCCTTCTTTCATGGGTCTAAGTCCACCTTACTTCACTTCCTTCTTCAATTCATCTAAAAACCCTGCAAAATAATGCAAAACAAGCATAATATCTCTAAAACCAACTTTTGACTCTCACACGACACAACTGAGTGCTTTACTTGATTTAAAACTCATTCTAAGCCATAAAGGGTGTATTTTACTATCAAATTTAAGCATAAAATGAAATGTATGTTATGCCTATGTGAAGATAAAGTGTAGCATAACATAATGAACCAAAAACTCTATAGGAAGCAAATTTTGGAATTTTATGAAATAAAATCTCATAAGGTGATTTATTGCCTAAAATAGGAAAATGAGTGTTATTCATAGTAAAAGCTGTAATTTTCAAACAATCACACCAACACACAATAGGAACATTAGATTGAATCATAAAAAAAGAGCAAAGTTAAGGATATGGAAATGCTCGCATTCAACCATGCTATTTTGTTATATCCCTCAATACAAGAATATTGATGTAAAACACCTTTACGGGAGAAAAAAAGTATTTGAAATATAGTTCTTTTGCATTATTTAAAGAAAAATTTTTAATTTGAGTATTAAACTGAGTTTGAACATAAGCAAAAAGCTTTGGTATAAGATGCAAACATTATTTTTTTGTTTAAGAAGATAAATCCAGGTAAACCGACTTTCGTCATCAACAATAGTAAGAAAAAAATGATAATCATTATGTAGGATGCTTAAAAGGATCCAAAATCCAGGGAGAAGAATTTTGAAAAGAAAAGAGTTTATTATGCTTACCTAGCATATTGGTGGCAATATTTACTAAAGGTAGTACTAAGTGTGAGTTTTGTAGAAAGAAAAACTAATCAGTTGTTGACATTGAGCTGGAGTTAAGTTAGTAGAAGAAATGAGCAAAGAATCAACTTGATTAACCATATTATTGGGATGGTTCTTGAAGTAATTTGGTGGGTAAGCAATCAACTTGTAGAACTTTGGTTTGGTGTGGCCAAGAGATTCACAATAATTAAACTTAAGGTGTTGTTTCCTTATATATTAAAAACGGGAATTAGTATATTAGGATTTCTTATTACCAACAATAAAGAAAGTAAGAAAATTTGTATTAAAGGTAGAAATATTTTGATAAATAATTTCATGTTATGTCTATCCTTGAAGAATTAGGAAAAAGACGTTATTGATTAAGGGCAAAGGATAAAAAGCAAATTCTGACCACAAATTTGCAAAAAGGTGTCATTGAACCCCATAAAAAATGTCATGACATACTCCGATTAGGTGTAAGCTTGTAGGTGTTAAAGACCACCACGTGAACATTGGAAATGTAACCCGATAACTCTTCCCAAATAGATTCCATTTTAGTGCCATAAGCACTCACGAGATAAAAAACTTGTTGAAGATAAATAAGTTACCGATGAAGTTTATAGATGCGAGGACCATTATTTATGGAGAAACACATCTCAAATCTTCTCAGATGTCAGAGGAAGTAGTTGCAAAAAGGATACTTGCAAAAATATTTTTGGAGACAAATTTGTAAAGCCATGACATAACAATGCTATTTGCACATGAGCAAGCCACTAAAAAGGGATAGTTAGAGGAGATTGGGAAAGATTGTCGTTGACGAGAGAAAACTTATTCTTGTCCAATAAAGCGATAAACATAGCACGACTCTACGTGGGTAATTCTTATGGTCATGAGGTTGTCACTAGTGTAATGAAGGGATATGACAACTGTTGTTTTGGAATTATAACAACAATTTTAGAACTGAGTTACATTCAAACGAGGTAAAGAGTCGAGACTCTTAGTCTCGACTCATAAACTAAAGCAAAAAAAGTTATGATTTTGCCCTAGTTCAAAAATTCGAAGTAGCAAACCAAAAAAAAAAATTAGGTTTGTTGCCTCGGTTCTGGTTCCAGTTGAGATCGTTGACCCTTAAAATTAATTAATTAAAGGGTCTATCGCCACAGCTGGATCTAAAACCGAGACAATAAACCCTTTTTTGCCTTGGTTTTTTTATCACAATTGTTGTCTAAAGTTTATTATTTTCTTTTTCAAAAAAATGATCGTTTTGTTTTTGTAACATTCCACATCATAGAAACATAGAAACAGACCTGCATATAAAAAGATGTATCCACAACATAGAGATACAGTCTTGCATATAACTATTTACTTGTGATTTTTGGTTTTGATAGCTATAATTATTATTTGTTATTGAATTTTTTTTAACACCCTTTGAAACTCCTATTTCAGGGGCAAAACCCCAAGAGCCCTTATTTTGGGTGAATATGAAGTTTATAAATTATTTGGATTTTAGATCTTTAAACGACCCTAACTTTTACTCTAGTTGACTGTTTTTGCATTATTATGTATCGATTTGGAGTAGAAATTTTTTTTTTGATACTGTGGTAGCTAGCATAGCTAGTTAATCCTTCTATATTTTTAAAAAAACACCATTTTCTATTTATTCAGAATTGTTTTTCTTCAAATTTTGCAAAAATATTTAAAATAGTTAGACTTTGGATTTTGAGATGATTTTTTTTTTTTGTGAGGGGTTTTCATGATTTTGTGGTCCTTCCATAAACTTTTTAGGTCATTTTGAGTTTGTTTGAGCATACTCTCAGTTTTACCTACACCTATGTTTTAATGTATATGGTGTATGAAGAACAAATAACTAAAAATATAAAAAACCTAAAACGAAACTAACTTTGAAGGTGGGTTTGGTGCTGAAACGAAATGAAATGAACGTCACAAAGCATTTATCCAAAGAGTACCTACACAAAACCAATCAGTTAAAACAAAAGAAAATCATACACATGTACTTAGTTAACATAAAATGAAAGAAAAATGGAAGAAATGTTGAGTATGATAGTTGCGAAAACGAAAGACGAGAGTGGCACGACAAATAAAACAAAGAAGAATATTGTGCAAGAGGCTCTATTACTTCGCGAAATTTAATCCTAGAAAAACATGTTATTACCTCGATTATTTTATTACTTGAAGCAAGAAGGACTCTATGGCCTCAGTTTTACTAAGAACCTGTACCTAAAGCCTCTTATAAAAAATATTTTCAGTTGTCTTATATCTCGGTTCGCGACATAACTGAAGCATAAAGACTCTATGACCTCGATTCTCTAAATAATGGAGGTCATAGACCTAATTCAAAAATGAGTCAGCTGAAATGTCGAATTTGTTAGGAAACAGGTGTGGTTCGTTTTACACTAAGAGGAGGGGTGAATTGGTGTTAGTTCAAAAACAAAATCTTTTTGCAATCTTGGTATGAAAATTCAAAGCTTTTGATCTTTCCTTGAAATGCAAGTAATGAAAAATTTGAGTGCAGCGGAAAAACATAGTTGACTGCTAAACAGATATAGTCGACTGAAATAAAGAGTGTAGGGAAGAGAAAATCAAACACTGGTTTTTATACTGGTTCGACCAACAATGCCTACATCCAGTGTCCTTCCAACTTTGGAAGAAAATGCACTATAATGGTTGCGGTTTTTACAACAAGGAATTTATAGAAGCACCACGCAAAAATATAAATCTCCTCTCTAACCCAAAAACAAATATAGCTGCACACACAAAACCAGAATTGCAGCAAGAATCCCCTCTTCTGCAATCTGAACCCACGCTGAACAATCCTCAACGTGTCACCAGCACTCTTCACAGGATGCCAAGCCTATCAAAGCACGCTTCACAGGTTGCCAAGCCTTCAGTCAAATACAACAGTCTTCACAAGATTCCAAGCCTTCAAGATCAAACCGGAAGCACCTTCTTTGTGCAGATGTTGATCAAACAGTATGCGCACTTGACTCCTCAATCTAAATCTCTCTCAAGAAAGATCACCACCGTATTTTTGGAGAATTCTTGGAGCTTCCTAAACTGAAAATTTTCTTTAAAACAAGACAATGAAAATGTTAGATCACAAAAGTCTCAGAACAAATCGTGTTCTGTTCTATTTATAGTTTTTCTGTCATTCTCAGTCGACTAGCCTACTAATCCAGTCGACTGTATTAAAACAGTTATAACAGACAGTCAGCATGAAGGCTCCTCAGTCAACCAGATCAATGCACATTTATGACAGTTGACCCAGTTAGTCAATCCTAACTAAGTTTTGAAAATATAGCCGTTGGAGCAAGTAGGCATAACAAAATTCCAAAATTAACAGCAATACAGTCGAATGGGTGTTTCACACTGTCGACTGACACATGAAAAATCACTCTGAAATTCTTTTCAACTCAAAATCTCATCAAGCATGTGTTCACAAATCTGTACAAAGATTTTAGCTTAGTCGAATCTATTACTAGTGTACTCGACTAAACCAGACCTTTGTCACAACAAATATAAGTTCATAAAAGTGCTTGTGAGCTTTTCTTCATAAATGTGCAGAAGTAATCAAAATCATTTTAACACACATTTCAATACAAGCATGTTCCATACATGTAACACATAATCAATCATAGGAACATACATGCAAAACAACAAAACATGTTCAACAAAAGCATTGTTCAAATTAGTAAAGTATATCAGCTGAACATGTAACACTGGAACATATGTACTGTTATTAAGCAATGTGTTGTCATCATCAAAATCCAGTTTGATATAGAGTTTGTGTTGTCAAAAATCTCAACAATCTCCCCTTTTTTTTATGATGCACAACCATGATTAATAACTCAACCATGTTTGCACAGTTCCACATATGACAGAGTAAAAACAGATAGCAAAATCAATACAAACAATTCATTTACTCTGCATATACGGCAAAAATATCATCAAGCAGATAAAGTATGATACAACAATTCTCCCCATATAGACTTGCTCTCATACACTCATTAAAACTCTCCCCCTTTGTGCATTAACAAAAAAGGAATGCTTGATATTTATGCAGTTTTAAAAGCAGAGAAGCATCAAACAAATATGTAGTTTCAAAAAGATAATGATGCTCTCTAAATCACAAGTTCATCACAATGACATATATAAACTCCCCTGAAATGTAGGTGTGTGATGAAACAATGTGTAAAGAAGTGATACTCCCCCTGTCATTATGCATGAATTTCAAAAACAGTTTGTTGCACAATGCATAATATCACAAGTCAAATACGCAAGTTAATATCCACATTTTACTAGATAAGGACAAGCCCTAGATCATTAGACTGATGTAAAAAGAAAGGGTGATTTGGGTCTTAAAGAAGGTCTGTGGTTGGTTGAGACGGTGGCTGGCAATGATTGATGTCGGTGTAGGGGTGGCCATTAAAGAAAGAAAAAGCAAGAACCTACATGAAGGTTGGGAAACAAAGAAAAAAACTCTAATTTGTTTCTTCTGATACCATAGTATAACAAAAGAAACGAAAATAGTATTGGATCATAAAAGAGAATACAAAAGTATCGTGTTTTATCACTTTACACACAAAAGTATTGTGACATTTATTTTTGTATATAAGGACATTTTTAACTGCCATTATTTATGCTTGTGGTTGTTTTAAAAAACGTCATAGATTTTTTTGCCACAAAGTATAATATGGTGGTATAGAGAACCTTCGTAAAACCCGTCAATTTATACATTGTATAAAGTTATGTTTTAAAGAGATAAATAATAACCATTAAAATTGATGTAACTTTTTTTTTATTGAAAAAAAAATCCAATGATAACAATATATAACACATAAAAACATCATTATTCACATTATATTATGAAGTTTATAATTGTCACTACTATAACTAATTCTTAAATAGAATAGGTAATTATCAATTATAATAATTCAAATATTTTTTATTACTATTCACCTATATTTGTAACTTTATAATTCAATAAAAACGATTTTTAATAATGAAAATTCAAAATATATAAAACAAATTAGGACACTATAAAAAAAATATGAGCAAAAAAATTTGTTTCATTAATTGATCAACTATTTCAAAGTAGTCAAGAGTTTGAATATCCAAAATAAAAAAGAAAACATTAAAAGCCTTTGTTAAACCATAATAAAATTCTACATTTAAATGTAATCCTATATTGTTTTGCTTGTACCACTCGATCCAATTATACCATTTGATATTATACACCACTTCCAACATTTGATGCCTCCAATGAATAAAGAATATAAATAATTGAAGTTTAATGTTTATTCAAATAAATTAAAAGAGCAATATAATAAGTTTAAGTAATTTTCTTAAGTAAATTATACTTCATTAAGAGTTAGGTGTACTAATTCAGCAATCATTACAGTGAGAGATTACAAAACATCTTCTCTCAAAGAAATGTAGGAAAACAATGTGTGCATTTGGTTTTTGATTGTTGCAAGCTCACTTTTCATCTTCAGAACCTTGTCCTCCATATTTGGTGAAGTTGCACTAAATGAAGCAAATTTGATATCACTTAATCTTGTAGTTGATTGTTGAAACACAAAGGTAGGACAAGCTCTATATGAAAGTCCTCTAACATGACTTGGATGATCTTTTCCAAATATGACACTGAACCAAATCATATGGAGATACATGTCGTTTATATATTTTTCAACATCATATCAATAATTCTTTCCTACATAAAAAGCATCAAAGATCATCATTATCTCTTAATTAATAACAAATTTATAAATTGATAACTTGGGTTTTCATAGTGTGAAGGCTTAATATTGTTATATAGAAGATAATATGCAATAATTTAATTATAAAACACATTAATCAAACTATAAAATTAAATTATATTTTTTCTCCTTATAGGTGTTAGGATCACTAATTGCATCTAAACTTCATAAACCAACCAGTATACTAGTAGCCTATATGGAACTAGAATTGCCAAAAACCTCTGAGCTTAGACTACAAAAGTAAAAGGATTATTGCACACATCCCACTCCTTAAAAGCACAAGCAGGATTAGGATCAGATATAGTAAAAAAAAATTCTATTTGGTTTGATATATATGTAGGCTAACATGTAAAAGAGGGAGTTCAATTTCAAATTTACAGTTTGATGAAAGATAAAGTAACATGTTATTGTTGTAATGGGCGTCAACCAATAGCCACTTCTAACCACTTGTACGACAATATTTCTCTCTATAAATTTGCAACTAGTTTTGGTAACAATGATTGTGAAGTTACTTGATAGTGATGATTTTGTCATAAGTAGAACAAATATCTCAAATTAGTAGAACATTCTATAAATGTATATACCATAATGCTATATTAGTGCATATCATGAGTATGAAAACTATTTCATACACAAATTTTAGTGGGAAGAACATTCTAGACAAAAAATAAAACATTGTAGTAGACAAAAAACATTAAAAACCAAAGGACTAAATTTCAAAAATTGAGTAAATGAAGTACTACAATCAACATATATATATATATATATATATATATATATATATATA
>NC_028358.1:13307527-13311549 GCF_000741045.1 Vigna radiata var. radiata
CATAACAATTAGTTAATCAAGCAAATAAATCAAGAGGAGTAAATAAGAGAAAGAGAGGATAAGATGAAATTGTAAACCCCCAACAACTTCATTCATCCATCGTTTTCTTCTCGTCAATTGAATCAATCTCTTTTGCATGTTTATATTTTGTTCTCAAACCCAATTAATTAATTTTTATTTTCAAGTCTTACGATCTTAATTCACACGAACGATAAGGCCTTTCGAGTCTCTTGGGAAACGATACTTGGACTTACCATTTTATTATTACTTGAACGATTTGGTACACTTGCCAATCCGTTAACACTACCCACACACTCTTGCAAGTAAACCCAATGCTTCTCAAATCAGTTAATATTTCTCATCATAGTTCACCACGAAGCATTATCTATGAGGCAAGTTATAAGCATCCTTAACCTTAGTTCTTCACTAATTCCATGCTTACCTATAAAATTTAAATACCTTCTTTGAAAATTATTAAATGAATTGAAAGCACAATATTAAATTTACTTATAATATCCAAAAACCAATAATGGTTTAATTGCCTTCCTTTTTCTAGATCCACTCCTTTAGGTTAATATTCAAAAGTGGGATGAACAAAATTTAAAGTTGGTTGAGTACATTGAGAAGTTAGTTGTGTAGATTGAGATTTATCTATATTTGATAATTCATGTTGTATATAAGAGAGTTGCGTAAAGTAAAGATATGAATTTAATGTTGCATATGAAACATTTAATGCATTTTCAAACATGAATGTGGACATACAAGAAATGAATAAAAAAAACTTCTCACAACCTCACAATAATTACAAAAAAATTTATAATGAATCTTTTCTTCCAATATTTATATATAGATGATTTCTTGGAGAAGAAAGGTTAACGATGACATCAAAGATAACATTTTTACACTATTGTAATACCTTAAGCGCTAAGTTTGTAAAAAAGAATATTTTTTATGTTCAATAACAATCTATGATAGTGAAGTTCATTTTTATTGATCATAAGACATTTTCTTTTCTTTAGTAAGAAAAACAATGTGATTGCTTAAATTACACCCTTTTGTATAAGCAAAATGTTTAAAGGCAAGTGACTAGGGGTATAGGGAATTTTCATTGTTTATTCAAAAGTTACTCTTGAATAAAGAATACTCAGTATTTAGTTAGAAGTGATTGTGTGTCCAAAGACTACTCAATGTTTACCAAAAAGTAGTTGTGGTCCAAATTACACTGAATATTTAAATAAAAGTGGTTACCGTCCAATAATACTTCTCTTGTATCTTGTAGCGTTAGTTTTTCATTTGAACTCGATTGTGTTTATCAAGAATTGGATGTAACATCAGTTTTTAGGCGAACTAATATAAAAAATATCTAGTGTAAGAATCTCTTTGAATTGCATATTATTGATATGCAAAAAACAAAAGAAGTGGAGTTTTGATAAAAAAAAAGTTTTACAAAACATTTTTAACAAAGTATTTATAATATTGAAATTCTGCTTGGAAATATTCATCATACGCTACATATACCAAAACTTCTTGAAAATGTGTTTGTCTAGTTAAAACTTTGTTTGATTTCTTTTATCAAACATTTGTTTGAGAAAAGTTTCAAAAACATAATTCAATCCAATTTGAATGTGTATTTTATTTGTTTTCACATATCTCATGATCTAGTGACAACTTGACATTATTTCAACAATTATATTAAAGTGTGCGATCTCTACTTTTAATGCTTGTATGATTTCAATAACCACATTCTTCACATATCTAAACAACCATTAAATTGATTAAATACTAAAATTAATTCTCTTCACCTTGTTGCAGTATGCTTACTAACAAAACTTCCTTTATATACTTCTAGAAATTCAATCACACTTCAGCAAACTTAAATTCCTACGTTAACATGGTAGAAAAGAGGTGAAATACACAATAAGAGATGGTTTAATTGTATATTAAAACTTCTCAATATTTTTTATTAAAAACAATGAGAAAAAGTTTAATTGGGTAAATGCATCCTTAAGATTTTTCTGCAAATTTTGTTTGAAAGACCTTTCTTCTCTAAAGTCATATGGAATTTTAATAATATGCAATCTATGAGTATTAGAGTAGAGAAATATTTATTCTTGATACTTTTATATTGGTTTGTCTATTAACTAAGATTATGTCTAACTCTGGTGATGACATACCCCTTAGCCATGACTTAGCATATTCATGAACAGTTGGAATCATCTACAGAAGATGGGCCTAGACTCTTTCTCTTGGGCCATTTTAAGCCATCATGAAGATCCTAGAGTACGAATAATTTTTAGGCCTTGTATTTTGGGCCAAGTAGTCTAGAATATATTTGGGCTTTGTATTATGGGCCAAGTAGTCTAGATTTTATTTGGGTTTTGTATTATGGGCCTAGTAGTTTAGGATTTCATTTGGGCCTTGTGTTTTGGGCCAAGTAGAATAGGGTTTTGACCACCTAAGTCAACATTGGGCTTTAAGCCCAATATAGACCAAGGTGGACGTCTGTTAAGTCCCTGACAAGTGTACCAGATCGTTATCAAGTAATATAAAACGGGTAAGTCCGAGTATCGTTTCCCAAAGGACTCTTAGGCCTTAACTTTCATGTAAACCAATCGCATAAGACTTGAGAAGAAATTAATTTTAGGGTTTTGAATGCAAAGAACAAAAGTAAACATGCGAGATGCAATGAATCAATTGGCTAGAAGAAACTATGGATGAATGGAGTTGTTGGGGTTTACAATTTCATCTTATCCACCCTCTTATATCTACTCTTCATATCTACTTTGCTTATTTATCATATTCTCATGCAAACTTTCTTAGTCTACCCTAAACCAAATCTCTTGGCGAAAAGAGCCTATTACTAATTACTGGCTTGCTATCTCTAGCCTCCCCTAGTAACTAATAATGCATGATAAACGGAAACAAAATATAATTGATCGTCCTACCCCTATCTCTAGGCGGTATTAGCATAATCAAGGAATTCCCCCCAGTTCATGACATTATTGTACATCTTTGTATCAATAAAGACAAACAACATTTATCGAATGAGTTAAACGATAAAAGCATTAAGAAAAGGTAAGGAACCCAACAATTGATAAAGTAAGCATATGCAAGCATATAAAAAAGATAAGAATTTTGATATAAGAGAGTTTCAAAAGATTACATTGTTCCCCAACAACCTAGGGTTTAGTTCACCATTGACATGGTAAATCTAGATGAAAAATAATGAAAGAATGGAAGAATAAACCCTAAATTTGGTAGAATGGAGCCTAAGCATCCAAGGAAACCCCTCCAAGGTGTGTAGAACAGCTTTGGACATATCTATCTACCAAAAGATTACAAGTTGAATCGCACTGGGTCTATTTATAGACCAAAAAGATAACAGAATCTAAGCCAAATAAAAACAGATAACCGTTCAGCGCCTAATTAAACCGCTCAGCGGTTTCCCTCTTAGCCGTGCCACCGCTCAGCGGTCAGTTTTACCACTGAGCGGTTTGCCTCTAATCGCTCTGGCCGCTTGTTAACAAATTGGCTAGTGTACCAAATTGTATCAAGTAATAATAAATGGTAAGTCCAAGTATCGTTTTCCCAATAGACTCACGACACTAAACTGTTGTGCTTTTGCTTAACCAATCAAGACTATAAAAATAATCTTTTGGGATTTTTGAATTTAAAGTACGGAAAAATAAACATGAATGCAATTTGATCAATTGAGGTTAAACACAAAAGTGGACGGAGGATGGTGATAATATGAAATGGATTTGTTGCTAGGATTCAGATTTCACCCAACCACTCTTTCTTATTTACTCCTCTTGGTTTATTTGCTTGATTAACTAATTGTTATGCAAATTTCTTGGCCTACCCTTAACCCGATCCCTCGGTGAAAAGAGCCTATTACTAATTACTGGCTTGCTATCCCTAGCCTCCCCTAGCAATTAATAAAGCATTATAGAGCAGAAGTGAAAAACAATTGATCGTCCTACCCCTATCCCTAGGTGGTATTGCTTAATCAAGGAATTACT
>NC_028358.1:13312565-13315611 GCF_000741045.1 Vigna radiata var. radiata
TTTGATATCAAAATTAAGTATGAAAATAACGGTTTTTGAACCGTTATCACAACCCCAAATTTGAAACTTTGATTGTCCTCAAGCAAAGAAGATGAAACTTAGTCTTCCACAAATCAACACAATGGTTCAATCACGTTCAAAAGCTCTTTCTTTCAAGATAGGTAATCACTCAAATCAACTCATCAATAAAATTTAGTCAAGATGTGCACATGCTTTGATTCAATTAACTCATTGTGGTGTTCACATAATCACATAATATCCAACAGATGTTATTCTCATGAATGATCAATTAGCTAAGCATAGATATAATCATGAATTCATGGAATCATTCCTCACCAGATAAAGTGTTTCACTCAATCACACAGGTGTTTCAAGAGGTCACTCCTTCCCTCTACTATCTACATGTCACATAGAACAAAATTGTCTTTCATTTGCCACAATCAAACATCATCACATACACATGTCATCACAAGGACTTTTCAAGGCTTATAATATGGTTGGGCTAACAAGGAAAATTGGTTTTTCTAGATCACAAAACCCTTGAGTTAAGAGAGTTATTATACATTCATAGTCCAAGCACAAACTCTCTTTTTACCAATCTCACTCATTCTCAACTTTCCCTTTTCTTCACATTGAGCTTTTCTTTTCATGCTTTGCTTTTTCCATCTTTTCCATCTTTTCTTATGCATTTTCTTTTCAACTCATAAGCTCAATGCCTAACTTTTCTTTTTCTTTTTCAATTCTCCCAACAACCCCAAACTTGAACCTTTAACAATATCCCAAAAATATTTCTCAACCTAACTCAAGGCAAAGATTTTCATAGCAAGGGTTTTCATCTTGTTTAAGGCTTAGGTTCAAAAAGGATAGAACATAAGATGTTCTTTTTGATGTGGGACGAAATTTTTGGCTTAGAAAAGGGCTTATCAAAATTGGCCTTGATCATGTGACACATACACATAATTCAATCAATCATAGAAACTTAGGCAAAATCATTCATGCTTCTAGTAGATAGAAAATATATCAATAAGAACTCTAGAGCTCAAACCTCACTCATAAGCTTATTCCAATCATTCAATCAAATACCCTGCTTAGCCTCATAATCACAATCACAAAATCACAATGCATCTGTTCACACANCTTNTGAACCACCACCNNTATATCANCATATTGTGCAATCTCAACTTCATCAATATCAAAGCATCATCAAGCAATACCCATCATGCAAAATTAATATCAAAACACTGCATCAGATATAGTGTCCAACCAAGTACATCAATACCTATTCTAAAAACAGAAGCAAATATAACATAATTTAAAAAGATAAGTTTAGAAAACTGGGTTGTCTCCCAAGTAACGCTTGTTTAACGTCACGAGCTTGACCCAAACCTTTCTAGCACCCATCAGTAGGTGCAAAACTTACCATCACCCATCAGTAGGTGTACCTTCCCGTATCCTTCAGTAGATACCTAATTCTTCTAGCATCCCTCAATAGATGCTATCATTACTGCCATCAGAAGCAGCGCATAACCCAAAAATAAAAAAATAAAAAAAATAAAATAAAATAAAATCAATAAAATCAAATCAAATCAAATCAAATCAAATAGCATCAAAACTAAATTAAAGATAAAAAATTCAAAAACTGGGTTGCCTCCCAGCAAGCGCTCTTTTAACGTCATTAGCTTGACCCGGTAAAGCCCAAACACCCATCAATAGGTGTTGATATTTTCTGTTGGCGTTCTTCCTTCCTCCATGACACCAACAACATCTCGAGACTTTTCTTGTCACCAACTTCAAAGGATCCTCCATCTTCAGAATTTTGTTTGCTTTGATAGTCTTGACAACCCATAACCTATTCTTGAATTTCACTGATTTGCCAGGTTTGGGTTTATCACTTTTCACATCAGGGTGTTGGTGAACCAATTCTCCTTTCTTATTTCCCTCCTGATGATCTTGTGCTCCTAGTACCAAAAATTTTATCCTGCATACACTAAAGAACATTGCACTAGAACACAAAATTAGCCCAAAATAAAAACAATAAAAGAAAAATATATATATATATATATATATATATATATATTTTTTTTTTTTTTTCTTTTTTTTAATTTTTTTTTTTACAAGGGAAGAAAAATAAAAACAGAAAGATAAAAAGATAGAAAGAAAGGGGTAGAGAGATAGAAAGTCTAATCAGTTAAGAATCACACACATTGAATAGTTCTACCATGAGTCCCCGGCAACGGCGCCAAAAACTTGTTAACAAATTGGCAACCGTACCAAATCGTATCAAGTAATAATAAACGGTAAGTCCAAGTATTGTTTTCCCAAGAGACTCACGACACTAAACTGTTGTGCTTTTGCTTAACCAATCAAGACTATAAAAATAATATTTTGGGATTTTTGAATTTAAAGTAAGGAAAAATAAACATGAATGCAATTTGATCAATTGACATTAAACACAAAAGTGGAAGGAGGATGGTGATAATATGAAATGGATTTGTTGCTAGGATTCATATTTCACCCAACCACTCTCTCTTATTTACTCCTCTTGNTTTATTTGTTTGATTAACTAATTGTTATGCAACTTTCTTGGCCTACCCTTAATCCGATCCCTCGGTGAAAAGAGCCTATTACTAATTACTGGCTTGCTATCCCTAGCCTCTCCTAGCAATTAATAAAGCATTATAGAGCAGAAGTGAAAAACAATTGATCGTCCTACCCCTATCCCTAGGTGGTATTGCTTAATCAAGGAATTACTCACCAGTTCATGACATTACTGTATGTCCCCTTATCAATAAAGACAAACAAAAATTATCGAATGAGTTAAACGATAAAAGCATTAAGCACAGATGAGAACCTAACAATTGATAATCGAAGCATATGAAAATCATATAAATAAACAAGAGTTTCAATAAAAGAGAGTTTAGAGGTTACATCTTTCCCCAACAACAAATAAGATTAGTTCCCCATCGTCATGGAGAAACTAGGTGAATAATGGAATGAAAGAGATAGAAACCCTAAAAAGGAGAAAAGGAGAGCTGTCACCATCTCC
>NC_028358.1:13315826-13360982 GCF_000741045.1 Vigna radiata var. radiata
AAAAATAACATAAAACAGGTCCAGGCCCATCTGACAACCGCCCGATGCCTAATTTTACCGCCGGGCGGTTTCCCTCAAGCCGCAACACCGCCCGACGCTCAATTTCACCGCCCAGCGCTGGTCAACTGCACTCTGGTCAACTTTTCAGCATTCTGGTCAACTGGTTGACTGGTTGACTTTTCTGGTTGATTGGTTGACTTTTTTGGTTGACTGGTTGACTTTTCTGCATTTTGTTTGACTTTTCTGCACTCCAACCATTTGATAATTCAACCATTCTTTCAAATCATTCCAAAAACCTAAAAATCAAGGGAATTTAACGAAAAAAAATCATAAAACACGTCCTCAACTCTTTTATTCACAAAAATAAAGAAAACTCATGATTCCAAGCAAGTTTCTAAGTCAAAAGGGTGTTTTTGATATCAAAATTAAGTATGAAAATAATTGTTTTTAAACCTTTATCACCGCTCAACGCTGGTTTTGGCCGCTGAGCGGTGCATAGACTCTTCTTTCCTTCCTTTTTCTTCTTACTTCTTGAGTCTAAGTCCATCCTAATTCACTTTCATCTTCAATTCTCATCAAAATCCTGCAAAACAATGCAAAAACAAGCATAACATCTCTAAAACCAACTTTTGACCCTCCCATGACTCAACTAAGTGTTTTACTTAAGCAACAAAGGGTGTGTTTTGATATCATATTTAAGCATGAAAATAACGGTTTTTAGATCGTTATCACAACCCCAAACTTAGAACTTTGTTTGTCCTCAAGCAAACAAAACAAAACTTGGCTTTCTACTTTTTCATCAAATAGTTCAACATTTTCAAAACTCATTTTCCTCACAACAAGTTATGATTCAATTCATATTATCAGTGGAATCCTATTAAGATGCATGCATGCTTTCAATCCAATTTAGTTCACATAATCAAATATTTCATAACAGATGTTTTATTCATGAATGACCAATCCACTAAGCATAGATGTAAACATGGAATTCAACAATTCTCACCAAGCAAGTGTTTCACTCAATCACTCAAGTGTTTAGGAGGACACTCCACTCTCAACTATTCACATGTCACATAAAACAAAATTGCCCTTCACTTAAAACAATCAACATTCTCACATGCAATTGTCATCACAAGGACTTTTCCAAGGCTTATAATGAGGTTGAGCTAACAAGAAAAATTGGTTTTTCTGGATCACAAAATCCTTGAGTCAAGAGAGCTATTTTAACATTCAAAGTTCAAGTACAAATTCTCTTTTTCACCAATCTCACTCATTCCCAACTTCTTCCCTTTTCTATTTATTGAGCTCATCTTTCATGCTTTTTCTTTTCTTCTTTTTATTTTCTCATGCATTTTCCTATATCTGGCTCTCTTTCTTATTCTCATTCTGTTTTCTTTAAAGCCACTATATGTTAACCCCTGGTCTTGGTCTCTTAACATCATTCTCCTGTCATGGATACGTATCACCGTTTTAGAAGTCCTCATAAAAGGTCTTCCCAAAGTCAATGGAATTCTTCCATCATTCTCCATATGCACAACCACAAAATTAACCAAGAACTCCAACTGCTCAATACGAACAATTGCATCCTCCACCATGCCAACTGGCTTCTTAATAGAACCATCTCCAACTGTCAGAGAAATATCAGATGGTTTTAATACTAGCCCTTTAATTTTCTTCAGATAACTCAGGGGCATCATATTAATGCTACATCTGGAGTCTATCATAGCTCTTCATATATTCACATCATTTACAACACATGGAAGAGTCAACCACCCTAGATCCTTCATTTTAGGTGGATGATGTTTCTTTCTCGGCTGCACAAGCACTTCCTGTTCTTCTTCATCTGCATCTAAATTTATCACCTCTCCAAGATAATACTTAATTTTCTTAGAGTAAACAGGAATTTGAGGATGATTTTCATTTAAAGGAACAATAGTCACCTGATTAAAAATTTCTCTAATCTGCCCATTGTAACCATCTCTTCTTTCCTCATTTTCTCTCTCATTTTTTTTCAAACCTCTCCTCTTCTTTCTCTTCTTCACCATTCTCAATCTCATCACTCTCATTCATCTATTCATCTTCCTCCTCACCACTTTCTATCTCAATAACTTCCTCCTTTGCTTTTCTTTTCTTCATTGTTACAACAACATGACACTCCTCCTTAGGATTAACATCAATATTAACCCTGAGTTGATTCTTTTCTGTGGTATCAACCCTTTTTGCCAGTTGACCAAGTTGCATCTCCAAAGATCTGATGTTGGCTTGGTTACTTGCATATTGAGACTGATAAACCTTCATGAATTTATCAAATCTATCAGTAAAGTCTCTAACAGTCTCTGCCAAATGATTTACTTGTTGCCACAAAGGTAATGGTTGTTGCGGTTGGAAGCCTCCTGATTGTCCAGATGGGTTATTCTATGGTTGCCTAATACTAGGATGGTTCTTCCAACCTTGGCTAGAGTTGCCTTGGTTGAAGTTCCCCTGCCTATACTGGAATTGATTCCCCATATAGTTTGCTTCCTGTTGCATCTCCTCTGGTATTGCACATTGACCAATGATATGGTCACCACCACAGAAATCACAAAGCTTCTATGCTTGGGAGACATTACAAATCTCCTTAGGAAGTTATGAGAGAATCTTTGTCAAATTGTCTAGTTTTTGAGTCAGAAGATGATTCTGAGCTAGCATAGCATCATCTGCAAGCAAGTGCAAAACTCCTCTCTTCTGAATAGGTGCGCCTCTTTCACTGTAAGTTTCCTGCTCATTAGCTGCCATACTCTCGATCAAGTCATAGGCTTCATCTTCAGTCTTCCTTTTGATATCACCTCTAGTTGAGGCGTCAAGCATCATCTTAGACTGCATGTTCAGACCACCTAGGTAAGAAAGAATTATAGTAGTCTTGTCAAAATCGTGGACTGGTGTCTTCCTCAATAAGCCCTTGAATCTTTCCCAGGCTTGACCAAGAGTCTCCTTCATGCCTTGTTTGAATGATGATATCTCCAGCCTTCCCTGAGTAACTTTGGACTGTGGAAAATATTTATTGTCAAACTTAGTTGCCACAGTCTCCCATGTAGTGAATGTTCCTTCAGGAAAAGAATTCAACCATGTCTTAGCAATGCCTCCCAATGAGAATGGAAACAAGCTAATCTTTACTCGTTCATCTGGCACTTCCGTCATCTTCACAGTGTTACAGATTTCACTAAACGTTGTCAAATGATCATATGGGTTCTCATTTGACAAGCCTTGAAACTGGTTGCCTTGCACCAGATGGATAAGCGTTGGATTCATCACCATGTTAATTGTATGGTCTGTTGGCATGGCTATGCTGTTGAAGTGGAAAGGGCCAACAACATTAGATTGATCTACTAGAGTGCGTCTTGGAGGAGGATGTTCTGCTGCCATCTCCTCTGCTCTTTGATCTGGTGAAGGTGAAGGTGATAACAATCTGTCAGGAGAGGGAAACTACTCCTTAAATGGGCGTCTGACTCTCCTTCCCCTTGTTTCACTCAAGCCTTTAAGAATAGGTTGCGTATTTTTTTTGCTCCTAGTATGTCTAGTCTCCTGCATGCACAAGAAACAAAAACCCTAGTAGCACTTTTATATAAAAATAAAACAAAAACCAAAAACAAAAAGAAAATATATACAATCAAGTCAAATTAAATCAATTTACACTACTAGATAAGTTAAACCACAAGTCCCCGACAATGGCACCAAAACCTTGTTAAGTCCCTAGAAGATGTACTAGATCGTTATCAAGTAATATAAAACGGGTAAGTCCGAGTATCGTTTCCCAAAGGACTCTTAGGCCTTAACTTTCATGTAAACCAATCGCATAAGACTTCAGAAGAAACTAATTTTAGGGTTTTGAATGCAAAAAACAAAAGTAAACATGCAAGATGAAGTGAATCAATTGGCTAGAAGAAACTATGGATGAATGGAGTTGTTGGGGTTTACAATTTAATCTTATCCACCCTCTTATATCTACTCTTCTTATCTACTTTGCTTATTTATCATATTGTCATGCAAACCTTCTTAGTCTACCCTAAACCCAATCTCTTGGCGAAAAGAGCGTATTACTAATTACTGGCTTGCTATCTCTAGCCTCCCCTAGTAACTAATTATGCATTATAAACGGAAGCAAAATACAATTGATCGTCCTACCCCTATCTCTAGGCGGTATTAGCATAATCAAGGAATTCCCCCTAGTTCATGACATTACTGTACGTCTCCGTATCAATAAAGACAAACAACTTTTACCGAATGAGTTAAACGATAAAAGCATTAAGCAAAGGTAAGGAACCCAACAATTGATAAAGTAAGCATATGCAAGCATATAAAGAAGATAAGAATTTTGATATAAGTGAGTTTCAAAAGATTACATTGTTCCCCAACAACCTAGGGTTTAGTTCACCATTGACATGGTGAATCTAGATGAAAAAAAATGAAGGAATGGAAGAATAAACCCTAAATTTGGTAGATTGGAGCCTAAGCATCCAAGGAACCTCTTCCAAGATGTGCAGAACAGCTATGGACGTATCTATCTGCCAAAAGATTACAATTTGAATCGCACTAGGTCTATTTATAGACCAAAAAGATAACAAAATCTAAGCCAAATAAAAACAGATAACCGCTCAGCGCCTAATTAAACCGCTCAGCGGTTTCCCTCTTAGTCGCGCCACCGCTCAGCGGTCAGTTTTACCATTGAGCAGTTTGCCTTTAATCGCTCTGGCTGCTTAGCGCTGGTTTTGGCCGCTGAGCAGTGCATAAAGTCTTCTTTTCTTCCTTTTTCTTCTTCCTTCTTGAGTGTATGTCCGTCCTAATTCACTTCCATCTTCAATTCTCATCAAAACCCTGCAAAATAATGCAAAAACAAGCATAACATCTCTAAAACCAACTTTTGACCCTCCCATAACTCAACTAAGTGTTTTACTTGATTTTAAGCTCATTTTAAGTCATAAGGGGTGTGTTTTGGTATCATATTTAAGCATGAAAATAACGATTTTTAGACCGTTATCAACTTCCAAGAATAGGAGTTGACCAAGGGGTCAAAATTTTGGTCAAGTTTAGAGGCCAAGGTGTAGCATTCAGCCATGCCATGTTTCCTAGTCTTATTGGAGATTTTTTCCTCCTAATTAGTGGTCATGTGTCACTCTAGGAATGGAGAGTTTTTTCATAGGTAGTGGTCATGTGCCACCCTCTCATTTGAAAGGATTTTTTGTCATTTGTCTCCCTCCTATTAGAGAGGATTTCTCCTTACTCTCTAAGCCAACCAAAGTGACTCTTTTAGGTTAAAGTTTCTGCCCATTTTGAGACACCTTAACCTATAAATAGAAGTGTCTCTCCATCATGTAATCACCTTTGAGATAGAGTAAAGTAATCACCTTTGAAATAGGGTAAAGTTATGTTGCCATTTTTTGCACTCATACTCTTGTAAGGTCACCCTAGGCTAGAGCAATCTAAGTGGTCTCCTTTAGCCACGTTCCTCCAAGGGTTGACCCAACTTCTCTTAGAGAATCCTTAAAAACCTCCTCCATCACCATACAAACACCATACAAACACCTAAAACCATGACAACATCCACATTACCACCACAAATTCCACATGCATCAAAACCGTGACATATGGCTTAGTTGCATCTAGATTTGACTTGTCGTAGCTAAAGCATTATCATTATCTGGTTAACTTGACCAATTTTCAATAAGTAATTTAATGTTAGAAATACAATATGAGTATTCTTTGGATCTCTCTCGATCACTCCCAATTATTGTTTGAAACTCAACCGCTCCTAGATAAACAATTGAGTATTGCTTGAAACTCAACCTTTTATGAATAAATAAGAAAGTAATGTTTAGAACACATTCAGTCTTAGCTAAAACTCTTGGTCAGAAGAAGATGTGATCAAACGATTATAAGGTTGCCTACTCAAAGTAGTATAATGTCCTAAGACAAATACATTGTGAGTTTCAATCTTTAAGTTTGCTAAACCATTATAGTGTTTTATAAACAAGCTAGACTTACAAGATATTATTGATAGGATTATTTATACAAAATAGTTTTCATGAAAAAGTATTACTTCTTCAAAGGTTATTCTTTTTATAAAGAATTTGAAAGATAAACATTTTGAATCCTTAGGTGTTGAGACACTAGGAAAAGTTATTTGTTCCTTAATTACATATGTTATTATAGATATTAAAAGTTGCATTAAGTTCTTTTCATGCAACATTCAAAACAATCTTCCGCTTGAAAAACATAATGATACTTAACATACCTTATCATTAAGTTATATGTCTTTTAACCTTTCTTGAGAAAATTTAAGACCATACAAGACCAAAGGACTATATAGAGGTGATAATTTGTCCTTTTTAAGAAGTTGATGACAAAAAGAACTTTGACACACTCTTTAAGAGATCTTCTAATGTACATTTGTTATGAGAGTCTCTTAGTCATCCGACAAATAAACATTCTATAGGACGAGTAAACATTCTATACAAAAGATAATATATACATTTATAAATAAAAGAGATATGATATGCTAAAAATACAAACTTACTATATCTTACATGTAAACTTTTCTATGAAGATACCTTACAATAATAAAAATTTCATAAAAAAGAAAAATAAAAATTTAAAATATTAGTAGGAACTAACACTAGTAAAAATTGAGTTTTTATAGCGCATATTATGTCACGGTTCACCAGAAACTGCAACATAATATTGCGCAGTGGCATTTTTGAAAATAAATCGAACGTATAGGCCGCAGTTCATAGGGGAACCGCGACCTATTCCCCAGTCAAACTTCTGCCTTTGATGCCACGTCAGAAAAACAATAAATTGCTAAGGGAATAGGTCGGGGTTCTCAGAGCAACCGTGGTTTATTCCCCCTGCAACTTCTAACATTTCCCACTAGTCAGCCCCTACAATAAATTGGCAGGGGAATAGGCCTAGGTTTCTCTAAGAACCGCGACCTATTTCCCCTGCAACCTTTTGACATTCCCCAAAAGGCAGTTGGGAAGGCAGTTGGGGGATTCAGAACATCAGGAAATAGGCCGCGGTTGCTAGGGGAACCGCGACCTATTCCTTAATCTGAATAAATTTTAAATATTTAAGCGAATAGACCGCGGTTGGGCGCTGAACCGCGACATATAGTTGAAAAAAATATCAAAAATGTCATTTTCAATTATTTTTTTCAGGAGAATAGACCGCGGTTAAGTTTGGAGCCGCAACATATTCCCCTTTATTATCGTGGTTAAGTGTGGAACCGCGGTATATTCCCCTGTAGGTTAAAAAAATAAAACACATTGGAACAATATCGTCTACTTCACGCAAACTGTTTCAGAGCGTTGCTTCCTCTTTCCGTCGATGACGTACGCCCTCTTACTTCCATTTTCAATCGTTTTCCACTGTTTAAACTCAAATTTGTTCGGTGCATTTGCCATTTTCAACGTTGGGGAAGAGTTTTGACAGATCAGAATCGTCAAGTTCCGCGTTGCAATTTCTCTCAGCCATCATATTCCTCTCTGTCGCGCCCATTCCTCCTCATCGCGTCATTCCAGGTATTTCGTTTTTGCTTTCTTCAAAATGATTTTCATTCGTTTTTGCATAATACCAATTACTATTGTTTTGATAATCTAGACTTAGAAAATATGTAGACATATAAAATTTAGACAGAAAATTTAGAGTTATTAGTATTTGCATGATAACAATTAGTTTTAGAATTATTAGAATTTAATCCTTAAAAGAATTCCTAAACCTTATAATATTTTGAGTAATCACTAAGTGAAATTAATGTTTGAATATATGTATGAAATTGTAAGTTTGAATTTCAATGACTTATCTTTTTATATAATGTTTAGGAATGGATCGAAATTGGATTAATTTACCACGCATTAGTGCTGAGTACGAGAGAAGGGTAGAGAATTTATACAATTTGCACAATGTAATAAGGGTACAAGTGATGATGAAGTGAAGTATAAATCTCCTTGTGTGAATTGTTTGAATGGGAGAAATTTGAACGCAACCCAAATTAGAGAACATCTTATATGTGATGGTTTCCTAAGATGCTATACAACATGGATATGGCACGGCGAAGAAATGCATTTTCCGACTGACTCCCAAACTGAAAAGGTTATTGATTCCACTATGGAAGAAGATCGAGCAGATGAAGACAAATTAGACGACATGATTCGCGATGTTGGCGTAGGAAATTTTGCCGCTCATGTGTATGAGACGATGTCGACTGATGCAGAAACACCTTTGTATGTCGGTTCAACTAAGTTCACATGTTTGTCAGCAGTGTTAAGGCTCATGAATTTGAAGGCGAGCAATGGATGGACTGATAAGAGTTTTACATAATTGTTGACGTTGTTGAATGAAATGCTGCCAGATGGAAATACACTACCCACTCGTAATTATGATGCNAAGAAAGTTCTTTGTCCAATGGGTATGGAGTATAAAAGGATACATGTTTGTCCCAATGACTGCATTTTATATAGGAAAGAGTTTGAATTTTTGACAAAGTTTCCAAAATGTAGCTTATCACGATACAAGTAAAAAAAAATAGTGAAGATAATGGTCAGATAGAAAAAAAATGGATCTGCTTTGAAAGTAGTTTGGTACCTTCCAATAGTGCCCAGACTTAAGCGTTTGTTTACGAATTCCAAAGATGCTAAAATCCTTAGATGGCATTCAAATGAGAGAAAAATTGACGGGCTGCTTCGTCATCCAGCTGATTCAAATCAATGGAAAAATATTACCTTACTTCAGCTATGGATGATGTAAGTCTATGAGCAATTATTTATATAAAATTGATTTATATATCAAGTATACTTATATCAAAGTTAATTTTTGATTTCAAGTATATGTTTGGGATCAGTAACAACTTGGGGTACAATGATGACTATGGGTTCATTGATCCCCAAGTCATTCATGAAACAAATGATTTTGATAAGATCACAACACATCTCACAAGAAGATTTGCAAGCGGAAAGAAAATATATTTTATGCCTTATATATCTGGGTAAGTGAACTTTGTTAACATAATAAAGTTCCATATGTGATTTTAATATATAATAATTAAGTTACTATGAATTCCATATGCTAATAAAGTTCCATATATGGTTCTGCTCATTGCTCAAGTGTCCTCCCACACAGCTCAGACAAGTAGTTGATTGGTAAGAACCTCAATGTTTAAACTTTCTTTATTATATAAATGAATACTAAAACCTTATATATATATATATATATATATATATATATATATATATATATATATATATATATATATATATATATATATATATACACACACACACACAGTTCTATTCCAGCAAGTATGATGATGGTTGGGAGATTAATTGCCAACAGTAGAAAGCTTACATGGATTTCTCTCAAGGTTTGACATAGGCTAAAGCCATACTTTCTTATAGTTGTTTTGTTTTAATGATTTTCACTAACTATTTACAACTGTGATGATATATTGTAGTGTAACAGATAGAAATGGTCATATGAGTACGAATATTATGTAATGTATTGGATGACCTACATTATTCATTCTCATATCACAAGAGGCTGGGAAACGATAATATTTAAATTTAACAAATTTAGAATTTCTCCAACATTTGGAATTCATATACACTAATTAATATCAATTGTCTTGTGCAGAAATTCAAGACTACTATAGCAATTCATGAGAAGCCACTTTCATTCATAATGAAAGCTGCTGCAAAATATTTAGTTAGATTATATAATAATTTATAGTTATTAGATTTAAAATACATTTGAGCATGTTGATTTAAAGTTATTAGACTTTGTACATTATGTGATGTTAAAATACATTTTGAACATGTTTGATATGTTGAAATTGAATCTGTGTACATATTTTGATATGCAGGTTTGTTTTTGTGATAGTAAATATCACAAAAATAGACCTGCTGTTAAAATTTTTTTCAGGAGAATATGTCGCGGTTGTGACCACAACCGCTGTAGAAAGTTATGTTTTTTATTTTTTTTTTTTAAAAAGAGTTTTGGCCGCGATTGTAGCATGAACCGCGGTCTATTCCCGGCTTTTTACCGCGGTTCGAACCGCGACCTATAGTTGAACGAACATTTTTTTTTAAAAAAAGGTTTTGGCCGCAGTTCCTACTACAATCGCAGTCTACTACCCAGGTTTTTATCACGGTTAAACCCGCGACCTAAAATCCCAGACTTTTTCCCGTGCCTGGGTATGTTGCGGTTCAAAAACCGCAACATATAGAAAAAAACAACCGCGATCATTTCCCTTTGCTACACTAGTGTAAATACTCATTGTTATAAAAAATATATTTAACTTATTTTGATCATGATGATGCTAGTGTCTCTTTTTGGTTGTACTTTGTCACCAACAAATTCTTAATTATATTTTAATCTAAAAAGAAAGTTTAGTAAAGTAAGAAATTTTTGCTAAAATTAAAAAAGGGTTAAATATGTTTTTAGTCCTTATACTTTGGGGCGATTTTGGTTTTAGTCTCTCTTTCAAACGAAGGTACAATTTAGTCCTTCAACTTTAGAAAACTCTAGTTTTAGTCCTTTTTACCAAATTTTTTTAACTTTATTTGCTGTTTCAAGCACGTTTCATTATAGCATTTGGATTGTTTACACTGTTTGACACATTTTTGCTTCAATGTTAACTGAGAAACGCGTTTGAAACAATAAATAAAGTTAAAAAAATTTGGTAAAAAGGACTAAAACCAGAGTTTTTTAAAGTTGAAGGACTAAATTGTACCTTAGTTTGAAATAGGGACAAAAACCAAAATCGCTCAAAGTATAAGGATTAAAAACATATTTAACCCATTAAAAAAATATTATACCTACTTATAAAACCTTTATTTTTTATTTATTTAAAAGGTAAATATGATTTACTTTTTTCCTGTCGATCCTTATTTTTTTTTTCTCTTGTCTTTATTTTTCATGTATTGCACACAAAATATTGAAGAAGAGTAGCTTGGTGTCTAACAAATATAAAAATAAAATAAAACTTACGTTAGTATATTTTGAATTGTTTACTTCTTAAAATAAAATAGAATTTAAGTTATATTACAAGATAAAATGAATAACTCTTTTTTTTGTCACTTTTTATTCATATTTCTCCTTTAACGGAGGTCGTTGCTTCGTAAATTTCTTCCTCTTTTCACGTATAACGTCAAAGAAAAAAAAAACATTAAATATAATAACTAGTATTAAAAATATTTTTTTACAAACTTTGTATTTTACATCATTAATCATACGAACCGTTTCTACTTCATTTATGCCAAAACACGACAAGCTGTAAATCTTATTGGCTTTACATATTTTTCTCCACTTTAATTTTTTAGTAGATTCTAAATAAATAATGAAATAATACAAATGGTTTACTTTTACATTTTTGTTCTTATTTATCTTTCCCTTTGACTCTTTAAATTTATTTTTCCTTTTCTCTTTTACGGATTTTGCACAAACTTCTAAAAAATTAGCGTTCAATAATATCTAACTAATACTAAACATAATATAATTTAAAAGTATATATACTCTTAAAAAAACCTAAATGAGAAGATAAATGAATAACTTTTTTTGTCACTTCTTTATTCATCGTCCTCCTTTTACGGGTTTCCATTTTTTTTAGCATCTCTTTTTTTTCCCCTCTTTTCACGCGTTTTACAATTAACGTTAAAGTAAAGTATACATTAAATGCATAATTAATATTGAAAAAGAGATTAACAACTTAATATTTAAACTGTTTAGTTCTAAAAACTATTTCTTCTCTATTGTAAATCTTCATGGATTTTACATTATTTTTTTAATAATGAAGGATACCTTGTTCAGTCCCTTCTATGGTTCCTTTTTTACTTTTCAAACTTATTGATCTTTTTTTTTTCTTTCACGTGTTTTACACGTAATATTAAAAAATATAATTCAACGTTTAATTATTAATACTTAAAAAGATTAAGTTTAAGTGTATTGACATTTCTAAAAAAGCATCGATAACAAGTAAACTGAATACCTCATCTTTTTTTCTTTTATGGATTTTAATTTTTTTGTTCTTTTTTACGCATGTAACCGTAACATGGAAGGAAAGCAAGAAAATGATATTAAATGTGTAATAAACATGAAAATGGAATGTGATATAACTTTACAATAAAACATAAATTTAAATTTTTATAGAAAAATAAACCTAAATATCCTTAGGGCGGTTGAGGGGGGCATTTTGGGTATAGGACATTTATATGTGGTGATTATCCTCATAGATTACAAGAAGCTTGGCACATTTTAATATTTAAACCTAACTTTATGCAAATTAAAATATTATAATGCAGAGTGGAGTCCCGACAAGAAAATAGC
The DNA here is from genome assembly GCF_000741045.1 of Vigna radiata var. radiata. Lineage (NCBI taxonomy): Eukaryota > Viridiplantae > Streptophyta > Magnoliopsida > Fabales > Fabaceae > Vigna > Vigna radiata. Next base: position 13,328,178 of record NC_028358.1, read on the forward strand.
AGTTTCCCATCTCAGCCTCATTCTCCTCCATTAATGCCAAAGCACAGAGACAGAGAGAAGAGAGAAGAGAGAGAAAGAGAGAGAGAGAGAGTAACTGAGTTGAGTTGTATTCAAGTATTCACAATTTCTACCTCTAAAGATTAAAAAGAGAAAAAGCCTATACCCTCTCTGTTCCTTCTACTTCTGGCGCCATTTGCAGACTCTTCCTTGTTCAAACTCCATCCTTTTTCTCCTTCCATTTCTGGAAATACGAACACCCTCATGGAAGCAGCACTCAGCAACACCACCATTTCTGCTGGGTCAGCTCCACCACCATCTGGGGTGTCTCAGCCAATGAACATGAATGTTAACATGAACATGAACGTCGGAAACGGCGAAGGAACAACAACACCAGCATCTGCTCCAGCACCAGCGTCAACACCAACGACGATGGTTCCTGCAGTGCCAGCTGCAACCACGACGACAACATTGGTAACAACAACGCCAGGGAGCACTGGGAGTCAAGGGAGTTTTGACTTGTTTGGGAAGAAGAAGAGAGGGAGGCCGAGAAAGTATGATGCAGATGGGAACCTGAGGGTGAGTGCAACCCCGACACCACCTCCACCGGGTTTCACTTTGTCCACACCTTCTGAGTTCTCTAACAAAAGGAGCCGTGGCAAACACACAGCTTTTGGCAACTACCAACTCTTTTCTTCTTTTGGTGAGTAGTGGTACGGTACAACGTTGTTTTGTTTCTCTCAGGTGTTGTGATGTTGCTGCTGCTGAGTGCTGACCTCACTCATTGTACTATGTCGTCCCCGAGTTGACTTACCCGCCAACCAAAAAACCCTGTTCCTAGCTCAGCCTTTTTTCTTTTCCCTCCCTTCATTTTCTTACCGGCATACCGAAATCATGAATCTCAATTAATCTTACCCTTTTGTCCATGGTTGTTGTTGCTCCACTGTCTTGGGTTTTGTCCCGGATTCCTTTCTTTATTTTTGTTTTTTTTTTGTTCTGGGTTCATGGGGTTGGGATCGAGATTTGAGCCTAATTTGTTAAAGGGTCCCTTGATTGATGCAAACGATGAGTTTTCTTTTTATGTGTTTCTTTCTGGTAACGTCTAAGGGACCGTGAATCGGTTACAAAAATGTGAACTTTCCTTTTTGTGGTTAGTAATCTAAGGATGGTGTGTACATTCATTTGCTTTCCATGGCTAGAAAAAATTGTTCTTTTACCGCTTAACGACTGGATCCACTGGTTCCAGCCTCTTTCAGTATAATTAGTTGTCTTGATAGTATAATACGAAAAAGAGTTTTGTCGCCTTAATAGTTTTATCTGCCTTCAGCAAGGTTGTTTTCTGGTACCCAAAAAAACTGTTCTTTTCTGGGTTCATTCACCTGGCTTCTAGTTTTGGAGATGGAAATTATTATACCAGATACGGCTAATGTGTGGATTGGTTTTCTGTCCGTGATTCTTGAAGGTGAGGTGTTTGCAAACACGGCTGCTGGTGATTTCATACCGCATGTGGTGACTGTTTACACTGGAGAGGTAATGCAGAAGCCTGTGTGCGTTGTTGTCTTTTTCCAGATTTATGTAATGATGTATCATTTGGCTCTAGTTTTCTTGAGCAATTTTGACAGATCTTTTTGGTTTGGCGATTTGGATAAGGATCTTGTTACTTTTCTACTTTGCAGGATGTTGCTGGAAAGATCTTGTCATTTGCTCAGAAGGGTCCAAGAGGAATCTGTATTCTCTCTGCCAATGGAGCTATCTCAAATGTCACCATACGCCAACCCGGCTCTTCTGGTGGCATATTGACTTACGAGGCATGGTCTCTTAGATCTAAATGATTTTTTTACTACAAATTATTGTCTATTTTTCTTTCCCTGCAAAGGTTTTGATTGTTTTTCCAATTCCATGATATCAAGCTTTCTTTGATTGAATTTGATTCATGTCTGAAATAATTTCATGGGGTAGCTTATTTATGTCTTCTGCCAATATAGAATATATATGCCATATAGGTCAGCATTGGGTGCATTTATGTCAGGTGATCTCTGTTTGTCTCTTCTTGTTTGTGGGGTTGGACAAGTTATCTGCCTTGTGTATTGGATATATGCTCAAAATTGGTGTGTTGGGTGTATGCTAAAGAATTGGTTTATCCTTTCATTTCATCAGTTCCCGTGTCAGATCTAACACTGGAAATGGGAAATAAGTTAATTATTAAGATGCTAAAATAAAGCATATAAGAGACACAATCCACTAGCTAGAGAAGATAGACACACGCTTCTAGTGGTGTCCTCTTTCATAAAGTGATGTAATCATTTTAAATCTAGTGAAACATTTCAACTAATATCAAAGTCACAGTTTTGTTGGCTATCTTAATCTGCGAACTGAGTTTCAGTTATTGGGGTCATATAAGGCTAGATTGGCTAAACTTATACAAACACTCACTTATATGGTAAAAAATAGGTGGTCAAATGAATAAAAATATCGTTAGAGTTAAAATCAGTATACTTATATCAGGTTTTTTTATGAAGAAGGGAAACGAGAGGGTTCTAAAAATAAACTGATTTTTACTCGAGAAAATTGTGATTTATTTTACCTTGTTTTCTTCTGTGGGTACTTTTTGAAAAGTATATCTGAACTAAGTCATAATTTTCTAACAAAAATACTATGATAAGCTACTGAACTAGTGTTGCTATGGTCTTGAGTATTGCAATATGATGATAAGTGACAACTAAAATGTTGTAGACTACATGTTGAGCCTTCCTTGTCGTGCAACCGAGAAATGCATAAAGACAATACATAGATTTAGTACATGATGATGATGTGAATCATTTATGTGATGCATTATTAGTCTGCAAATGCAAATCTTTAAATCAGATATTTAAACATTAACACTTTAACGTGGTAGTCTGTCTGAGGTCAATGTCGCCTAGGACCTGTCATTTTCTGCTGTTTTACATTTTCTCTTGTTATTAGCATAACCCTTTTGGCATGCATGCAATCATGCTTATTTGTTTTTGGAAATTGTTCAATAATTCAGTCCAGAATTTACTTTCAGGGTCGATTTGAGATTTTATCTTTGTCTGGATCATTCACTGTTGCTGACAACAGTGGCATGAAAAGTCGAACTGGTGGATTAAGTGTCTCGCTTGCTGGCCCTGATGGTCGAGTGATAGGAGGTGGTGTTGCTGGACTTTTAACAGCTGCTGGTCCCATCCAAGTATGCTATTTTCTTTACTTCTTTGTAGAACATTTCATATGCTTTTGAAGAACAGATTTGGTATGTCAAATACTCAAATGTGCTACTCTACAAGAACCGACTCTCGAGTTTTAACCTCAGTTTTTATCCTACACACACCAAAATGATCCTAAACTGGTTTGTTCTGACTGTATGAACTGTAACCGCTGTAATGAGATTGAAATTGTAACTAGCATATCCACTGTAATGAGGCTTCTATTCTAGGTTGCATGATCAAGATCTTTAACCTGTACTGTTTACATTTAAATTGTTGAAACAAAATTATAGAGTCATTAGACTGATATCTAGTTCATTTTGGTCACTGTGAAGAGTTCATTATTTTATGACTTATTCACATGTTTGTATTGTAATGGTTTCAGATTGTAGTAGGAAGCTTCACGCAAAATGCACAGAAGAGCCAAAAGAAGAAGTATCAACGTGAACAACAGGCAGTGGTGTCCCCTACTTCAGCTGTTCCAGAAACTGTGACATTTGCTAGACCTATCTCACAAGCAAATGCTGAAGGTGAAAACTTTTTGATGCCCATGTCTCAGATACCAGATCAAACCCAGAGAGAATCTGTCAGTGTTTCAAGTGACAAACAAAACCTAGATGCTACACTTGATGCTGCTAATTGGAATGGTTCTGAGGAATATTCAGACCAGAGGACATCCCCAGACATCAACATATCTTTGCCGGATGAATAGAAGGTTATGGTGCTGTTTTTGTCTTATGATATGATGCTCCACTTTCAGGTCAATAATCTTTCATCACATTGTAACCTTCTTGTTTTGTTTTCAGGTGATGCAGAGGCTGACATGGTAACCGAATGAAACTAACATGGAACTTTGTCGTGACAACTACTAGGTTATATGACATTATGTACAGTTGTCAGAAAATATAAAGGATTATTGAGGCCTCATTATTTTTTCATTACAGTTTCTGTTGAACTCTTACAAGTTTTTCTTCTTTTCTTCTTGAGAGGATCTCAAAGACTTCTTAGGCTATTTATTATGTTGGGATTGTTTCGATAAAGATTATTTGTAATTTTTAACTTTTTCTCATTTGGGAAACTTCTAAGAGTTTTTCACATTATCATGGATCTAAAAACTATATAAAAAAAAAAAAAAGTCTGATACCTTCCTTGATACTAATATAAACCATAGGGATTCAATTTACACTTTTAGGCACTTCGCTGTGTAGGTGGATATACTTTTAATTTAAAGATTGGCCTAAAATTCATGTGCTTGCTGCATGTTTTTAGAACCTCAACTTCATTTTACTATTGTTATGATCTATAAGAAAAATGGTCATACCACTTTCGTTATAACCAAAAGGACAAAAATTTATTTTTATATAATTATATATTTATTAATTTAACTAATATAAATTATAATTAGAGTTCTTTTGATGTAGGTCTTACTACTAATATTTTTTTATTAATTTAACTAAAATAAATTATAACTAAGAAAAAATTGTTAGATCATTAAAACTTAATATAGAGTAGAGTTCTTTGATGTAAGTCTTACTACTTTTTTTAATGTTTGATTGATTGTAATATTATGTATTAGATTAAAATTTATTAATTGTTTGCATATATTTATAATGTTAAATTAATTTAAAAGTATTTAAGGTTTTTTATTTCAAAAATTGAATAAGAGAGAACATATTTCATTTTAGGTGTTTTATTGGTGGAATGACGTGTTTATTGATCATAGATAAAGGAATTACACAAATATGATTAACATCAAAATAAATTTTGAGAACTCCATCCTTGGTCATATAAATGTATTTGTTAAGTGAGTGAGGAGAAAGTAGAGATTGTATTTTCTATTGGGTAATATGAATATAATGTTCCTTGTTGGAAAATATAAATTCAATGTTGTTTGTTATATAAATTTCTTTGGAGGTTAATCATAGTTTGTTTGGAAAATAATGACAATTTAAAAAAAAATAAAAAACATGATGTCACATTATTGATGAAAAGCTAGTATTGTGTAAGAGTGTTTTTAACCATTTTCACTAAATGATTGATAAAATAGAAAATTTGGAAAGAGTTAAAGATAAAAAGAAAAAAAAAAACTCCAATTTACCTTGATTGATGTCATAATCAAGAGAAATTGAGGAGTAGAAGAAGATTCGACATTTTAAATTGGAAATTCAAATATAATGACCAAAAGTTGTAATAAGAACTTGGAGATACTTTTCATTTCAAGAAAGTGATTTGAATTTCAAAATGAACAAATTTTGTATACAAGAGTCTACAAAAGAAATATATCCTAGGGATCTTATATTTAAAAGTTCAATCACCATTAAGACCTATCCAACCGGCATCTTAAAAACTATAGTCTAGAAAGTCTTTAATTATAAGAAAACATAAACACATATGAAGCCCAATAAAGGCTTGACACAAACAAATGAAATAATAATTACAAGAAAGGTCGAAAACCAAAAATTACACATAAATACAATTATATTTTAACTCCAAGCTTACTTCACGATTCTTATGAATGTCTTATCCATAATATCATCAACTTCATAGAGAACACTATTCGTGTTTAATTAACAAACTAGATGAGAGTGTATAAATCTTGTATACATCAATAGACAATATTTTTCTTTAGTGAGCAACCTTGTGATCTATTGATCTTCTTATGTTATCCAAAGAGACTATTAGGCAAATAATACTCAATTATTACATTAGAGTAATTGTTGTTCAAAGAATACTTGGTTATGTCAAAAGTAACTTATCAAACGATTAATTGATTAAGTGAGGAGTGACTTGTTGAAATAATACTTGATTAAGTCAAAACTAACTTGTTAAAGCAATACTTATGCAAACTAAAAGTAGCATGTTGAAAGAATACTTAGATATGATCAACCAGGAATAATTGCTAGCCTAAATAATATCGAAATGAAGTCAGCTAAAAGTTACTACAAGCCGAAACAATACTATACAAGGTCTGTCAGAAGTAACTACAATCTGAAAAAATATTCTTTAAGCTTAAACAATACCTAGGGAATTATCCCTCAGTGGCTATGGATCCAAAAAAACTATTTTTTGTGTACTTCACAACATTATTCTTCTTAAGGAAATTCAATCTATTGACTGAGAATTAGATTTAGTGTGCATTTTCAAACTAACCGATATAAAATTATATTGTGAATTTCTTCTTCTCCTTGTGTGTTTACATTGCATTTTATTATTTCTTGCATTAACTTGGGAAGGAAATTTATTGTGAGAATACATGTCAAAAATACTTTAAACAAATAAATCAATTAAGTTCAAGAGTTGTATTTATTGCACTTTATCATACACAAAAGCTCGTAATCGATCACTTATCATAAGAAAAAAAACTATTCTTTAAGTACTCATAATTAGAAGATATTAAAGAAAAGATTTGAAAAGTAATCAAAACACAATTGAAACCTTTCTTATTGTGTTTTTCCTTTTTTCACGGAGATGCATAAAATTAATCAAATCATTTTAAAGTTTTAAATACATGCATTCAACTAACCTCAATATGTCATTTTCAAGCACGTGTTATCATTGTAACTTCCTTAAAATGATTCCATCAAGGGTAAATGTCCAAGCACTTGAAAAGGAACTTGAATGATTTGCTTTCATTTTATTCAATTTGTAATGATTATCCAAACTCTAGTTCCTAACAATTCCTTCCTTGTACTATTAACACATGAATATTGAATACAAATATATTTGTGAGCATATTTGAGTGTCTTGGGAGTATGAAAATCTTGTTCACTAGTTTTTATCTCAAAAAGATTTTTCAAGTGACAAATCTCCATTGCAATTATTTTTGGAATTCATTCTAAAGGTGGTTTGTTCTTTTCTTTATTCTTACCATAACCCATTTTATAATTTCTATTAGAGTTATGCTTATTGTATTTTGGTCAATGCCTTAAGCTTCCCTGAGCCATCATTAAAGTTTGCCTTCTAAAATCCTTCTTGAGTTGGTAAATCCTACAACTTTGTTCTAAGGAACACATCACCTGACTCATAAACACATAATAGAGGGTAACAATGATATCACTAAGAGAAATAATATAGTGAGAATTCTCACAAGGTGGGTAACTTCATAGAATGAAAAATATAAAGGTTTTTTCATTTCTCACAAAGAACATTTCACACTCAAACTTAGAACTCTATTTCTCTTGTATGCTTTTTTAATATGTTTGTAGTTGAGTTCTTTAAATTGTTGGTTAAAGAAAGTATTAACTTAAAGAATAAGATTATTTCTTGGTGTAATCTTCAACTTGATAATGTAATCGCAAATCCTCTTGTATGATTTGGCTTCATTTTGTTTTAGATTTAATGTCTGGTGCTTGGATGGTCGTTGCTCTTCCTTCTTCTAAGCTTCAAGTACAAACAAGGAAATGTTGCCCAAATATATACAAGAATAATATTCAAACAAAACCATATTCATTTTCACTTATACTTTCTGAATGTTAAAGAAATCATCAATTTCCTTATACGAGAAAATTAATTAACTAAAGAAGGAATGAAAAACATTAAAACAAACTGTAAAAACATTTATACACCATTCACATCTATTTAATTATTGTCTAATATTGCTTGCATAAACAATAATGTTAGAGAAATCATCAATTTCCTTATACGAGAAAATTAACTAACTAAAGAAGGAAGGAAAAACATTTATACACCATTCACATCTATCTCATTATTGTCTAATATTGGTTGCATAAACAATACAAACAAAAAGTTGAGAGATTTTTAAAACACAATTTAACCCTCTCTTCTCATATTGTTTCATATTTCTCACATTATTTGTTTTTAAGAGAAACCTAAAAGAGTGAATCAAATATTATATCCATTATAAGATATAATCTCTCTTTTTTGTGAGCAATCTAGTGATCTAGATCATTTTTTTTGTAAACCATTTAGTTGTGGTTATTGTCCAAAAAAATAATCAATTTTAACTTGAAATAAATGTTGTTCAAAGAATATTCATGTTTTAAAAAAAGGTTATGTTCCAAATAAGACTTAGTAAATGTAGAATAAACATTATTTTGAAATTTAACATGAAATGATCAAAAGATATATGCACAATATGCTCTGCATATGTCATTATTTGAGCTAAGGTAAAATCATCTTCATGTTACACTTTGTTTAAAAAACATTTAATAAAAATAAATTGGAATATGAACTTTAACCTAATATTTTTTGTTTTTGGCATAAAACAATAAAGTTTAAACCATGCTATTTTCCAAAGAGATTTAACATATCAAGTTTTCAAATAAATCCATTCGAATATATAACAAGCAATATATAGCACAAGTTTGATGAGTTTCAAGCTTAATTGAAGTTTCATTATGATTGATTATACCAGGGGTATATAATCTTCACTCACGAATAGTACCAATTAAAATAATATCAAACTTTATAAAAGGATAAAGCAAAACAAATAAAAAGAAAACATTTTTGTTCTTCGTCGCTGTCTTCGTAGCTTGAAGTTGTGCTAACCCCTTAAATAGATACTACTGTTAAGCTCCCCCTTAACTTAACTTCTATTTAAACTTAAAATTTTTCTCCTTTAAGTACCACAAAAAGATTATATTGGTCTAACTCTTTCTCATCTAGAAGATGACACCATAGGAGAATTGATGGAAAATTCCCTAGCCATGGTCAAACATTTTCAATAAAGTGGAAGACATCCATGAAGATGGTATCAACCCTACCTTGTGGGCCACTTTGGAGCCATCATGGAGCATGGATTGAAGAGTAGTGTAGGATATCTAGGTCATTGTGTCCGGCCATGTAGTGTAGGTTTGTTTAAGGCTTATATTAAGGCCTTAAGTAGGATATGATTTTCCTTAAGTTAGACATCAAACCAAGTAAAAAGTGTGTGCCATGTGTCATGCTTCCATTGGAGAGGATTTAATTTTAAGAAGTGGCCACATTGCACCCTAGGAGTGAAGAGGATTTCTTTTTGGTAGTGGCCACATGTCCCTCCAGTATTGGAGAGGATTTCTTTTTAGTAGTGGCCACATGATACTCTAGGAATGGAGAGTATTGTGTTTTTGTGAGTGGCCATATGTCCTCCCATCATTGCAAAGGATTTGTGGACACTTGTCCACTCCTTAGAAGGCCTCATTTTTTGCCAATGAGAGCAAAGGTGAGAGATCATGCTTTTAGGGTTAGAAAGAGACACCCTTGGCCTATAAATAGAGATGTCTCCACCCTTGTATTTCATCATGGATTAATGTAATGTTTTGTTTCCAAATTTAGGACATACACTTCCTAGATCAAGATTAAAGCAACCCTAGAGACCCCTCTAGTCACCTTCCTCCTTGAATTGGCCTCACCTCTCTTAGAGGCTGTGAGATTCTACACCATCCACACCTTAGCTCATCATCCTTGGACCATTTACCACCATATTTATGCACCATCCATTTAAGGAAACATCCCTCCATGCACATCTCCTAGCTTTGGCCCAACCTAGCCAAGGAGGTTACTATCAAGAATCTAAGAAGTTGGCAAAAGAGTCTTAATCCTTGTACCCATAATTCTTAATCATGCTCGAGAAGAGAAGAATGGAGTATTGCATTGAAGACATCTAAAGTTACCTTGAGACATAAATACTTTACTTTTAAGGTATCTTAACAATTGTGAGGCTCAAGGAAGAAGATAAGCACACATATGGAAAACATTGGACAGTGCATATCAAAGAGGAGCTATAACAAAGATCAATCACTAAGGAGAAGTTGGAGAGAAGTTTGCTATCAAAATCAAAGTAAGACGATTGCTTAAGTGAGAGCAATCGGGATTGTGGGTATGGATTATTTGTACCTACTTTCATCACATCTTTTTGATTAGTAGTTTTTTAATAAGTTTAAATGTGTTTTTTTTCTTTTAAATTAAGGATAAGTTTATTTATGATTTCGTATTTGGGAAATATTCTTTGTAGTCTTTGCAATTTGACAAATAGTTACTTTAATTCGATATGTTATTAAACATTTCACTTCTGTGATTAATAGTTATAAGTTGTTTATATGATATTATATTTCAATATTTTATTGTTAAATGCTAATGACATTTTTTTCTCTTTCACATTAATATAATTTTGACAATGTCTATAAAGTGTATGAACGAATAGATTAAAACAAATTTTTTTTCAATTAAAAGGTATAAAAACATAACAGTTTAAAATTTGGAGTATTATTATTGAAAGATTGAATTTTATGATAACTTATTATGACAATTTTAATTTGTTGATAGGGGGGCTATATCTAGCTATACTCACCATATATATCTATGTTTTTTATGATAAACAAAAGAATGTTTTATGGTTTCTTGCACAAAAAATGACATAACAATTGTTTTATCCTTATTATGTTTATGCTTGAGATGTTTGGTATATGCATTCATTGTTTGTAAATGAATCATAAGCTTAAACCGATTGCACATTATATTTATGGTAGAAATAATCCATTATACATTGTATATAATCTGTTAGATTTCTCCATATATCAATATATGCTTAATAGGGGCAAACAGTTGTGCAGTAATCGATTACATTAATTGTATAATCGATTAAAACATGTTGGTATGTCGACATGTGTTTGATAAGTTAATTAATATGTTTGGAATAGAAATTGATTTCAAAATTTGCTTAAGTGTTGAACATAACTGATTACATAAGTTTCCTAATCGGTTAAATTATTTAGCTTGTGAAAGTCAATTTCATTTAAAGTCTTAATTGTCTATAACTGTCATATGAATTCATTGTTGGCTTGTATGAATTTCATAATCGATTGCATGAGCTGTATAATATGTTAAATCTTAAACAAATGTAAAACTGTTATAGCAAAAAGAAAAGCTTAACATATTACATTATTTACGTAATCGATTGAAGTGCGTCACGATTCAAAAATCCTATAAATAACTGTCTTGTGCGCGGTTTCAAATCAATCTTATGAATTATCACTTTCATAACTAAATTATTGATCGAGTATTGATAACAGGACCGTCTAAGAACAGTCTTGGAGAATCAAAGATCAAATTTGGGATTATCATCAAGATTCTTTCAAGAAATTTGAGCTGAAGAATTCTTATCAATTCTGCACTACTGGTGTACTTCTGTGAAGATCAATTGCAACATTTTCAATATGAGGATTGTGTTTCTGTGCAGCTTTTCCAGGGAAGGGAACCGTGGTGTTCTTCATTGAGAGTTGGGATTATTCTCAAGGTGTTTAGAGAGCTCTCGTATTGTTCTATGTTTTTTTAAGATTGTGAGGGTGTTCACATCTTGTTACTATAAGTTATTTTGAGTGGGGTGAGAAGTACATTAAGAGGGGACATCTCTGTATTCTCTTAACTCAATCATTATAGTGGAATCCCTTCAACTGAGGTTGTTGAAGGAAGACTGAATGTAGGCTTGGCCGAACCAGTATATGTCGTTGTGTTGATCTTTCTCTCCTTTCTCTTTTATTGTTGATTCATTATACTTGTTTTATTGATTTCAAGAAAAGTCAAAGATTTTGCAAAGCTTTTGAAAAGAACAACTTTTTAAGGCAAAATCCAATTCACCCCCCCCCCCCCCGTCTTCGCTTGAGATATAAGGCACCACTTTTGTAACATAATCCATTTGTCATACTAAGTAAAGCAGTGATAAAATTGTAAATATAATGATAATTTTTATGTCGATTATCACTAGAACTGGCATAGAAAGTGAGAATGGTGAAAATTTTGTAATAAAATATAAGATTTTTTATGTTGGTTAACCTGCATAGAATGCAAAAACACTAACAATTTTGTAAAAAGTACAAGACTTTCTATGTCGGTTATAATTAGAAGGTTTAATATCTCGGTAGGTCCCTATTTTGGTCTGGAATCTCAAATAGGTCCCTTTTCTTTTCGGTATCTCAATTGAGTCCTTGTTTTTGTAAAATTGATGCAATTAAATGTCTACCGTCAAATTGGACAAACGGCCGTTTAACTTTGGCTTACGTGGCATGGTCAGTGTATACATTAATCATATGTGGCATTAAAAACAAATTTTGTCTTAAAAATTATGAATGCACAAAAGTGAAATTAGGTTTTCGGAAAGGGCAAAGTGGGAAAAATTAAAAAATTTAAGTGAAGCCCCTTTAATTGAGAAATATAAATCAGGTTGGGGAAAAAAATTAGGAATTCGTATTATTAGGGTTCGTGTGAGGGAAAAAATCAGATATCTTATTCTTGAGATTGGAAGCGACCAGAAAAATAGTGGAATCAATAATGGGGAGAGCATGGAGGATATGCTAAGCTTCGTAAGTCTTTTTTTGGTCACATGTTTCTTCTTTGCCACCTAAATTATGGATTAGAAGATTAGATAGTCCAAAACGTTAATGTAGAAGTGAATTCGTGATCTGATAACAAATTTTGCAGGCTTGGAGAAGCTGGAAGGAGGGGAAGGCTATAAATATTGTAGATCCATCAGTCAACAGTAATTCACAGCATGAAATGCTGAGATGCATCCATAATGGTTTACTCTATGTTCAAGAAAATTTAGTTGACAGACCAACCATGGCTACCATTGTACTAATGCTTAATAGCCATTCTCTGAGTCTTCCTATTCGTGCAGAACCTGCATTTTATATGAACAGTAGAACTAAAATCTTTCCAAAGATGCATTCATGGGAGTATAATTCAAGGGAAAGAGGATCAAGTGAACTAATACTTAAATCAGCTCAAGAATCAGAAAATGAAGCTTCAATTACTGAGTTATACCCTCGCTAGATGTTGTTCATCAGAATGGGAAGGCTGGAGGCAATGTTGTAAAACCCTAATAAAACGAACTTTCAATTTTTTTCCCCAATCTGATTTGCATTTCTCAATTAAAGGGGTTGCACTTAAGTTTTTTTCCCCACTTTGCCCTTAGATAAAGCTGATTAAACCTATGTGCATTCAAAAATTTTAATACAAAATTTGATTTTAATGCCACCTATGATTACTATATACACGAATCATGCCACGTAAGCCAAAGTTAAACGGTCGTTTGTCCAATTCGACAGCAGACCTTTAATTGCACCAATTTTACAAAAACAAGGATGCAATTGAGACGCCGAAAAGAAAGGGGACCTATTTGAAATTTCAGACCAAAATATGGACCTATCGAGACATTAAACCTAATTAAAATCAACATAGAAAATGAGAGTGGTAACAATTATGTAATAAAGTACAAGACTTTTTATGTTAGTTACCACAAGAACCATTATAATGTCTTTAATTTCCTTCTTCCCTTCTAACCACACTAGTTCCAACTCTTCTCCTCTTTGCACCCTCTTTGCCTCCTCGTCTCCTCCTTGCCTCCTTGCTGCACACACGCTCTTTGTGTAATGTCCTCCTCTGCACCCCCTGTTCACTTTCTTTGGTGAATGGACTTAGTTCAAAAAAACCTAAACCTAATTAAAATTTAATGCATTAAAAAGTTCACCTTGTTATGTGTGTGATCAGCCACAACACCACCCAATTACAAATTAATGCAATTAAAATTCACGTTTTATTTTGTAGCCACAGCACTTGTTCGCTTTCTTGGTGAATCCAGGTTTCAATTAAAACAAAATTCAATCCCAATTAAAAATTAAGGGTGCTTTTTGTTGCCTGTTCACCTTCTTCCTTTAATGAGTTTCAATTAAAATAGAATCCACTAAAAGCACTTATAACTTACAGATTTCTTCTCTTTTCATGGAACTTGCATTGGTTAGGTGTAGGTGCATATCTTTCCCCAAATCCAATTAAATATAAAATTAAGAAATTCAGCACTGGCATAAGTTTTCCTAATGTGCATCTCTTCTTCTCCTTACGAAATTTAAAAACAACAATCACAAACCCAAGTCATCTTAGGGGTGTACACCCTTAAAATCTCATTTGGTAAGTGGGTGTTTTTCTCTCATTTATGGTTTTTTTTCATTTCTTCTATCTCTCTCTTAATCAATATTTTAGGTTTCTAGAATTCACCATCACAACTACACCGTCATCCACACCAACATGTCGCTAAGGCCCTTCATCTCGTCCAACCCACATGTCATTGTGCTTCTTGACGAGGCCTCCTTCCTCATACTCTTAAAAAAAAACAAGGTCCAGAAGCTCAACGTCCTTGACGAAACCTTGATGCCCTTCACCAAATTTAACAACAAATTTTGTGTCTACGCCTACACTAATGCAGTTTTGGCTATTTTAACTCGTGTGATATGTTTTGCTTTTGAAGAAAAGTAAACATAAAGACACGATAGAAATTTTAAAAACTTCGTGAACTTACAGGCCTTGGTTGCATGGGAATTGTAGCCATATATAGGTTCTATTTCGGTTCCCCAACAACCGAAGCTAAAATATGCACGAAATTTTCAAAATTTTTCAAACTTTTCATTATTATTTTTAATTATTTTATCTTAGGAATGAGATTAGACTTTGGTTATTGAAAAACCGAAGTCATATGCATTTATGTCCTTGGTTACTCAAGAGTGGAGGCTGAAAGGGGTGCTCCAAATTCTACTTGAGCATCTAAATCTGGGTTGATACCAGCAAAAACATCTCTAAACAAAGTTTTAGCACCATTCCAAATGTGTCCGAAAAAGAATAACAAACCAAATGAAGTATGCCCAAAAGTAAACCAACTCCTTGGACTACTACGAAAAAAATTATGTGATTTCAAAGTAGCACATTCTAATTCTAGCATAATCTTTTCACAGTAGTGGGATCACTTTAACTTATTCCATTAAGTTCATTACCATAGAACTCAACAATTTCACCTACTTGTTTGACACTATTTTTTATCAAAAATTTTCAAAAATTCCATTATTTTTTTTTTATTTTATCTGAATAGGATATTTGAGTTTGATTTTTTATTAACCTAAGTCATACCTTTTGCTTCTGTGTTTAAAGAATCAAATCCAAAAGGTTGATTTAAATTTCAAAATTTTCACTCCTTTATTTTAATTATATCATCTTAGCACTAAGATTTGACCTCAGTTTTTAAATAATCAAACCCAAATGTTCTTTCTGCTTTGATTTTTAAAGAATTGAAGCCAAAAGGTTTATTAACATTTCAAAATTGAAACTCCTTTATTTTAATTATATTATCTGAGCTTTGAGATTCAACCTCGACTTTTCAATAACTAAAGTCATATATACCTTTTGCTTCGGTTTTTATTGAGATGAAGTCATAAAGTTTATTAAAATTTCAAAATTTCTAATGAAATTCATAATTTTTTGTTTTATTAGCAGCCTTTAAACTTCGGTTTTATGAATAACCGAAGCCATATATATGTTTATGCTTCAAATTTTCTAATAACCAAGACCTAAAGGTTTTTCTAGGGAAATATTTCTCGAAGAAATAGTTATCTTCTGCCTTCCTCTTGTGTGAACCAACACACAACCCCCATTGCAACTCCCTTCGTTATTGAACACCACTACGACTGTGTCATTGTGTGTCAAAGCTATTGCCATTGTTTGCATTGTATCATGCACTTTCATTCGTCGTTGTCTTGCTCCGTTCGCCTATGACATTCGTCGTCTGCATCGTTATGGTAAGGGATTCTCGTATGTTTTTTTTAGTCTTGATTTGTTCATTGTTGGTAAACTTTTTTTTTTGCTGCCATTTTTGCTCGTGTTTTTAGTTTATGTGCTTGCTTTATCGATGCCTAAGATGAATATGATGTTTAGGAATAAAGAAGGAGGTACTTTTTCTTACTAGGAAACCCGAAACAATTTAATGTGTTCGTTTCTCATTTGTTTTTTATGCTTGTCCATGTCAACTATATTTTTGGATGATACAATGATGACACGAGTGGCCCGTGGAACAATATTTGAGGTAGCCATAATTCTTCATGGTATGGAGTTGACAAACAGTGAGGTTAGGGCTATAATAGAGGAAATTCTCATACTATATGCTTTAATTCCCATGCCAACATATGAGGTATATATAGTGGC
The DNA here is from genome assembly GCF_000741045.1 of Vigna radiata var. radiata. Lineage (NCBI taxonomy): Eukaryota > Viridiplantae > Streptophyta > Magnoliopsida > Fabales > Fabaceae > Vigna > Vigna radiata. The sequence goes on from NC_028358.1 coordinate 13,344,353, forward strand.
TAGGGATGGAAAAACAATTTGCACCTGCAGATACACGTAGGTAAAATCTGTTGCAAGTATTTAGTATCCGCGGGTAAAAGGTACCCACGGGTAGCAGGTAATTTAATACCCGCTTGTTAACGGGTCGAGTTCGGATATCACACTATCCATACCCGTGGATATTCGCTACCCGTTTGAAAAATGAAATTACAATTTTACCCATTAGGTTTTCTTACTTTATATTGTTTTCTAACTAATTAATGTATTCTCTTTGCCGTCAAAGAAATAACAAACCTTAAATTTCACTTTTTTTCTCATACACTTTCCTTTCATTTAAGCAGAGAAGAAAATGAAAGTTCAGTCCTAGGATTTCCTCTAATGAGAAGAAAATGTGTTACAACGGCTCAATGCCACGAACGACCTACGTGGGAAGGATCGGCCAGCGGTGATTGACGTAGGAGGATATCGGGCCTTGCAACTCTAATTGTTGGTTCACGAGGCGACGACGGAGCAGTTAGAGATAAAAGAGGAGGTTGTCATCTCCATATTTGTTGAAGTGAAGATGATTATGGCTTTGTTATATTCTTTTACAGATCTGGTGGAATTTAGTGTTACTGGCGGCGTGCAAAAGAGACTATTCTATGGACTTGATATAACAGTGAGACGCAATAGTGTCCTCCAAAGACCAACCTGGGTTAGAGAATGAAGTTGTCGTGGAGAACTTCTCTGGTTCTAGAAAGAAAAGAAACTTAAGGTTTGTCGTTTCTGAAAAAAAAAAAAAAAAGAGAAAAAAAAGGGTTCTACCTTTTTTCTTGCTTGTTGTAGAAAACCTAAAAAGTGGTTTGAGCTTTTGCCCCTTTTATTTTTGAAAATAAAGGGTTTGGGCACCCAATTTTGGTTTTGAAAATTATGTTTTTTTTTCAATTTAATTTGGAACTTTTTTAAAAAATCATAAAATATTTTTTTAAAAATATTTACGGGTTTAAAATGGGTATCCAACGAGTATTCGCGGATTGGACAAAATCTGTGTTTTTTTTTTATGCGGGTATCCGGTAGATAGTGGGGCGGGTAACATGTATTTTTTTGCATGCGGGTCGGGTTCCAAGTAGACATTATCCATGCCCGACCCGACCCGTTGTCATCCCTAATAGTGACACAGACATTTTAATCTTTCCTCGCCTAGTCTAGAGATTTGGTTGGTTCTATTTTGATCCAGCAATATAAAATCCCAAATCCATCATACGCTACTCCATTAATAAGTTTACATGTTATTTATTTTCATACTTAAATAGTTTTCCATGTAACAATAAACACATTGAGATGAAAGTCCTAAACACAAGAAGATTCATCTATCTATTGACGATTCTTTTCATGCATTGCACCAACTTGATGACATAATAATCAATGAATTGATGTCGGTTCCATGGGATTCTAGTGTATTTAGGGTAGAGCTGTCAAAACGGGTAACGCGGCTCGACCCGACCCGGCCCACCACGAGTTGGTCACTTAGTGAGCCAATCCAACCCGGCTCATTTATTAGCGAACTAGAAAAACTTGAACCCGGCCCGACCCACCACGGGTTAATGGGTAAACGAGTTGGCTCACTAGCCCATTTAATTACATTTTTTTTAAAATAAAAAAATACAAATTTTCTGTAATTTAAATTTGAACAATTTTCACTCCCAAAAAATTATGTTAAAGACAACTCAAAATAATAATAAAAAGTACAATATAATCAAAATGTCATCCAAAAACAAACACAAAAAATATACAAATAAGTTTCTTATATTCATCATTTTTTATTCTTGTTGTAACCCTTGACCCTTGTTCTTGTTGTCTCCAAACTCACTAATAAAGATATTCCTAATATCAGAACAATTTCAGCAATCAATAAAAAAGTATTAGTAAAAAAAAAGAGAATCAATACTCAACAATATCAACAAAAAATTAATAGTTTAATCTGTAACATAATTTCCCAAATTCAAAGATATAAAAAAGAGCTTGTTCAAATAATGTATACTGAAATTGTTTAAATAAAATGAACAAAATCTGATACAAGCATGTCAAAACATGAAAAAATCATTCCATGTCTTCAAATCCCCCAAAACAAAAAACAAATTCGCAAATCCCTATTTTTGTCATTATAGGGTTTTTGAAAAAAAAAAGAAAGAGAACTGAAAAAACAAAAATGTGGAGAAAAGAGAAGAAAAAAAGAAGGGTGTTTTACTTGCTCCTTGAAGAATTTCAGTGAAGTGATGGTGAGAGCACCGTCAAATGAGAGCAAGTACCGTGAGAGTGATTTGTGAGAGCAGATGTTACTTTTTTGGTATACACAGTGAGTGAAGAAAGTATTTTATTTTTTAGGGTTTCATACATAAAATAATAAATTAAAAAAATAAAATTAAGTAGGTGGGTTGGTGGGCCAACCCGGCTCACCACGGGTTCAACCCGCATGAGGCGGGTCTAAATGAACTGGGTTGAAATCTGACCTGCATATAAGTGGGTTGTATTTTTCAAACCCAACCCGGTCCGAACCCGTGACGGGCCGGGTTGACCCGCGGGTTGTGACCCATTTTGACGGCTCTAATTTAGGGAGAGACACTAACATCCCATTGTACTTGTATAAGCAAAATGTCTTACAACTTGTGTGAGGAAAAGAAAAACTAAACATTACCCTTATTCAGTTATGGATGACGTAAGCCTTCAAACCCTTTTTTATATTAAATTCATTTATGTAGTTACTTATATCAAATAAATGTTTTATGTCCAGGTATATGTGTGATGTCAATAACAATATAAGGTTGAATTATGTGTATGGGTTCATAGACCCCCAACTTACTTATGAAGGCAATAAATTTGATGACATCAAAACATACGTCACCAACTGCTTTACATGGAGGAAGCAAATATATTTTGTCCTTTATATTGCTGCACAAGTGTACTTTATGGATTTGTAATTATAATTTGTCATTTTAAGGTATAACAATAAAGTTATTTTAAATTCAGACTTTAATGACAACTACTTGTGGTTTTCCTAAAAGACAACATTGTTGTGTGGTTTTTCTCCTTGCACAAGTCTACCCTAAACCATCTCAAACAATTAATATATTGGTAAGAACCTCAATGTTCTGAACTTTCTTTGTTATAAAAGTGTATCCCAAAACATTCCTTTTTACATAGTTTAATTGCAAGACATAACATGTTGTTAACGCCCCGGCAACTTACAGGGAATATTGACTGCCCCCACAGATCAACACGAGGCTGTCCAATGTGCTTTGTCCTCACTCGCACATTTTATGGGAAAACTTTCCAGAAGGTCACCCATCCCTAAATTACTCTAGGCTAAGCACGCTTAACCATGGAGTTCTTATGGGATAGACTACCGAAAAGCAAATGCATTTGTTGATATGAGTAGCCAAATTAATTCCTTTAAGCTATCCTTCAACCGTATAGTCCCATACCTATACAGTCTCTAGATCCCTCTCATTCCGGTGTATGTTCGATTCGTCCATGTGCCCCTTCCACTGGAAGCTTGCCAGGAGTCGCTCCTTATCCGTGCCTCTTGCATCGGCGATCACTCCCCGCCCTCATCAGTGTTTGGGTGTCACATATTGGAAAACGGTAATAATTGCATTGAATCAAATACTTTGCAACTTTGTCCTTTTATATACTATTTGGAATTATTGTCTTTTGTGTAGAAATTCAAAAGTCCTACACCAATTCTTAATAAGTCCATTAATTAGTTAAGAGTAGCTTGTGCAAAATACATAATACAAATGTACAATAGTATTTAGCACATTTACTTGTTGTAAGATAACATATTCTTAAGGATTTAGCACAAAATGTGCAGATAACATTTAGCACATTTACTTGTATCTAGATTTTGATATATGTTTCTGTGTTGTTCGCGTGTTGGGTATTTTTGCAAGTTTAATATATAGGAAAGAACAAAAAAAATATTTTAAAAAAATGTCAACATTAGGTTATGGTGACGTATGCCAAAACCAAAGCATAAACGGGTATTCGAATTTGATTCAAGTTATAACCATAGCCTAATACCCTTTAAGAAAAAAAAAGTTTAAAAAAAAACTACATTAGGCTTTGGTTATAACCATAACTAAAGCATAAAGGGTATTTGGCTTCAATTATAAGCAAAACTGGAGCCAAATCCACATTATTTTATTGTTTATAATTTATTTATGGTTTAATGCTTCAACTCTTAGGGAATCGAAACTAAAATGTTGAACTTTAAGCTTCAATTCATAATCGATGTCAAAAACACACTCTTGTTTACCTCATCTAGATATGCTTCGATTGTAGAACTGAAATGCAACATGGAGAAGCCCAACAATGAACTCATCAAGGGTTTCTTACGTCAAGTCCTTATTCGGTGAAAAGACACATTTGTCCCACTCTTCTAAAACTACCTGTCAGTCATTCATAGAGATCGAAGAGCAACTAAACGAGAACAATAAAATAGAAAAAAAAAACACACTTTCTATATTGGTTATAACACATTTAAATTTTCTATGTCAGGTTCAAAATCGACATAAACACTAAATTTTTTTTATGATAATTTTATTTATACCAATTTTAGAACCGTCATAAAAAATTGTTTTTAATTGATATAAAAAACCTTCATTGTATTATTATTATACAAAACAAATTTATCTCAATATTAAAGATTAAAAAATATTAAAACATGTTTAACAAAACAGAAATCCATACGAAACTCGTATACTTAATAGATATATACATATTTAACAAGCATAAATCCATACCAAACTCGTATATTTTAATAAGTATATATGTCATATTTATTAGATTTTTTAGAGGAGCTTTGCGAACATCATATTAGATTTATAACTTATATAATGTTTAATATTGATATGAACTTTAATTATTCATTATATTTAGTAAATATAATTTAATGTATTCATGAATACGACACTATAACATATCAAATTCATATTCCATTACATATTATATTACATAATACAACTTCTAATAATTTTAATGGTAATGATATACTCTAATATATTTAACAAAATTTATTAATTCAATTTTAATACAAAGACCCCACCAATAATCCACCCATTGTGAAATCAAGTGTGCAGTTTATTCTTCTGCTACTGTTAATTATGTTATATTTTGCAATCATATAAGATATATACGTATATCTCATTTACTTATAATAAAAAATATCTGGATTCATTTTCATTTTGGAACAAGTAAGAATTTGTAAAATGAAACAATATTTTTGTATATATCAGGGGTAAAGCAAAATTTGCTTAAAATCAGAGTACTTAACGGAGCAGTTGGAACATTAATTCTCTAATATTAGTATATTTATTTAATAGAATTGCATTGTGGCCAATTCTCTGCAATGTTGAATATACACTAAATCCAAAAGTTTCACAATCCGAGGCTTAGCATATAACAAACGATTGATCCAACATAGCATATGCTCCTTAAAGTTCTCTTTCTCTCCCAGGAACAATGAAACAACCACAACAAAAGAAAAAATGTATTTTTTACAAATTTTTTTAACAATTTTTTATACGACAGTTTATAATTGATCCGAATCTATATTGTAAAAAAAATGTTAAGAAAAAGATATTAAAATATGTGAAGAGCAAAATATACTCACTCTCACTAGTAGCCGCGTCAAAAATTCTCAATGTTTACGAAGTTGTTCGCTACCCTCCAGTCCAAAGCCAAAAATGGTCAAAAGAAGCATCATCCCACAGACACATTGAACAAGCAATTACCGAACGTAATAAGCCACTGAATGGTAACAGTAGCGTCACGTTTCCCAAAACCGTAAACCAACGTGGACACCCTTGTTCTTTTCTTACCTCGGTTTGACCGGTTTTCCACTCTCTCTTTCTCCCTCTCTGTCTTTTCCTTGCGCTTTGTCCTTTGCCCATTTACTTATCCTTTTCTGCTACCTCTACCATCCATTAATTATGCTTTTAGCTGCGTTATGTTCCACTGTTATCCTTGGCGAGCTTCAGTTTTTTCTCATCGAACTCAATGCTGCTTCGGACCTCTTGAGGGTATGTTTCTAATATCTTTCTTCACGTGTGTTTTGAATCCTTGGTTGAGTTTTGTGAGCCGTTGGGAATCCTTTGTTTTACTCTAGTGAAAGTTGTGTATTAATCAGGAGTAATCCTTACTTCACTTGTTAACTTATATGATTGAGTTATACCGAGTTTAAACTCAAATTTTGAAATATCAGAAACTTTTTTCTTAAAGACTAAAGCTTGCTGCTGTTGGTCATTAGTTGTTGAGTGATTCTTGGCCAATTTTTGCTCTTGCAATTTGGTTGCTTTAACGGGTTTTGGGTTTGTAATTTGTGTTTTTTTGTTTGATAAAGTCTAAACAGGACAGGGGTATTTGTTGATCGTTGAGGGTGCTAATTAGGATAACGTGGCCATTGAACTATGGTGGGTGAAGCAGTGAATGGGAGATGGTTTAGTGGTCTGTTGCCAGTTTCACGCAAGAGTGCATCAGATAGTAAGGAAGTGATTGGGATTTTGGCGTTTGAAGTTGCTGGTTTGATGTCTAAGGTGGTTAGCTTATGGCATTCTTTGAGTAGCAGGGAGATAATGATTACGAAGGAATGGATAGTGAAATCGGTTGGGGTCAAAATGCTAGTGTCTGATGATGAAGATTTCTTGATGGAACTGGCATTGAGTGAGATACTCAATAACTTTGAGTCTCTAGCTTGGTCTGTGGTCAGGTTGAGTAAAAGGTGCAAGGATCCAGTGTATCATGGTTATGAATATTTTCTTCACAACCCTCTTCAACATTATGTTCAATGGTCTGGGTGGGAATATGCATGGAAAAAGATGGAGAGGAAGGTGAAGAAAATGGATAGATTTGTTGCTGCTATGTCACTACTGTCACAAGAGCTTGAGGTACTAACTGAGAGAGAACAGACTTTCAGAAGAATGAAAACGAATCGCCAGCTTCATGGGGTGAAACTGCTTGAGTTTCACAAGAGGGTCATGTGGCAGCGACAGCAAGTGAAAACTCTGAGAGACATGTCACCGTGGAACAGAAGTCATGACTATGTGGTCCGGTTATTGGCAAGATCTTTGTTCACAATTCTTGAGAGGATCATCCTTGTCTTTGGAAATAGGCCTATACCTATTGAAAACCAGGAAAATGAATCCTTTTCTCCCTCTTTGAATCATCTTACTCGCAGCCATTCCTTCTCTTCTCTTATGCATTCTTCTAAGGCTGATTCACGTCGATTCAGTTCACAACGTTTTGAGAGCAAGCAAGGATTTGTAGAGGAGAAAACCAAGAACAAGAGAAAGAAGAAAAGGCAACAAGTGCTTCATTCAGAAAGCAAGCAGTTCAAAAATTTTGGGCCATTCATAGGTTGCACGTCAGTTGGAAATAATTCTCCTGTGGCACAGACTTGTATGCCAAGCAATGTGAAGAACATTCAGAACATAGTGGATAAAAAATCTCTGACATGCAGAAGAAGAATTTATTTTAAGCTATATATGAAGGATCGGTTAAAGCCTGGAGAATCTACCCTTGGCTGTTCAGCTTTAGCTCTACATTATGCAAATGTGATTGTGCTAATAGAGAAGATGGTATCAGCACCTCACCTCATTGATCATGAAACAAGAGATGATTTGTATAACATGTTACCAACCACTATAAGAACAGCTCTGAGGAGTAAGCTTAAGTGGTATGCAAAGAGCACGCGTCACTCTGTCGATGAAACTAGTCTTGCAATGGAATGGAGTTTGGTGCTTTCACACATATTGGAATGGTTGGTCCCTCTGGCACACAACATGATAAAGTGGCATTCTGAGAGGAATTTTGAGAGGGAGCAATCTGCTTGTAAAGCAAATATTTTGCTTGTTCAAACTCTTTACTTTGCAAACCAAGCAAAAGCTGAAGCTGCAATGGTTGAACTCCTTGTTGGTCTTCACTATGTGTGCAGGATTAATACAAAGGCTCGCATGAGAGAGGCACAGGAATCTGCAGGGTCTGGAGTTTTTAGTAGTGTTCGTTTAAGAAAGAATGAGTTGTACAATAAATGATTTTAGGCGATACATGTTACCAATTGTGTATAGTTATCATTTTCTAATGTAGCCTTTTCCCAAAAGTATCATAACACTTTTAATGTATCAATACACTGAGAATCACATCAAGCTGATTCTGAGTTGCATTTTGGTTATTCGGTTTTGCAGATTCCTAAAACTCATTTATTACCTACCATTGTTTGATCAAAAACCAATATTGTCAAGTGTGAAAATGTTTTGCAAAAACTTAATTGCACTTGAATCGCACCAAACAAAATAAAACCACTGTGCCTCACCTTAGACTTGGATCAAAGTGAATCGCTGACATCTCACGCATGACACAACAGACACGGTTGGAAATTTAATATTCAATGATGTTAATGTGGTAACATTATCTCTAATCTCCAGTTGCAGTACATGCTGATTTTTTAATTGGTTCTGTTGATTTTTTATTGTTGCAAAATATTCTCAATAAACAATGCAGGTTCTTCCTTACATTAAGGAAGCTGGATACGATGTCATCCAGCCGATTGGAATTGTTGAACATAAGGATTATTTTACTGTATTCTTTATTTTAAGTTAGTGTATGAATTGTACAAAAGGAATACATGCTTTTTTTAAGTCTTGACACTGACACAAACTATGTGCACACCTTGTACATGCTGGCATGCTGCTTATAGCTGTTTATAAGTTTTGTTAGAATTTTATTACCACTCTGACCTTTAGTGATGTTGGAAGTCCCACATCAACTAGAGATAAGGCCAAATTATAATATATAAGTGAGGTGCAAACCTCACCTAACAAGCCGGTTTTGTAGGGTTGAGTTAGGCCTAAACTTACCTTCTAATATGGTATCAGAGCTAATATGAAGAGCAGCTTGATTATCACATATAAGTGTCATGTGAGCTGCTTTTGCGTTGGACCTTGCCACAACACTTTGCTTCTTATTTTTCCAAGATATCAGGTTGCCACCAATAGAGACACAATATCCAGAAGTAGACCTCCTATCAGAAGGAAAACCAGCCCAATCAGCATCTGAATAGTAAACGATTTTTGTATCTGATGGAGGACCATCCAAGCTAAGCATAGGACCCTTAACTAGAGCCATGTCCAAAAGAATACAAGAAGAAGAGGGAGTCCTCACAACTTTACCCTTATGGAGTATTACATATTAAAATCCTTTCTTCTTCTAAAACTAATTACTTCTACTATGTTTTGTAGGTCATTAATAAAGCTTGGCAAGCTTAGCAAGCACTTGGACGTGTGACCAAACAAGGAGAAGCAAAGGAGCTNAGGATTGANGACTTGCTGCCAGCGCTCAGCTNCAAGCTTCTACCGCCCAGCGGTACCGAAGANAGCANCTTCATCTTCTTCAAATACTTTGCTGAGTNGGCAANTGTANCTTGCTTCCCAAGCTTCTTCCACNTGTTTTACANCACGTGCATCTTANAATAGCTTGCACAGCACNTCTTAGAAGCTCTCCTTCATCTATAAATAGAGAGCTTCATCATTTGTAAATGCAACTTTGAAACTTAATGAAATGCTGTTGAGATTTCTCCAGAATCATTTTTCAGAGTTCAAACACTTGTGCCTCTTTTGCACCCTCTCCTCTAGCTTCCTTCCCTCTTGGAAGGCTTTCGGAGCTTGAGATTCCTTGATTCACCCTCACACCTTCATTGAAGCATCCATCAAACACTTACCGTGCCACACTCTGCACCTTCATTCCGCTGCCACCTCTGGTTTTGGGAGCTGCTCGTGATCGATTTGCAAGGAAGCTTCCATCATTTGGCATCAAGAGCCAGCAGTTCCAGCCACGCATCAAGAGCTAAGTGATAGCTTCACTTAATTCTTTTTTTTTTCGTCCTGTTCTTCATATATGTCACTGATTGAATTTTTTTTTTTTTTCGTTTTCATCTGTGTTTGAGTGAATCATACGGTTTGTTCACTGTTCCATAGCAACTACTCTTCATTTTAATCAGTGCTTTTGAGTTGTTTGAGTTCAATTCCACCTTTCACTTTAATTTCGTTTTGTCTCTGTCATGTGCAAACACCTTGCTGTTTTATCACTGTCATTGGTTTTTGATTCTGTTCATGCCTTTTCTTCGGTCTTTCTACGAGTACAAATGCCGTGATAGCTCAACTTTGATCGTATAAGCACTAAGACTTTGTCTCGCTTGGATAAACGGAGCTTACGCATTGATTACACATTCTTTGTTTCATACATCTACATCAAATACGTTTTTGGTGGCCAAACCTGTTTCCACCAGATTTCTTGAAGTTCACGATTACAACATGTTTGTTTGATGCTTTTATATCAGTGTCATGTGTTAGAATTCCAGATCTATCAATAATTGTCGAAAAGCTTTGTGCAGTTGAGTGAATTCTGTTTTTGCTCATTGCTTTGACTGTTCTTTCTGGTATTACATTGTGACTTCTGTTTTGTTCAGTTTTCTTTGCATCCAAAGCTTTGAACAAGTTTATTTGATGATTTTAAACATGTTGCAAGCTGTGCCAATCACTATTAGCCATTAAAATGCAAAAAGAGTGATTGAATTGCTTGAAAATTGGATTTCCCGAGAGTTCTTGTTCTGCAGTTTTAGCACCGTGCTGAATTTTCATTGCTGCGTGATAGGATGTATCAATCTGCTAGCTATTAATAATCTTGAGCTAGATCTAGTTGTTTAGGTAATTTCTTATTGTTTTCTTGATCCAGCCAGCTTTGTATTCCAATTTTTCTTGAAATCTGTCACATATTTGCACTGTTTGCTGCATAAATGGCAACTCCTAGGGTCAAATCTGGTTTTAGTGCATTTCTCTGCTGTTTGAACATCTAGACCAGCTTATTTGATCCTTCTAAACTTGTCCAAACTGTTATTGTGGTCAGTCTTCATCAATTATGCAGATTTCATCTTTCAACCTTCCATATTGAGTGAAACTAGCAACTTGCATTCTCATTTCACATATTGCACTATTTCTGTGCTTTGTGACTGGTTGCACAAGTTTATTTGACCATTTAAACCTTGTAGCTACTGTTCATTTGGTCAAAATTCAACTAGTTTGCAAAATCATCATTCCATCCATCAAATTTGCTTGATTTTGGGAAGTGACCTAGTAAATTTCTGCTGCAGGCCATTTCTTTGCTGTTTGAGTGTTTGGACACATCTATTATGATGATATAAAGTTGCTTGAAGTGTCATTGAACCATTTACCTACCTGCCATTCAAATTCACCACTGCTGTTTCTCATTTTTCAGCCAATTTTCACTGCTGCAGCACGGTTTCATTGCTGTCACCATATCAGATTTTTGATTTTGCAAAATTGGATTGGCAAAAGCTGGGATTTACCTTCTAAATCGTTTCCACTATTCAATTACGTCTAAAAGCATACAGAAAAAGCAATTCTATCCCTGCAATCCAGTTTTGAAAAGCATAATTCAGAGAAACACATAAACCTGCTGGTCTTTGAGGCATTTTGACAAACACTTATGCATTTTTATCAAACAGTTTGCAGCACAGATTTTAGCCACTATTTTTGAATTTTTCTTGCTTTATTAATCTGTTCTAGACCCTTTCTTAGGCTCCTTTTGTGTGCCTCCTTTTATTCCAGCTGTATCTCACTTGAATTCACCATTTTTGGCTTCCATACTATACTTGCAATTTGGTTTTTGGATAATGGAGTTCTGGTGCAGCAGCTGTCCAATTCTCTCACGGTTTTGTGTGTTTGACAGTGGTGTGGGACTCCTTTTTGAGGTGATCCAGGTTCCAGAAGCTTTCTCCAAGAGGTTAGCATACTAGGAAGTGGAGAGTTTGTAGAATTGGATACAAAGGTTGTTCTCCAAGCTGCAGTTTTGTTTCAGCAATCAGCAGCATTTCTCCATTCTTCACCCTACACTTTTCAAACACTTTGGAGCTATACTACATCAAGCTTTAGTAGATTCTCATTGTATACATATTGTAGCTCATTTTATCACTTTTAAGGCCTTGTATCACGGAACCTTTGAAGTTTAATTTTCTTTACATTTTTCAAACTTAAAGTAACTTGGGAAAATGCTTTTCAAGCAATTCCAAGTCTACTAAGCAACATTGTAATAGTTAGTTTCCACTTCTTAGAGTGAAAGTGTGTCAAGGGGCTCCAAGTGTCACTTGCACTTTCACATAGGGCCGTTTATCATTGTCTTCCATTGCCATTCATTTACTTTCTTTGCTTGATTGACTTTTATGTTTTAAGTCTCCGTGATACTTAGGAACGCATTTCATTTAGTTAAACCTTCATTTGGTTTCTAGGAGCATAACATCCTTGCATTCAAAAGGGTTTTGAAAGACTTCTATCTAGAAACTTGGGTGAGAAACGTCAGGAAACACTTTGGCTAAGGAAGGACAAGGTTTCTAAGCTTGTCCATTGTGACTCACCTCTCCTTCCTGGGAGCTATTCGGTTTCCTCACCTTTAGAAGCTCTATAGAAGTCATTCACTAAAAACACATAAAACCCTCTTTTCCAAAATTTTGATTCATACTTGTGCAAGGCTTTCAAATCTTTATGAAAACAATTTCTCTACTTCACAAGCATGAGTCACTCTAGTGTTCAAGGTAATGTCACTCAAGATCAGGAGAACATAGAGTTGCGAGAAGAACTCAATAGAACCAAGACTGAGTTGAATGAGCTAAGGCAAATGGTCGCCACTCTTGNTGTCACTCAAGATCAGGAGAACATAGAGTTGCGAGAAGAACTCAATAGAACCAAGACTGAGTTGAATGAGCTAAGGCAAATGGTCGCCACTCTTGTTATCAATCAAAGCAGGCACACACAAGGAACTCACTCTCATAGGCAACATCATGATCAAGATGATCATTCCCACCATAGTGATAACCATACTTACCAACCTTATGATCACTATCAACGCCCTCCTATTCGTCATGCTAACCATAAAGACCATCATGTGGAACCTAAGCTTGACCTTCCCCCTTTCCATGGTAGAGATAATGTTGAAGAATACTTTGAGTGGGAGATGAAGGTTGAACAAATTTTTGAATGCTATAACATAGATGAGAAGAGGAGAGTGACCCTAGCCACCTTGACCTTTCAAGGTGCAGCCCTTTATTGGTGGACATCCATCATGAGAGACCAAAAGATGCATGGCGACTACACCATCCAATATTGGAATGAATTGAAAGCAGCCTTACACAGGCGACATGTCCCGGCCTACTATGCAAGAGAAGTCATGGATAAGCTTCATCGACTTCAACAAATAAACATGAGTGTTGAGGAATACAGACAAAAATTAGAGTTACTCATGTTGAGAGATGGGATCAAAGAGGAGGAGAGATTCACCATAGCTAGATTTCAAATTAGATTAAACTATGAGATTAGAGATAAGGTAGAACTCTTACCTTACTTAGATCTAAATGATTTTGTCCAGCTATGTGTGAGAGTGGAAGATCAAAATAGGAGAAAAGCTTCCACAAAAAGAACCTACCCTACCACATCATCATATAGGAGAGATCTTAAGAGGGAGGGTAGTGATGGTGGACCATCCAAGCTTCATATTGGACCTCTAACAAGAGCCATGTCAAAGAAGATACAAGAAGAAGAGGGAGCACTCACTACTTTACTTCTTTGGAGTATTTTCTACTAAACCTTTTCTTCTACAATAACTAAATATGTTTACTTGTTTTGTAGATCATTAGGAGAAAGAATAAGGCATCACTCATGGCTAGGAGTTGCTAAACACATTTTGCACATGGAAAATACCAAGCTAGCCACACTTATGTCATTTTCCACGTGGAACAAAGGAGCTGGACGAAATTCACATGTGGAGCACCATTTCATTGCATTTTTCACGTGTTCAATTCATAGCTTAGCTAGCATACTTCACGTGTAAAAAGAGTAGCTTCCCCTGCACACTTCAGAACCTCTCTTCATCTATAAAAGAGAGGATTCAATCCTTTGTAAAGCAACTTGAATTGAAGTAAAGAAATGCTGCCAAATTTCAGCTTTCACTCTCAAGTTCACTCTTGTGCAATGTTATCTTGCCTATCCTCTAGCTCCTTTCCCCTTAGGAAAGCTCTCTGAGTTAGAATTCACCAATACTCCGTCATCAACCTCTCTCGGACTTCATCAAACACCTTGACTACACCTCACCCATCATCATGGCATCCTTCATCCGCTGCTAAATCTGAACCCGTGAAGCTTCTCCAAGCATGAATTTGGTGGAGGCTTCCATCAAGTGGTATCCAGAGCCAGACGTGTTCATCCACGCTTCATGAGATAAGCATCTCGTTTCCAATCTCTGTTTTGTTTTCCCGACTTGTGCAGTTCATAATGTCACTGTTTCATCCAATTTTTTTTTCTGATTCATTGTGTTTGAGTGGATCTTGATTCATTCACTGTTCCTTAGTGGTTTTTCTTCATTTTAATCGGTGCATCTTCTTGAATTTTTCATTCTATTCAGCTTCATCTTCATTTTCCAGTTTTGTTACTGTCATGTGCACACTGCCGTTTTAAATTTGTTATAATTTTGTGTTTAATCAGTGAGTGTGTGTCCAGTGCATCCAGTGCTGTGATAGCTCTATATTGATCTTAAAAGCAAGAAGACTTTGTCTAGCTTTGATCAATGAGCTTAGCATTGAAAGCCAAACTTCTCTGATCTGTTGTGGCATTGAAAATTTGCGTCAGAATTAGTTTCCAAATCTGGAAATATTGTGAAAAATTTTTTCAGTCCAGATCTGTGATGTTTGTTGATAGTAGCAAGTTCTTTTGGTGATTTTTGACTTGTTTCAAGTGTATACAAGTCAGTTGCATTCTTGAATCATAGAAACCATAGTTGAGTTCCGTGAATTTCCGAGAATACAGCAGCCAAATTCTGCTATATCAGTTTCTGTATGGAAATTTAAAATCTGTGATTCAGAGGTGTGAGCAATCTGTTTAGATGGTTTGAATTGATGTTAACCACTTCAATAATTGATTTAATTCAGATCTGATGTATGGGGATTAAAGCAATTACGTTGCTGCATTAAATCTATCATGAATGTGTTGTTGTTTCTGGTTGAACTCTGCACCGTGTTCTTTGCTTTGCCAGTC
The DNA here is from genome assembly GCF_000741045.1 of Vigna radiata var. radiata. Lineage (NCBI taxonomy): Eukaryota > Viridiplantae > Streptophyta > Magnoliopsida > Fabales > Fabaceae > Vigna > Vigna radiata. The sequence continues at coordinate 13,359,460 of NC_028358.1, forward strand.
AGTAGGCCATTTCAATTCTGCTAGTTTTATCTTCTAAAGCTAGATCTAGACTTAATTTCCTTGAATTCATTGTTCCTAAACCAATTTGAATCCAGTTCATATTGATTTCATAAACTGCTGCAGTTTTTATACGTTTTTTCTGCATAATTTGGCAAGTGGAAGTGTGAATTTACATATCTGCTGGTTTTTGTGCATTTAGAACCTCAGAACCACTTTGTTTGATCATTTNAAATGTGTACAAACTGATTTTATGGTCAGATCTACACCAATGCACAAAATCACTATATCACTTCCTCATTTGGCTTGAATTCATTTAGTAGCATAGCCAATTTTCTTAAACAGTTGTTTTAGGTTGATTTGATGAGCTAAACATCTGTCAAAAGTGCATAAAAACTGAGGGGTTACTGTTCATATGGTCAATTTTCGAATTGGCTTGTAGTCACTGCCTGGGTACCTCATTTTGGTCATATTTTGGGAAGTGTCATAGTCAATTTCTGCTGTACTTTGTTTTGTGAGTATCTAGCTGCCTGCATCTAGTTATTATCACCATATAAACTTGTGGGAAATCATCATACACTATGTTAAGCATCAATTTNAATTTTCCAGACCAGTTTGGCATGTGCAGCCAGCCTTGAACCAGTTTTAAAATTGAGTTTAATTGTTGATTGTGTGGATTGGCAAAAGCTGGGAGAAAAGTATTTCTATTGTCCTAACCACTGTGATTGAAAAGTAACCTCTAAAAGAAGCTTGAAACTCCCGCAATCCAGTAGCTAACAACTCAGTAACAGCAGAAACATCTATATGCAGTTTTCTTTGAGACATTTCATCAAACACTTTGCCAATTTTGGAGAATTCATGTAAAAACTTGTATACTGCAGCATGTGTGTCTTTTCTTGCTTTTATAATCTGTTCTAGCCCCAATCCTAGGTTCTTTTTGAGTGCTACCTTTTATTCCAGCTTTAACTCACTTGCTTCCATCAATTTTGACCTCCAGTTGGTGCCACAAAGTGTGTTACCAGAAAATACAATCTGGTGCAGTGCAGAATTTGTTCTTTTTGCTGTGATGGGTTTGGTGTTTGGCAGGGTAATGACACGTTTTGGTGAGGCTTTCTAGCATCCAGTTTGCTTCTCCAAAAGGGGTAGCCTATTAAGGAGTGGAAGGCTTGCTAACAAGGCAACAATTGTGCACTTTGGGAGTAATTGAATACTGCTGTTCCAGACCTACTTGCAGCAGTTCCAGACCTACTTTGGGAGTAATTGAATACACTCTCAACACCTTGTGCAGCTCTTTACAGCCATACTTGGCTTTATTCATACATTGCTACATTTAATAGTACTTTGCACTTGTATCACGGAACCTTTGAAAGTTACATTTCATTCTTTTTGCAACTTAAAGTACCTTGGGAAAATGCTTTTCAAGCAATTCCAAGTGTATTAAGCAACATTGTAATAGTCTAGTTCCCACAACTTAGTGTGAAAGTGTGTCAAGGGGCTCCAAGTGTCACTTGCACTTTCACATAGGG
>NC_028358.1:13362422-13373054 GCF_000741045.1 Vigna radiata var. radiata
CATTTAAGAGAGACACCTAGGGATACCAAGGGTAGAGAGACTAGATGTTTCAAATGTGGAGACAAAGGGCACTACTCAACTGAGTGTCGTTTCAAAAAGTCCACTTATATCCTTGAGCATGAAAGTAATAGTGAGGTATCATCCTCCAGTGTGTCTGAGTTATCCTCATCTGAAGAGGAACATGAAGCTCCACCTTGTGATGGAGATCTTCTCATGGTTAGGAGACTTCTAGAGGCAAAGCATGTTGAGTTAGAACAAACTCAACGAGAAAACCTATTCCACACACGCTGCAAAGTTCTTGATAAAACTTGTTCTATGATTGTGGATAGTGGTTCTTGTTGTAATTGTTGTAGCTCTAGAATGGTGGAAAAGCTAGGATTAACTCCTACTCTTCATCCTAACCCTTACAAACTTCAATGGATAAAAGAGGATGAAGGAATAGTTGTTAAGGAACAAGTAAGTGTACCCATTTCCATAGGCAAGTATGAAGATCATATCATTTGTGATATAGTTCCAATGGAAGCGGGCCACATTTTACTTGGACGACCTTGGCAATTTGACAAGCAAGCTTTGCATGATGGAGTCACCAACAAGATCACCATTCAACACAAAGGTAAAAAGATTATCTTGAGCCCTCTTACACCATCACAAGTGCGAGAGGATCAAATAATACTTAAGAAGAAGTTAGATGGTGAGAAAAAGCTCCACAACAACAAAATTTCCAAAGAGAAGAAGTTGAGTTTGGTGGAAAGTGCCTTAGCCAATGAAGTTGTTCCAATAAAAACTTCTAAAAATATTTTACTTGGACAACCTCACTTTCTTCTCTATTGCAAGGAGGCACTTCTTTCCATAAATCATCCACTTGATTCTCATTCAAAGGGGTTACAAAAGCTTTTGAAAGAATTTGATGATTTATTTCCTAAAGAGGTTCCAAGTGGTTTACCACCTCTTAGGGGAATTGAACATCAAATTGATTTGATTCCTGGAGCCAGCTTTCCCAATAGGCCAGCTTATAGGACTAACCCCACAGAAACCAAAGAGATAGAGAAGCAGGTTAATGATTTATTGGGAAAAGGGTGGATACAGAAAAACCTTAGCCCTTGTGCGGTGCCAGTGTTGTTAGTCCCTAAGAAAGATGGTTCTTGGCGAATGTGTACAGATTGTAGGGCTATCAATAATGTTATAGTCAAGTATAGGCACCCTATTCCTAGATTGGATGATATGTTAGATGAGTTACATGGAGCACCCCTGTTCACCAAGATTGATCTTAAAAGTGGATATCATCAAATCAGAATTAAAGAAGGAGATGAATGGAAAACCGCTTTTAAGACCAAATTTGGCCTTTATGAATGGTTAGTCATGCCTTTTTGCTTAACCAATGCTCCTAGTACCTTCATGCGACTAATGAATCATGTCCTTCAGGAATACATAGGCAGCATTGTTGTAGTCTACTTTGATGATATTCTAATCTATAGCAAAGGTCTTAAAGAGCATCTTCATCATGTGAGCAAAGTCTTGATTTTGCTTCGACAACACCATTTATTTGCCAACTTTGACAAATGTACCTTTTGTCAAGAGAGTGTTATTTTTCTGGGCTTCAAAGTTGGGAAAGAAGGTGTACATGTTGATCCTAGCAAAATCAAAGTTATCCAAGAGTGGCCTATCCTGAAAACAGTGGGACAAGTAAGAAGTTTTATAGGTCTAGCAAGTTTCTATAGACGTTTTGCAGAAAATTTCTCTACTATTGTTGCTCCCCTCAATGAACTTTTAAAGAAGGATGTGCCATTCAAATGGGATGAAAAACAAAGTTTAGCCTTTGAGACCTTAAAACATAAGTTAACACATGCACCCATTCTACATTTACCTAATTTTTTCAAAGCTTTTCAAGTAGAATGTGATGCTTCTGGGGTAGGAATAGGAGTTGTTCTTATACAAGAAGGTCACCCCATAGCTTATTTTAGTGAAAAACTTAGGGGACCTACATTGAACTATCCTACCTATGACAAAGAACTTTATGCCCTTATTCGAGCATTGAAAACTTGGGAGCATTATTTGGTGTCTAGAGAGTTTATTATTAACACTGACCATGAATCTCTCAAGTATATTAAAGGGCAAGGAAAGTTGAACAAGTGACATGCAAAGTGGATTGAGTACCTTGAGCAGTTTCAATATGTCATCAAACATAAAAAGGGGAGAACTAATGTTGTTGCGGATGCTTTATCTAGACGACATGCATTACTAGTTACTCTAGGTCACAAATAGTAGGTTTTGATGACATTAAACAACTTTATGACACTGACCCTACCTTTGCATCCACTTATGCATGTTGTCTTAAAAAGCCATTTGACGGATTCTATATTTCTAAGGGGTATCTTTTTAATAAAGGAAAACTATGCATACCTCAAGGATCCATTCGAAAGCTTCTTATCAAGGAAAGTCATGGAGGAGGACTCATGGGCCATCATGGAGTTGATAAAACTCTTCATATTTTAAAAAGCAAATTTTATTAGCCACACATGAGAATAGATGCCCAAAAGCATTGTTCTAGTTGTATAACTTGTTTACAAGCTAAGTCTAAAGTAATGCCTCATGGACTCTACCTTCCTCTTCCAATAGCTAGCGCCCCTTGGGAGGACATTAGTATGGATTTTGTCTTAGGTCTACCAAGAACTCAAAAGGGGTTTGATTCAATCTTTGCGGTGGTTGATAGATTTAGTAAAATGGCTCATTTCATACCTTGCCACAAAGTAGATGATGCTAGTTATATAGCCAAACTCTTCTTCAAAGAAGTAGTTAAATTACATGGCTTACCCAAAACTATAGTTTCTGATAGAGATGTTAAGTTCCTTAGCTACTTTTGGAAAACACTTTAGGCCAAGCTAGGAACTAAACTACTATTTTCTACTACATGTCACCCACAAATTGATGGGCAAACAGAAGTAGTAAATCGGTCTCTATCCACTCTATTAAGGGTAATGTTAAAGGGCAATATTAAAATTTGGGATGATCATCTACCTCATATAGAGTTTGCTTATAATAGAGTAGTTCACAAGACTACTAATCTTTCTCCTTTTGAGGTTGTTTATGCCTCTCACACCTCTTGATTTACTTTCTCTTCCAGAATCATCTTCTTTTCTTCATAAAGAAGGTCTTTCTAAAGCGGAATTTGTCAAAAAGTTGCATGAAAAGGTTAAAATTCATATTGAAAAACAAACTCAAAAATATTCTGAATACAACAACAAAGGGAGAAAACAAATAATTCTTAATGAGGGAGATTTAGTTTGGCTTCTCTTGAGAAAGGATAGGTTTCCTTCTCAACGTAAATCCAAATTAAGCCCAAGAGGTGATGGTCCTTTCAGAGTGGTCAAGAAGATAAATGATAATGCATATCAATTAGACCTTCCTGAAAGTTATGGTGTCAGTCCTACTTTTAACATTTGTGACTTAAATCCTTTCACAGGAGATGCCCAACAGGATTCCCAAGATCTGAGAACAAATATTTTTCAAGAGGGAGGGACTGATGGAGGACCATCCAAGCTAAACATAGGACCCTTAACTAGAGCCATGTCCAAAAGAATACAAGAAGAAGAGAGAGTCCTCACAACTTTACTCTTATGGAGTATTACATATTAAAATCCTTTCTTCTTCTAAAACTAATTACTTCTACTATGTTTTGTAGGTCATTAATAAAGCTTGGCAAGCTTAGCAAGCACTTGGACGTGTGACCAAACAAGGAGAAGCAAAGGAGCTNAGGATTGANGACTTGCTGCCAGCGCTCAGCTNCAAGCTTCTACCGCCCAGCGGTACCGAAGANAGCANCTTCATCTTCTTCAAATACTTTGCTGAGTNGGCAANTGTANCTTGCTTCCCAAGCTTCTTCCACNTGTTTTACANCACGTGCATCTTANAATAGCTTGCACAGCACNTCTTAGAAGCTCTCCTTCATCTATAAATAGAGAGCTTCATCATTTGTAAATGCAACTTTGAAACTTAATGAAATGCTGTTGAGATTTCTCCAGAATCATTTTTCAGAGTTCAAACACTTGTGCCTCTTCTACACCCTCTCCTCTAGCTTCCTTCCCTCTTGGAAGACTTTCGGAGCTTGAGATTCCTTGATTCACCCTCACACCATTGAAGCATCCATCAAACACTTACCGTGCCACACTCTGCACCTTCATTCCGCTGCCACCTCTGGTTTTGGGAGCTGCTCATGATCGATTTACAAGGAAGCTTCCATCAGTATCGTTGTTAGGATCATATAGCAAACCTTTTCCAGGTGATCCATTAATATACTTCAATATGCGAACAACTGCATCCCAATGGTCTTCACATGGGGAGTTTACAAATTGCTCGCCACACTAACTGCGAAGGAAATGTCAGGACGCGTAACAGTAAGATAGTTTAATTTACCAATTAATCTTCTGTAATGTTCAGGATCTGAGAAAGGCTACCCCTGATTTGGTAGGAGTTTGATGTTAGCATCCATAGGCGTCTCAACAGACTTACAGTTCATTAACCTTGTTTCCTCCAAGATGTCTAACGCATACTTCCTCTGAGATATGACAATATCATCATTGGATTGTGCTACTTCAATACCCAAAAATTATCGGATTTCATCTCGGCTGATGTCACTTTTGATGAATCTTCGTTTTACTTTTCACATTTATCTTCTCGATTTGTATCTCCACCTACTATTGTTGATATTCCTTTCTTTTGTGATCCTTCTCCTTCTTTAGACTCTCATTCCCCACAGGATCGTCCTTCAACTCCACCCCTTCAGGTTTATAGTCGCCGCAATCATCTCCCTCATGACTCACTTCCAATGTCGCCTCCTGTGTCTCCTCCGGCTCCAGCAAATGAGTCTGACCTTCCCATTGCACTCCGTAAAGGTATACGCTCCACTCGTAACCCTTCCCCCCATTATATTGTTCTTAGTTACCACAGATTATCTCAATCTTTTTACACATGTCTCTCATCCATTTCTTCTGTGTCAATTCCCAAATCTGTGGGTGATGCCTTAACTCATCCTGGCTGGCGTCAAGCCATGCTGGATGAATTAAGTGCTTTACAGAAAAGTGGAACTTGGGATCTTGTCCAATTACCATCTGGAAAGTCTGTTGTTGGTTGCAGGTGAGTGTATGCTATCAAAGTTGGCCCTGATGGTACAATTGATCGTTTGAAGGCTCGACTGGTTGCCAAAGGCTACACACATATTTTTGGTTTGGATTATGGTGATACTTTTTCTCCAGTGGCAAAAATGACCTTTGTTCGTCTATTCATTGCCATGACCGCTCTTCGACAATGGCCTCTTTACCAACTTGATGTCAAAAATGCTTTCCTTAATGGTGATTTGCATGAAGAAATTTATATGGAGCAACCGCCCGACTTTGTTGCTCAAGGGGAGTCATCTGGATTGGTATGTCGTCTTCGCAAATCCCTATATGGCCTAAAATAGTCTCCTCGGGCCTGGTTTGGTAAATTCAGTTGTGTTGTTCAACAATTTCGTATGTCTCGCAGTGAAGCAGATCATTCAGTGTTCTATCGCCACTCAAGTGTTGGATGTATCTACTTAATAGTGTATGTCGATGACATTGTTCTCACGGGAAGCGACTACCTTGGCATCTCTCAGATGAAACAACACCTTTGTCACCATTTTCAAACCAAAGATCTTGGCAAACTCCACTTCTCACATGGTATCAGAGCCATGATTGGAGCCTATTCTAGCGATTTATGTTGTCGTTGGGCATGTTGTTCCACCCGCTATCGGACCACCCATTAAAAAGTCTAATCCCATGCTCGAGATGTATATACCTCGTGTCGCAACCGCAAAATCGCGACGGGACGACGATCCAAAAAAAGAAAATGAATTTTGAAAAAAAGAGAGATTTGGAGTCGCCACCATAGTTTATTCTGGAAAACTAGGGAAAAACCGTAAAATGATAAGGCAAGGTCTACAAAACCAAATTCTGGTTTCGGAAGTCGGTTACGTGTGGGGAAGATGTTAGCACCCCCACAACGCCTGCCCTAAGGCAGTACCTTTAACTAAATACGGGAATTTGATGTGGTTTGCAAAATGTTTAATTTCCCCTAAAAAATGAAACTTTAAAGAAAACAAAATGTTTTTTGTGTTTTTTGTGCCCGACAAGGATTGACCTTGCTCCTACGTATTCTCAGTTGGACTGAGAAATCATGGTTACGTAGTTCTTTAAATCGTTTGGAAAATTTGTTTGAGAAATTTGTTTGAGAAATTGTTTGAGAAATTTGTTTGAAAAAAGATTTGAAATTTTTTGGATTTTTGGAAAGTGAACCTGACAAGGACTAGCCTTGCTCCTACGTATCTCCACTTTTGATGGAGAATCAAGGATAACGTAGTTCTGGCTGAAAGATTGCTTGTTTGAAGATGTTTTTAGGTTTTGAAGATTTTATATTTTTTTTGGTATTTTTATAGAAAAAAGGAAAAGGTTTTCAGCACAAGGCCGACAGAATGGNCGCACGTGTGCTTTAACCTTTTAAAATAAATTTTTGTTAATTTTTTGAAAGAAAAAAAAAATGTTTTCAGCACAAGGCCGACAGAATGGTCGCACGTGTGCTTGAACCTTTTAAAATAAATTTTTGTTAATTTTTGAAAGAAGAAGAAAAAGGTTTTCAACACAAGGCCGACAGAATGGTCGCACGTGTGCTTGAACCTTTTAAAATAAATTTTTGTTGATTTTTTTGAAAGGAGAAGAAAAAGGTTTTCCACACAAGGCCGACAGAATGGTCGCTCGTGTGCTTTAACCTTTTAAAATAATTTTTGTTTATGATATTATTTTATGATTTTTATATTTTAACAAACAAACAATAATAAAACAAATTCTACAGCTAAAGGAATAAAAGCAAAGACAATAAAAAAAAAAACATTACAGTCCAAATAGGCCCAATAAGGATAGGGTAAAGAAATTAAAAACCGGGGTGCTGATCGAAATTGAGGCCTCTTTGGTCCAGCCCAATACAGGGGTGCATCAGCAAAGTTGGAGGTGGCATGTAGTAATTGCTAGTCAGGCCCAAGGCCTTCTTTTTTTATTCGCATAATTGGATTGGGAGAGCGAATGGGAATGCAAGAGGTGACGGGTAGAAAAGGTTCAGTCCAAACAGAAGGGGTGCGGATGAGAGTTATGTGTGGCGACAGGAAAAACATGCGGCCCACTGCTTGGCCCAAAATTCTTTGCCTCATTTAAGAAACGTTAGGGGTTCTATGAAATTTTCCCATTTCACCATCTGCACTCAAAGCCAGAGACTTAGGGTCTCTTCCTCTGATAAGAAGAAACCAGAGACACCCACCTCTGCCACGGCTATGCCTCAGCCTCCAATCAACCCACCACCATAGACTCTACCAGCTATGGCGTCGACAGGGAGGAAACCCGACACCGGAGCGATCGCCGGTCACCGCAAGAACCCTCTGCTCCCATTGTCTTCGGGCGAGAGAAAACCTCCTTGTTCATGAGCGGCGCCGGCCATTCGTCGCGCAAGTTGCCGCTGCCACCAAGTTAGGGTTGTCGCTCTCCGTCGAGCTCCTATGTCCATTGTGCTGCTGCCACTGTCGAATCGGAGGCGTGGCTCCCTTCTTCTCTTCGCGAGTGAGAGAGGTAGTTCTCTCCTTCGTGAATCGCCTCTTGGAAGAGCTTGGCCACCGCAAGCCGCAAGCTAGGGCCCCACTAGTGCCGCCGATCATCGCCTGAACTGTCAGTAGCATCATCGTCCAGGCCAGTAGTGTCGGCGCCCCTTGCGGCGGCTCAACCTCTTCTACTAGTTGCATCGCTTGGCGACGCCGATGCAGCGACATAACTTCCCATTCTCCTCCCTCTCTAGTTCACCTGTGTTTTTTCTCTCTTGGGAATGGTTGTGCTGTGTGTTGTAGGTGAATGGGGGTTGGTGTTACAGGTGAAACAATAAAAAATTGAAGCTCATATTGTCATTGCGAACAGAGGCCAGTAGTGTGTGGGTGAATGAATTGAGTAAACAAAGGTGATGTTTGTTGCGTGAATGGAGGGATTAGAGAAGAGGGTGAGAGGTGGATAATGGATGTTGTTGAGGTGCCAGACAGGTAGAGGCGTGGTTTGTGAGTGAGGATATGGTTGTGGTGATGGTAGGAAAACACGGTAGAGGTTAGGAAATGGGCTAGTTTTTCTCTGTTTTCAGGTGTTGAAGAAGATGGAGGGGAGAATCTGTGCGTGATTAGTTCTTCTCTATTTTGTTTCGGTTCTTTGTTTCTGTGTTCTGTAATGGAGGAGGTGGTGGCTAGCGAAAGGGGTTGTGTGTGAGTGAGTAACGAGTCAATATTCGTTTGGTAGTGGTAAGTGTTGATGAAGATGGTGGAATGGTAGCGGTAGGAGTTGACGGTTGGAGGGGAGTGATACTGTTTTTGTTGATTCAGAATGGTGTACGAAGGAAAAGGGGAATTGAGGGTAGTGTGAGAGGTGCCTAGTGGTTGGCATTGGAAGTGCGCTGATGATAGTGAAGGGTGATGATGAAGATGTTGTGTCTAGAGAACGGATGTGCCACCCCAAGACTATAGAGGCCTCCGATGGAGATGGCAGGTGGTGAAAGCCATGGAGAATGGTCAGAGGTAACAATGATGAATCTGTTGGGTGATGAATTGGGAACCAGTGGTATTGGAGAGCAGAGGAAACAGTTAAGATGTGGTAAGGAGGTAGTGGTGAGTCCTAGGGGAATTGTGCTAATGGAAGATCGGGAACGAAGGTGGTGGAAGAATGCTAATAGGATCTGTGGGTGATCTTGGAGGTGAGGGAAAACCAGAATGCTTAAGCTTCCTCACTGTCCCAGCTTTCTTCTTCTGCTTTCTGAATCACTGGGGCATATCTCTTAGGATCTCCCTTTTGTCTTTTTCTTTTCTTTCATTTAAAATGGATTCATTAGCCAAAGTGATTCAAATTTCCTTTCCTATTTGATGTAAGATTGCAGTTCTGCGCAAGGATTCTGGCTTGTACACAATGAGCACCATGTTGCAGGAGAAACAGCGTTGCAGGATAGAAAGCTTAGTTTGCGTTGCCATAGGCTGGTAATGGGAAGAAGCAAAGCCTGTTATTCCTCAAAAAACAACTTAGGTTGACTATTACGTTTTGTTTTCCTCTTTTTTCTTTTTTTTTTTTTTGATTTTTTTGTTTTGTTAACATTTAACATAAAAACATAAAAATAAAACTAACGTAAAAAGAATAAAGTAAAATAACTCTAAATAATAGAAAGCAAAATACAATAAAAAAAACCTAATAAAATAAAATAAAAATTAAATAATATAAAATGAAATAAAATAATAAAAACACAATTAAAATTAATGAAAGACATAAAATAAAATAAGGTAAAAAAAAAAAAAAAAAAAACATATAGTATTTAGTCACCCGGAAATTGGGTGTTGACACCTCGGCATGAGAGGGGTATGTGGGAAGTCCCACATCGACTAGGGATAAGGCCATTTAAGCGTATATAAGTGGGTGCAAACCTCACCCTACAAGACAGTTTTATGGAGTTGAGTTAGGCTTAAACTCTACTTCTAACATGGTATCAGAGCCATGATTAAAGCATATCCTAACGAGTTCTAAGTGGGCATTTCTGTTTCCACCCGGACCTTACAAGCCGGTTTTGTAGAATTGAGTTAGACCTAAACTCACCTTCTAATAAGTGACATGCTCAAACATTGATTCAATGGTGTATGTTACAAATTATTTTGCTGTTAGTAGCCAATATGGTACTCTTGAGGACTTCAAGCGATTAGTTGATGAGGCCCATGGTAAGCATTTTTATGCAGTACTGGTTTTATTTTTATTGCTTGAACTGACCATGTTGACAGTTACAGCTCTTAAGGTATTGGATTAGTTGGGTTGTCCATATGGTCAAATTCAATAGAGTGACTAAAAGGCATGAATTAAAACTAAACTGAACTTTTGGAGTAACCAGTTAAAGAGACTTTACTCTAAATGGGTTTGCAAAAGCATATGTAATTCATATCATTAAATCTATGTTTCTGGCCCCACCTAGTTCTGAGAAGGCTTACTTCTGAGATTAAAAAGGTTTATAAAGTAGGCTAACCTGTTAAAAAGATGAACATTTGTCATGATTCAAAAAGATGAACATTTTTCTCTGGGATGGAGCTTGGGGTACTGAAAACTACGATATTCAAACATTGGCTGAACTATGCTGCACGAATAGGTCTTTTCCCTTATAAAAGCTTAAAATCATAGTTACTTTGTCATATGAAATTCCTGAAGATCCTAGTTTAGAACTCAACTAAGGAAGCGTAATTTTCAGTGAGTTAGACTTAGATGTGGATTTTTAGGTCCTATGCTGGAAGATATAGACGTAATTAAGAGCTTTATAATTGGAAAAGATCCATAGGTCTAATGTTTAATGGTCATGTTTGTGGTCCATTGCGTGATTTCTTGATTAGTTCTGTTAGTATTTAAAGGTTGTGAAAGGAGTAGTTGATAAGGTAGAGAAAATGTAGAGATAGTAGGATGTAGAAGTAGTAGTTGGAAGAAGTGTAGTAGTTCTCTTAGTTGTTGTAGATGTTGGCTTCTTATTTGGCTTGCTTACAAATGATCCAATCACCCCTATTTATACTAGTGGCACCTCCTTAAC
>NC_028358.1:13377814-13411055 GCF_000741045.1 Vigna radiata var. radiata
TATTTTTATACATCATTCTAGAATCCTTCTAGATAGGATATTTCTAGAATTCTATTTTGGGCCTTCTTTAGTTTTTGGGCCTTATCTAGTCTTGGGCTTTTATCTTTTAGGCCCAATTTACATTCTAACTCTTTTTCCCTAGGAGCTTCTCCATTCTTCTAGAATTTGCATTACACTTTAACAAGTTCGTTGAATGTGTAGTTCCCTGGTGTTTTGGGCTTGCATAACCAATAGGTTTCATGATATAGGGAAGTACATATTTTCTCCTTATGTGAGCGTGTTTTCAGATTAAAATCTTTCAGTTGCTAGTGAACATACTAAACCAGATTCATTGGAATAAATTAATTGAAGTCTCGGTAAACAATTCATATCAATAAAATTTTTACTTCATGTGATATTTTGAATTCAAAAGCCATAACAAATGCAATTGAAATATATGACAGCTTGAGGTTGTCTCTGTTTGGAACATGAACACGGCTTGACATGAAAACTTTTGCAGTGGCGCAACTCATATTATTGCATCCAATGATTGTGGTGTGAGAGAATATGACACAGAAAGGTTTCAGCTTTTGAATAACTTCCAGTTCTCTTGGCCAGTGAATGTAAGCACCTCTAAGAGAAATCTGACTTATGCAGTATATTTTTTTATTTTATTTTCTTTTTTCAATTGCTTCTTGTTAGCTAATTATTCTCTCACTCAGGTTCGTTTCAATTTCCCTTTCTTATAGTTCCTTCTTTCTTTTTTCAGTTGGTTAGAAAAAAATATATTAGAAAGAGAAAAGAAAACAGTACCATAAGTTTCAGGATAAGAACTCTTAGAACTTAAAAAGAAAACCAAAACAAAGACACCAAAATACTGAAGTCCTATAACTGTAAAACCTAGTTAGTGTAGGAGTGTTGTCCAATCTCTTTGCATATCTTATATGTTGATTCCATGAAATAATGATGAACACTAAAGAGAAACTGCGTACACAATACTCTACCCTTGTAATCATAAATACAAGCTTGGATTTGGTTTGGAGGGAATTGGCTTGGAAGTTGAACTTGAGGGGGTGGTGGCAAACCCTGTTGTGGAGGAGGTTGAGGAGGAGCATTAGGAGGAGGAATAACAGGAATGGACTGAGGAAGATTAGCAGGGGTAGGAAGGTGTGGTTGAGATTGCACAGTAGCAGGAACAGCTTGCTGCACAGGGTCGGTAGTTGTGCTAGATTGAGCTTCTGATTTCTGATTTGTATTGGACACTTGTAGCTTTGCCAATTGCAGCTGAGCTTGGATTATATCTTGCTTGTCCTTGATAGTTTGCACCTGTGTGTTTCATATATCAAACAAAACAGGTAAAAACAGGAGTAGTATGAAAATAAACTCGCATATATCATGAAAGCTTCGGGATAAATTAGCTTTAGCGCTACTCACAAATAGCCCTCATCATAACTTTTGCCTTGAAACATTCATACAAAAAAATGGTTCTACTTTTCCTTTTTTGAATATGAAATAAGAAATTCAGTTTACTGCTTTTTAATGATATTTTTCACTATTGCAGAAAAGTTAAAACATGGTATCTGGTGTGAATATAAAAACCGTAGAGTTATAAATTATAATAGCAGAGTACCTCTGTATGAGGCTAGAAATGTTGAAGTCATGAACCCTTTGAATGGTGCCTCTCAGCTTATTGGACAACCTATTTCTCCATCAAACACAACATACTAGATATAGGAAACTTGGTGGGTGAGTAGTTTAATGTTAATAACCATGCAGGGGAGATTGGAAAATAAGAATAAGCCTCAATTGATTTAATTATTATTGAATCTACACAAACCAGATGGCTAGAAAATATGATTCAGATTATCAACTCCACAACTTAGCAGTGAATGAAAAGTTCACATGGGAGAGTTCTTTCTTGAATATGATTCGGATTCAATAGTCAGATACTTATCACGTATAATTTCTTTTACATAAGAAAATTATAAGAAGAACCCGTTTCTGGCAGTAGGTAGAAAATCAGAGTTATATAAAAAGTAGTCTATCTGAACTGTCAGACCTTAAGTTTGTCTCTGTAACATTAAATACAGAGTTAGAATATTGTCTGCATGCTTCAAACTAGGAACATGTGTTATAGGTGTCCCTATTTAGTTAGTTAATTGTTTTATAGATTAGGTGAACTATAATAAGACTAGAGTCTAGCCTTTCCAATGATTTCTCTTAAGATAGAAAAGGTTTTGGTTGTGTGAAAACATGCTCCATACTACTGGTTTTCTTAAATGTGCTATTGGGCTGTTAATAATTGTAGAATTAATTGGTTTTCTGTGGCTTAATGAGCTCTGCAGGTTTGTTTAATCACTTCAGAACTTAATTTAAGGCCTAATGAAAAGTGAACTAAATGGTTCATTTTGGGAGAATTATGGGTCAGTTAGTTTGTTTGATATGTTTCTTATATGAAAAGTTAGGAAACTCTAATTATTCAGTGATTAAGCTTTGCATCCCATTTACCGAAATTAATAAACTATGTTTGTCCTATTTGCAATATATTTATCATGTCACTGATTCCTTTTAACCCTGGGTTGATACTGTGAGGCGGAGTGGTAACTAGTGCTGGTTGTCTCGTTAATTTAAGATTTAGTGGCATTGTTAGGAAATAATTGCACGCTAGGAGCTGTCAGGACTTGTCTTGTATGCACTTTGATATCTCACTTGAAGGTTGTTATTTATGAATGGTTATTATTAAAACTGTTATATTATGTTCCAATTGATCACGTGATACATGGTTGATGTTATATGATTTATATATATAGGGATGTTATACCTTTTGTATGCATGTGAACTTACCCTGGTGGTGCAGCTTTGATGTGAAGGAGAAAGAAATTAAGCATTCAAATTGTTTCTTGTTGAAACTGATATTACAATTAAGCATTTAAATTCTTTCTTGTTGAAACTGATATTACAATTGTTTTGAGAAAGCAATTTTTGTGTGATTGAACAAGTGTAGAATTAAGGTTTATGGTTGATCCATCTACACCTACACCAC
Source organism: Vigna radiata var. radiata (assembly GCF_000741045.1). Classification (NCBI taxonomy): domain Eukaryota; kingdom Viridiplantae; phylum Streptophyta; class Magnoliopsida; order Fabales; family Fabaceae; genus Vigna; species Vigna radiata. The sequence continues at coordinate 13,380,837 of NC_028358.1, forward strand.
AACGTGAGACCAAAGTCAATAGTCTACCCAACCCAATTGTAGACGTACGATTAGGCTAAGAAACTTGATTGTTAGTCGTAATACTGATCAGAGATTGTCCATTCAATTTGATATGAGAACAGGAAAAGTTATCGGAGACAACCGTGCAAGATTTACTAGCTTTGTGGCCTTGGTAGAAGTAAGGTTAGTGTTCTTATTGATTCCTTCCTATATTATTATTATGATGTAATGGATGTCTACCTTTTGTATAGGTCTTTGGAAGCTCATTCAAGATTGTGGCGTGTTCCATCTGTTTCTAAGAAGAAGATGCAAATAATCACACCTAATGTAAGAGAAGTTGACCTTTGTTTTGTGTTTTGTGATTGTTATTTTATGAGGAATTGGTTGTGTTGTTGGTTTTGTGAAATTTGGTTTAGCAAAATTGATCAAAGCTACATGGTGCAAATTCTAGCTAGAGTATAATATGATATTTTGTGTCCTTGGTTTTAATGAGTGTTGAATATTTGTATTTAATTTGCAGTGTCGATGTTAATTGGGCAGCTATGAGTGTAGGTATTATGTAATGAAACACATGCATACCATTATTTGTACAAACATTACTTTATCATGGAATAAGGTATTAAAAAACTAACTAAATACTTATCCAACTATTCATTACAAGATTGTTTGACTATATTGTTTTATTTGTAGATCTTTAATGATTCATCCCATGGAAGTGGTAGACATTGAAGACATTAGAAGGAACTTGGCTTCTTTTATTTTAAGTGTTAGTAGAAACTTGTCTATAATTCAATAGTGTATGATGTAATATTTGAATTTAATATATAGTTTCATGTATAAATGATGTATTAAATATTATTAGACAATTTAATGTTTGAAATGAATTTTGTTTTGTTAGTTCCATTGAATTTGTTCATTTGAAATTATATTGATATTGGATGAGATGATAATATAGGAATATGATTATAATTTCATTGGATGTCAATTGTAATAATCAAATTTTTTTTCAAAAAAACATATATTATGATGTACTAAACAATGTAAGTCATAATATGTTGGTTTATGAAAAGCACACATTATAATGTATCAACAAATCTACGATATAATGCCTTTCGCGCATATTATGACTGATTTCAAAAACTACGTCATAATATGTTCAAGCTATTATAACGTAAATTTTTACTAAGTCATAAAATGTGCAGACTTACTATTACGCCCAGAACTATGTTCTTAGAAACTACTTCATAATAAGTCATTTTGTATGTTATAAAATGTTATTTTTTCATATTGATATCAGAATATTATTCAAGAGAACATTTTAAATTATAATTGAAAGAATGTAAAAGAACGTAAAATAGCTAAAAATAATTGAGACGGAATCTTGATCAACTTTTTACTTATTTTGATAGTGTTTTGAGTATTTAAGTCAATCTAAAGACTAATGTTCCGTTTATGATACATACTACATATAAATCTCAAGTTTTATTGAACAACTTCTTTAGATAATCTCTATCATTAAAACAACATATCAGAAATTGAAATAAAAACTACTTCAAATACGAATTTACTAAAAATCTAAACCATCAAAATTAAGGTTTTGATTTTATTCAAACACATAAAAAGCAAAAGTGTTGAATGACACTAGAAATTCACTCTTATATAGAAAAGGAAGTACAAAATGAAGGTAATGTCTTCAACCAGAAAAAGCACATGTCAATCATAGCAAGACAACATCACAAAGATGTTACATCGCTACATTGCAGACATTCTTGATTGCACATATACAATATAATTTGTACTTCAATAAGTCATGGAAGATATCATTAATTAAGTTTAAAATTTGAATGGGTAATCTTATAGCATGAATACAAATATTATTTTATGGAATGCTTGTCATGACCCAATTCCTGAGAAGCTTTATTTTTTAAGTATAGATTATTAATAAGTTGTCCTTGTAAGCATTTGAGATTAATGAGTTTTTTTTTTTTAATATAGGTATGTCTATATTAAACGAGAAGGAACAAATTGTAGTAAACCAGAAAAGAAAATTAATAATACAATTCTTGAAATTTGTTTTCTACAATTTAATGAATTAAAGTATCTATTAATTTAGTTTCCTATTTCTCAATTAATTCAGCGTTTGGTTTAATGGTTGCGTAAAAAAAGTAGGAACCAATGCATTTAGCAAAATGAAATGACCAAAATTGAATAGAAAAATCTAGGGACTAAAATTACAAATTTTGAAAAATTGATTAAATTTCTCAGTCATCAAATCAGTTAATTTTTTTAAAAAAATTATATTAAAAAGTGTAGTTGTCATTTGCGATTGAGTGGCAGGGACTTTCTCTGCACCTCCAAGGTTTTTTCTTGCATATCCAAACTTTTTCTCAATGTTTAATCTACCATTTTGATAGTTTCTCTCTCCTATAACTAACCCATTCATCTATTATTATTTTTTTCAACATAAACCTAGCTGTGTATTTCTCTTTACTTTAACTAGATTTGAAAATTCAGTTTAAGAATTTATGAATTTTGAAATTTAATTTAGAAACTCACAAAATTTTAAAATCTAATTTAAAAACTTGTAATTTTGAAATACAATTTAAAAACTCATGGATTTTAAAATTTGGTTTTCATCCAATTTCAAAATTAATTAGATTTCAGAGTTTAGTTTAAAAACTTATTGAATTTTAAAATCAAATTTATGAATTTATCAAATTTTAAAATTAATTAAATTTTAAAATTCAGTTTATACATTTACCTGATTTTGAAATTGATTGAGTTTCGAAATTTAGTCAATATAAAGACTTATAAATGAGTCAGCTTTGAAAATGGCCAAGTGACAGTAGATGATGGATTAAGTTTAATTAACAAAACAATTTTTTAAAAACACACTTTTTCCTCAAGTCTCCCTCACCATTTGAGAAAAACGTTGCCACATTCACAGTTTTATCCTTTTCTCTCCTTTACCTTCTCTCATCTTTTTCTCCACACTGAACCATTTGATTTCTGGTTAGGTGGTGTCCAAACACTAGTGGGCTTCAATTCAACCGGTTGATTTCTTGTTTCTCCACCGGTAAGTAATCTTTCTCTTTTCCGTGCACCTTAGAATTTTAATACATGCATCAGATTCTGATTGCATGAGTATTCCACTTCTTCTCTTCAAATTGCAACTCAATCTAGGTTTTTAATTCTGTCTCATACCACCAATTGGTGGTCTATAGGTACTTTTAGAGTTTCCCTAAGGTGCAAGAAGTTGTTGGTCATTATTGAGCTTGGCTGTTGGAAAGGGAATCTTAGGTTTCTTTTCTGTTTGTGGAAATTATCGTGTGGGTGAGATGGGTACTGCCGCAATATCGTAAAATAATGTATGCGTAGATTATGTCCTAGGATATGTTGCTGTTTGAACTGAAATTGATGAAATTGTGTGTTAGAACTTGTGTTGATTGATGTGTGACATATGAGACTGCAAAATTATGATGAGGAACCGGTATGAGTAGATTGTATGATGTTGAAATTGAATACTTGCATGTTGTGAATCATGTTGGGCAGGTTGCTAGACCATAAATTAAGTTGGTTATGGTGTTTTAGTTTAGTTTAGAGAAAGTGAGGTAGTGTTTTTGAGATTTAGAGGTTAGAGGTCGAATTAGGCTATTGAGGCAGCTTAGACAAGTCCATTATGACTTGTTAGAAGGGTCAAAATGATTGGAAACAACTTCAAAATGGTAAATTTAGAAATTAGTCTCTAGGTTAAGGAAATTGAAATATTAGAGTGAAAATCCATGCATAAACTTTAAAGGATGGTATTAGGAACATTTGTAATCATTTAGACAAGTTAAATTCATCATATACTTCGAATTAGAAAGGTTAGAAGTTCATCAAAATGCCTAAAACGAGTTTGAGGTGGTTGAGTTCTGCAAATCTGCAGAATTTGGATTCTGCAGATTTTGCAGACTCGTTGTGCGAGGGAGTTCGCACAGCGAGTAACCCTAGAAAATTGCTCTCTGTCAGGGCATTTGCATGGCGCATGGCGCATGGCGTGCGCTATGCGAGTCACGGATGAGAGTGGTAGGCGCTTTGCAAGCTTGATTCGTTGTGCTATTGGTGTGGGGTTAGGAAATTAGCAAATTAATTAGAATAATGTAGAAGATGCCCTCTGCGAGAGGGTGAGGCCTGGAGTCTATGTAGTTTAATTCGCAAGACAGCTTAGGTCGCTATGCGAATTGAATGAGAGGGGTAGTCTCTGTGTAGCGATCCGCCTAGCGCATGGGGGTGCGCTTTGCGAAAGTCTTCTGTCGCACCTTGCGACCCTGTGCGTTGTGCGACATGACTCGTTCTAGTTTGACTCTTTTATTATTTTATTTTACTTGATTAATGATGTATGATACATATATGAATTGGTATGATATTGTATCTACTTATATAACTAGGGAATAATATGTTGAGGATTCAAAGAGCAATATAACCTGATCCAAGTAGTAAGAATGAGTATGATAGTAAGGTCTCTCGGTGAGATCATTTTAGTGTTTAGAATGAATATAGGGACTCAGTCTTGGGGGTTATCCTAACACTCTAATGATCTTTCATTCTCACTTAGAGAAGATTTATGCATGTGGTGAGAGTAGTAGGAAGTCCTAATGTAGGTGCTTTTTGGAAGCCTATTGCACGGTAACGGACTTACACTTGTGTGTGGTACGGTGAAACTCATTGACAATGACTTTGCAAAGCAGTAGAGGCCACCACAAGTGCACAACCCGCCATAGTTCGATATTCATTCTAAGTCTGGACGAGTCTTGTTTAGTTATACTTTGATAGAATGCCTTACTTGATTATTTGTGTGGTTGTTCTTTGATATGTTAGTATATTCGAATTTAATTTTTATGCTTTTGAAACCTAGCTTATAGAGCTGTCAAAATGGGTAACCCGGCTCGACCTGGCTCGGCCCACCACGAGTTGGGCACTTAGTGAGTCAATCCAACCCGGCTCATTTATTAGCGAGCCAGAAAAATTTGAACCTGACCCGACCCACCACGGGTTGATGGGTAAACGGGTTGGCTCACTGGCTCACTTAAATACAAATTTTTTAAATAAAAAAATTATAAACTTTCTATAATTTAAATCTAAACAAATTTCACTTCTAAATTTCATTCCCAACATGGGTGTTTAATTAATTTTGAAAATAGGGAACTTAAATAATTAATTCAAGAAAAAAATAATAATAAATATTTTTTTATAAAATTAAAATTAAATTTCAATAAAATAAAATAAAATTAGGTAGGTGGGTTGGTGGGCCAACCCGACCCACTATGGGGTTCAACCTATATGAGCCGAGTTTAAATGAGTCGGGTTGAAACCTGACCTGCATAAAATAAATACAATTTTTTCAAACCCAACCCGGCCCAAACTTGTGGTGAGTCGGGTTGGCTTACGGGTTGTGACCCATTTTGACAGCTCTACTAGCTTACCCTTATTGTTTGTTTGTGCCTTGTATGTTTGTGTTCTTCCTTTTGCAATGATCATCCACTTGGATGTGAGCAGAGGTAGATGAGGTGTCTCTCGAGCAAACTTTAGAGGGAAATGATGTAGTCCCTAGTTCTTATTAGTTGTGTTATCTTTATATTTTGAAAGACTCTTATGTAAATAAAGTTTATATTTATAGTCTATTTTGGATGACTGTAAAATTATAACTCTATTACATCCTTAAAAACTGTTTTATCATATTATAATGTTAATCGTTCTAAATTATATAATTTCATATAATTATTGGGATGTTACAAGTCAAATAACTCATCAAATTTTGAAATCTAATTAAAGTAATTATTAAATTTTTTATTAAGATAATCATAAAATTTTGAAATTCGATTAAACAATGTTTTACATTTAAAAATTTAGTGACTATCTTAATCTAATTTCAAAAAATTCAATGAGTTTTTTAATTATATTTTGAAATTTAATTAGTTTTAAAATTTAAATTATTAAATTGAATTTTGAAATTTAATGAATTTATAAGTTAAATTTCAAAATCTAGTTATTTTCTAAATCAAATTTCAAAATCCGGATGTGGGACACTAGGTTTAGATTAAGAAAAAGTGGGTGATAGGTGAGTAAAATAATTATAGGAGAAAGAAAAAAAAGAAAATTACTTTAGAAGGGTGGTTTAAACATTAAAAGAAAGTTTAGAGTTGCAAGAAAAAACTATGGAGATGCTGGGAGAAGGCCCCTTAGTGGCTCACAGGAGAAGGCCCACTTTATTTTGTAATTGGGGCAGTAGGCCTATACGGAGGTGGTGATGGTTGGGCTCGGTCTCACACTCTGGTGTGGTGAAGTGACAGAAGGTGGCGGGGAAGAGAATCGAACGATGAAGAAGGGCTTGGTGGTGTACAAGCTATACAGAGCCCTGAGCTACGGCCTCTCGCCGTTAATCCACCTCCACCTGCGGTGGCGCAGGTTTCTCGGCCTAGAACACCCTCTCCGGTGGCCGGAGCGCCTCGGCCACCCTTCTCGGCCTCGGCGACCGGGCCCACTCCTCTGGTTCCATGCCGTTTCCTTAGGCGAAGGAATGATCGCCATTCCCGTAATCAAACACTGCATTCGCAGAATGCCTCACTTGCATGTGCTCATGACCATCACCACTATGTCTGCTTTGTAAGACTCTCAAATTCGCACTCTATTTCCTTGCTTAGAATTTTTGAGCACTAGAAACTGTAGTTCATAGTTCAAACGATTAAGATGTTTTCGGAATCCTTTTTCTGAGAAGATAATGAGACACTATTATACATATATATATATTTTCTGGTTTAACGCAGTGAAGTATTAAGCAAGTCGCTTCCCAGTGAAATAATTTTACAGGTATGTTGGTTCAGTAATTTCTCTATTCGCTTGCATCTTTTCTCAAAATAAGTTGGGAAATGCCTAAAATACAATTTCTTACATAAAATCTTTACTTTACCTATCTTAGTTAAATAAGAAGTGAGGCTTTTGTGTTTTGTCACTGGCAGGCAATAAATTAGTCTATTAGAAAATGTATTATTACTCGTTGGCAAGTTGATCAGCATACAATTCACAACGATTGTGCACTGTCATTTCTTAATTATTTAAAACACGGATTGACAATAACCATGCATTTTTTTCCAAAATAAATTTATTTCTGAAAAGAATTGAAAAGATAAATGTTTTTTGTTTCTTAAGGCAATTTATTTCTGCAATGGTTGTTTAAAACTCAATTTGTTATCATGTTTTCAACTAGTTTCTAGGATCTTAGGGCCTTATATCTTGCTTTAAGATCAATGATCCAGCCCAATACCCTTGGAATGGCACTCTGGGTTGATTTCTGCATTCTAGCTTGCTTATTATTTACTTATCATTTCTTTTTAAGTTTGAATCGAGGCTTAACATATTCTTCAGTTATGTGTGGCATACACTTTTGAATATCAGATGAGGTTTAACACAATTGTTTTGGTTTGCTGAAACTTTCAAATTTGGCAGTTTTCGCCTGTTGACACCCCTACTTCCATCCATTCTTTCCTTGATTATTGGAAACCAAATGCTATTGTGCTAATGGAAAGTGAACTCTGGCCAAATCTTATCATGGATGCTTCTAGAAATGGTGTAAGTCATTCTTTCTAATTAGTTTGTGAACCACATGCATCTTTAGAGCATGTAAGGGAGAGAAAAGTAGTCGAATGTTGAATTCATGCATCTAAACTGTGTAGTACATAAGCTAGCTATAATTGAGGCTGACCTTTTAAATTTTAAATGGTAAATCATTTAATTTCTTTGTTCATACATCTGCTTCATTTATGTGTGTTGTTGTTAGACCATTCAAGGTCTACATAAGGAAGAATAAAAAGGGAGTAAGCTAGACACGTGTAAGGAGAGTAGGGAGCAAGTTAGACACGTAGGGAGTGAGCCAGACACGTGTAAGGAAGATGGTTTGTTATAGTTTGTTAGAAGAAAAAGATAGTATAAATAAGGATCAGAATAGGGGGAGAGGGGTATCAGATTTTTACTTACCTTTTGGGTAGAGACTGGATCGTTTTCCAGTGAGGGGAAGGGAGGCTTCTCTGGGGAATACTCTCTTGTTATTTCTGTTCATCTATATTTTACAGAATAATACAGTTTATATTCATACAATGGCTTCTTTTTGTTGAGTGTGTGTGAGTGGTTTTCCATCTGTTACAGTCCTTGAGTAAAGGAACCTAACAGTTGTATGTGCATCATATCAGTTCATTATATTGATTCTAACATGTTCTAACCTGTTACTCGCACCAGATAACACTGGCACTTTTAAATGCTCGGATATCGGAGAAGTCCTTTAAATATTGGTCAGGACCAGTGCTTCTACCATTAATTTCATTGATGTTATCAAAGTTTTCATTGATTGTGCCTTTGGTATGTTCTCCTGGATCTTTTTACCTTCTCGGGAGTTCAAGTCTTTTATTATGCAACCATTGAACATTTTGAATGTCATAGAGTACGGAGCAGGGTATCCGCTTACAGCTGCTACAGGCCCCTCCTCATATCATTCACTTTTCTGGTGATTTAAAATATGGTATGCTATTTCTCTTAGTTACTTAATATTTAAACTAAATGAAATTGAACATGAAAGTTTATAGCAGTCTTCTAGTATACAACATCGTTTTGTTCTTTTAACACAAAAGTAGCTGCTTAGCTGACATGTTCTTGCCGCTATATTTACTAGTTATAGAAACTGAGTTTTTTGTTGTTGATTCTTCTTGAAATGTTGAATTTTCGAAGTGATAAAGTGGTCTGTACTAATCTCATCTTATCACTCTTTTCTTTCAGTTATAGAGGATTTTGGAGTCCACGACAGAGGCCGAAATAATATAGAAAATCTGAGAGTACAGCTTACTCAAAAGAAGGTTTGGATGGCTTCTTCCATTCATAGGGGAGAAGAAGAAAGTGAGTTCCATCTTCTATACCTCTGGCATCATGTTGTAAATACTTATTTGTTCCTCGGAGCAACCTGATTAATTTTCTTATCATAAAATAAATGGGAGGGAAGCAAACAGTATGAGAAAATTGACACAATGTAGGTGGTTTGATTGTTCTGAGATTTGGTGTACAGTCAGTAAGGATGTTTTGTCAATGCTGACCTTGAGTTACAAAAGAGTCTTTTCTAAAAACATTTTTTTCCTTGGAGCACCTGATTAGTTTGCTTAACATAAAAAAATGGGAGGGAAGCCAATAATATGACAAAATTGACACAATGTAGGTGGTTTGATTGTTCTGAGATTTGTTATACAGTCAGTAAGGATGTTTTCATTTTATGATTTGTAAATGCTGTCCGAGTTACAAGTATTTTTTTCTAATATAGCACATTCTATTTTCCTTCTTTTTTTCCCAGTAAATTAACAATGCAAAGAAACATGATGTGTTATTATTTTGGCCTCATTTTGTTTAATTGTTAGATTCATGGAATTGATATTTTTTTTTTTGTAAGTTTCTAGTGCTAGATTGTATGTTTCTTGTCTTCTACATATTGTCCTACTTATTAATTTCAGGAGTACTTTACAATTAGATGAAATTAGTTTGCTACACTCCTTAATTTTATACTCTACTCTTTAATATGTCTAGATTTGATTGCTTTCTCTGCAGTAATATTAGGTGTTCACTTTGCCCTTATGCAGCAACAACCTAACATACTGACAATTATTGTCCCTCGGCATCTACAACAAGGAAGAGAGATTGCCAGAGTAAGTTTTTATCCTATATCCTTTGGAAGCATGTTCTTTTGGTTTCAATGGCTATCTCCCACAAGAAGAGCTTGTAAACAAGACAGTCTGATACTGTTAAGGAAATTGCCTAATAAGATGTATGTTAGGAAATGACAGAGGGGAATTGAATACTTAGTGTAGCAGATTCCATGGGGAGCAGTCAATGATTTATAGAAGGAAACTATTGAGTGATTTTTATGTGGCTTTATAAAGGAATCAAGGGAGGAAGTTGACTCGTAAAACTGTAGGAAAGGAATCAGTTGAAGGATAATGAAGAAAAAGTTACGCCAGCTTTGGGTGTTTTGATCTAGTTACTAACAGATACTAAATATTGGTATCTCCCCTGGCTGGCAGAAATTCAAACCGTTGTTCACTAGTTTGCAAGGCACCAGTCCCTTCTGCCAGCCCAAACACCTGTTAGTGTTTTTGGGCTTTTGTTCATTGAGAAATTTAACTTTCATTTTCCAGAGATTTTCTAGAATTTTTTTGTTTTGGCTTGTTTTTTTGAAGTGAAGAGAATCTTAAATGTAGGCTAACGATTACCAAATTATTGTGTTTATGTATGTATGTGCTCGTATCAAATGACAATCAGTCTGTACATCTCCTTTTAGAGTAATTTGCATTCCACAAAAATAATACTAAAAAATTTTGTTATTTCTAAACACTATTACTTTTTCTACCATCTCTGAAATTCATGGTACTTCTGTTTGATTTACCGCAGAAATTGGAGAAAGAAGGACAAAATGTGCTTTTGAGGTCTCAATATGAGAAGTTTAAGGCCGGAACTAACATTTATGTGGTAGACACACTGGGTACAAATTCTTTTCTTTTGACTGACATGAAATGCGTCATGCATGAAAATATACTTTTGCTGAGAATAGAGACCAGAGAATTTCTAGAGCTACTGAGTTTAACAGGCCTTTACAAATTATTAAAAAATGGGTACCTTCTAGGATTAGACTGATTAGGGTTAGTGGGGACATCATCATGATACTCACTGCCATCCATCTTCTTTGGTAGGTGAATTAAGACAATTGTACACATTAACACCAATAGCTGTGATTGGGGGTTCATTACTTCCTGGTTTATCTGGCCATAACATCTCCGAAGCTGCTGCAGCTGGATGTGCTGTTCTGACAGGTGCATTTTAATGTAATTCTCCAATCTCAGCATCTTATGTGTATTTGGAACTCATAATGTATTTCAGGTTGTCACGTTGGGCATTTCTCCCACATGGTACTGGAAATGCAACGATCAAATCCTTTGTCAGTTCTTCAGGTGGGGTGACAACTCATAATTAATCAACATTGTTCTGTTCTTCAGCAGATAATGTTCTTAGTGTTCTCTATGGTCGTTTTCTTGTAGGTTTCTGGTAAACTTGAGCTTGAAAAGGCTCTCCTTGAGCTCTTCACCAATGCAACACTTCTGGAGGCACGTGGAAGAGCCGCTAAGGAAGTGTTTTGCAGTTTGTCCTGTGGCATTGTTGAGAAAACATGGAGTTTACTAAATTTTCACATTTTTGATAGATTCTCTTCAGAGGAATCCAAGAGTCTAAGACTATGAGAAATGAAGTTTCATATTCTCAACAAATTTTCTTTCGGACTGAAACCGTTTATTGGATTCATTTACCGAGCGATAGAAGGCTGAAGCACACTCAAGTTGCAACCCCATTTCACATTTATGGTTATCTGAATATAGACAAAATCAAGTAAAATAAAATGTTTATTTTATATTAAAGAAATGTTGTAAATTATTTTTGTGTAGTACATTAACATCAATCTTGTTTCCTATGGCTTTAAAGCTTGAAGAGTATAGTTGTCATATGCTTCTTTTTTTCAAGAACAAGAACACTGGTTTATGAGCTCACATGAACACTAACCTACCTGTAGGCTCTTATAGGTTTGTTGGTGGGTTTGAATTCTTGTTAACTCGTGCTAGAAAATTGCTATTGATCATTTAGCTCGGCACAATCAACTTAAAATATATTTATTCGATTAAATAATAATTATGGATCACAAGTTCACAGTTAAAAGTGTCTGAAAAATTTTATAGCTCTTTTAACCAAAAGGAGTGCTGATTCTTTCCCAAGTTATTTTCTCAAACGTTTGGGACATTTGGTGAGGATATAATACAATAATTTGGCCGATTTTGAAGTATCCACATTCGTGCCTTGAGTCAACTGTCGAATAATTAATGATTTTTGTCATCATTTGATAGAGATCTTAGTGATAATTCCTAATCAACTCACTTATGCACTCACAGAATACGCAACTGAATAGAGAATAGTTGTATAAAAGTGTGGGTATATTATTTACTGTGTTGACAAGTGTAACACACGTGTCTAGAGAGCCTAACCTCCCTCCACCGAGTAAACCCTCGGTCTATACAAATATGTATTTCTCTAGATAATCCTCCAATGCAATGCTTATTCCCTTTTATACCCATATACTTTCCTTTTCCTAACTGCTGAGGCAGTTAGGAATTTCTACTCCCTACTCTCTCTCTTCTTCCTTTGCACATACACCTTCTACCCTCTAACATTACCCTCATCCTGAAGATCAACCTTGTCCCCAAGGTTGAATTCTGGGAACTGCTCTTGAATAGCAACCATGTCTTCCCATGTGGCACCATCCACTCCTCCTTCATTCTCATTCTATCAACATTTGTTCTCTTGTTTCCTCTTCTTTCTACTGTTGTTTTCTGTCCAGCACCCGTATTGGCCAATAAGTAGGACCCTCCATCTGCAAATCAGCTGTAGCTCCTTTTGCTACACTCTTCGCTCCAATCGCTATCTTCAACTGTGATGCATGGAATACGGGATGAATCCTAGCAGTGTCAGGAAGCAGCAGACGGAAGGCAACCTCCCCCACCTGTTGCACCACTTTAAAAGGCCCGTAATATCTTGCGGCTAGTTTTGGGTGTATCCTGGTTGGCATGGAGGATTGTCTGTGAGGCCGAATTTTATCCCCCACCTTAATTGTCACCTTTTTTCTGTGGCGATTTGCCTATTTGGTCATAACATCTTGGGCTCTAGTTAAATGAAACTTCAGCTGCTTAAGAGCCTCATCCCTAGTATGCAAATCTTGTGCCACTGCCTCCACCAAAGTTTCCNCCGGTATAAATCTGATTAAGGTTGGAGGTGCTCGTCCATAAACCGTTTCGAAAGGCGTGCATTTTCCTGCTCCTTGATAACTGGTGTTGTACTAGTATTCTGCCCATAGCAGTATAGCACTTCACCCTTTAGGTTGTTCCGAACAGAAACACCTTAAGTAACCCTTCAACACTCGATTTAATACCTCTGTTTGTCCATCCGACTCCGGATGATATGCAGTGCTCATTTGAAGGTGTGTCCCCTGTAGCTTAAACAACTCTTTCCAGAACAAACTTAAGAATAAAGGGTCCCTGTCACTTACTATCGATTTGGGCACGCCATGCAACTTTACTACTTCTTTCACAAATTCTTCTGCCACGGCACGGGCTGTATAAGGGTGCTTCAAGGGAATGAAATGACCGTATTTGCTGAGACGGTCTCCTATAACCAAAACTACATCATATCCCTAGGATTTTGGGAGTTTCACAATGAAATCCATACTGATTTCCTCCCATATGGCTTGGGGAATCGGAAGAGGCTGCAGTAATCCTTGTGGTGATGTTGTTAAATACTTATGCTGCTGGCACACCACACATTGAGCCACATAATCTGTTACTGCTTTCTTCATACCCTTCCAGTATATGGATTGTGCCACCCGCCTATAAGTTCGATATATTCCAGAATGTCCACCTATGGATGATGTATGCATTTCAGCCAGTATCGTGGGGATCCATTTGGATTTAGTAGACAGCACTAACCTGCCTTTATGATGCAGTCTTCCCCCTTCCAGAGTATAAGCCGAATGTTTATCCGGGTCCCCTGTGATATCTGCCACAATCTTCTTGAGTTCTTCATCCTCTTCCACTTCTTCCAAGATCTCCTGGAAGTCTTTCCAATAAGGTCTAGCTATCACCCGCAACTCCTTTTCCTCCAACTTTTCATCTAACTCTTCCTTCTCTGTCGTGGCTTCCAGCCCTTTCCGTGACAAGGCATCCGCCACTTTGTTCATAGCCCCAGCCTTGTATAGGATATCAAAGTCGTAGCCTAATAGTTTAGCAATCCAATTTTGCTAATTCTGGGTGGTTATTCTTTGTTCCAACAAATACTTCAAACTTCTTTGATCAGAATGCACCACGAATTTTTGGCCTATGAGATATGGTCGCCAATGCTGGATAGCTAACACCAAGGCCATGAGTTCTTTCTCATATATGGATTTGCTTAAGGTTCCTTCTGANAGAGCTTTGCTAAAGAAAGCTATAGGTCGCCTATTTTGTGTCAAAACTACTCCCACTCCAACCCTGATGCATCACACTCAACATGAAAAGGTTGGGTGAAATCAGGCAAGGCTAACACAGGGGCAGTTGTGATAGCTATTTTTAACTTCTCCATTGCTTCTCTAGCCGAGTTGGTCCATGCAAAGTTTCCCTTCTTCAACATGTCAGTGAGGGGGCGAGCAAGTTTACCATAGTTTCTTACAAATCTCCGATAATAGCCAGTTAAACCCAAAAATCCTCTCAAGGCTTTAATAGTTTTGGGTTCCTCCCATCCCATGATAGCCTCCACTTTTCCCCATCCATTTCTATCCCTTTCTCCGATATAATGTGGCCCAAGTATCTGATATGAGTTCTCCCAAATTCGCTTTTCTTGGGATTGGCTACCCACTGATGTTGCTGCAACAAACTTAATATACACCTTACATGTTCTAAGTGATCTTCCCACGAGCTACTGTATATCAAAATATCATCAAAAAACACTAGGACAAACTTCCTCAAGTGCGATCTCAACAACTCATTCATTGCACTTTGGAATGTGGCAGGGGCATTGGTAAGCCCGAAGGGCATCACCAAGAATTCGTAATGCCCCTAGTGTGTCCTAAAAGCAGTTTTTTGGATATCCTCCCCTCCCATTCGAATCTGATGATACCCAACTTTGAGGTCTATTTTGGAGAAGAACTTTGCACCCCTCAATTCATCAAGCAACTCCTCTATCACAGGTATAGGGAACTTGTCCGGTATAGTGGCTCTATTGAGAGCCCTATAATCTATGCAGAAACGCCAACTCCCATCTTTCTTCTTGACTAGTATGACCGGACTAGAATACGGGCTAGTACTATGCCGGATAATTCCCATTCTCAACATTTCTTCCACTTGCTTCTCAATTTCCCCTTTTAATAAGTGAGGGTATCTGTATGGTCGCACATTGACGGGACCTATCCCTTCCTTCAATATGATTTTGTTCTCCATCCCACGTTCTGGAGGTAACCCGTAAGGCTCCAGGAACACCTGCTGAAATTCAGACAGCAATTCTTCCAACTCTTCTTGTTGTCTCCCTGTCAACTCCTGTTCCTTTTCTCCTCTTCCATCCAGACCCATATGTCTTAGCCCCCACATTACTGTCACTGATTCAACTTCAATTATTTTAAGCAAGGCCGCAGGGGCTATCACTTCTCGTGCTAACGTTGGATCTCCTTTAATTATTACTTCCTTTCTTCCTTGTTTAAAGGACATGGTTAATTTACTCCAATTGGTCATTACTTCTCCCAGCTTTGCCATCCAATCTACTCCCAGAATCACATCGACACCTCCTAATTCGAACACGTGATATTGCTCTGCAATCTCCACTCCACCCAGCTGTATCACTATCCCTTGGCAGCATTCGTGAGTCCGTTTTCGCTGCCCATCACCCAAGCAAACTGGATGCGTCTGGTCTTTGTTCATCTCCAGTTGAAGCTCCTCCACCAGCGCCTTTGATATAAAGTTGTGGCTGGCACCACTATCCACCATTATCAATACCACCCTNTCCCCCAAGCTCCCTTGAAGTTTCATGGTTCTCGGTTGGGTCATCCCACCTGCAGAGAGCGGTGATAATTCTAATCGCTCCATCTCCAACTCCTTTTTGGTTTCTCCTAGATCGTCCTCCTCGTCTTCCCCTAAAATTGTCACTCGCAAACTCCGTTCTGGACATCGATGTCCAGGACCGAACTGGCCGTCACATCTGAAACAACGGCCTTCTTCACGACGCTTAAGATACTCGTGGTAGGGAAGGTTTGGCACCCCTCTGCCCATGGTTTCGTTCCCCACTGCACTCGCACTTCTTCCCGAACTACCTTCTCCTCCCCTAGATCCTATACTCTCTGCACCCGCCGCTCGTCCTCATTGATTGCGAATCGAGTCAACTCGAATTATCGCCCCCGCAGTTCGCCCCCCAGATATCTGTGATCGACTCGCATTTCCACCCCCAGTCTTCGTTCCTCCTGGTATAATCTCTACAACTTTTGCGATTCGCATCGCCGCTAGTAGTTCCTGCGGATTGTGTGGACGTATAAGATCCCTTACGCTGTCCTGTAATCCGGCTAAGAAATAGCCTAGTTGTTGCTCGTCCGTCAACCCCTTCGTTTGCCCCACCAGGATTTCGAAGTCGCGTATATATTCATCAGCTGTACCTGTTTGACGGTTCGCCGTCAATCTTTCAAAAATGGTCCCTCTGCTTCGCTCCCCAAATCTTCCAATCATCGCCTCTTTGAGCCCTTCCCATGTGTGGTCTCTCGCCTTCTCTCTCCAAAATCGATACCAATAGCCAGCACTCCCCTCCATGCTGACGTATGTGATTCAGACCTTCTCCTCCTCCATCACTCCCTGTAATTCGAAGAACCACTCCGAACGATTGATCTAGTTCAATGGATTTGTGCCTTCGAATACGAGAAGTTCTACTTTCTTTCTCCAATTAAATTGTCCCTCCGCCAGTTCTGTCTCTCGTCCTCCGTTCTCCTCCTCTCGTCTCCCTCTCCGGTCACCATTCACCGACGCCTGGCTCCCGTCTGATGCCCCCTCGTGGTCGCGATTGCGACCTCCCAAAATGCGCATAACCTCTTGAAGGTCTTGGCGAATGGCAGCTGAATATTGTCTCATCGCTGCCGTTTCAACTTTCAACCCCTCTACAGTAATCCCCAAAGCTTCGAGCTGGTTCTCAACCACCTTAAGGCGTCCTTCATTTTTCCCCTCCATAACTCCGATCAATCGCTACCAGGGATCCGGCAGGTCAGACCACTTGATAGAGATCTTAATGATAATCCCTAACCAACTCACTCACACACTCACAGAATACGCAACAGAATAGAGAATAGCTGTATAAAAGTGTGGGTATATTATTTACTGTGTTGACAAGTGTAACACACGTGTCTAGAGAGCCTAACCTCCCTCCACCGAGTAAACCCTCGGTCTATACAAATATGTATTTCTCTATATAATCCTCCAATGCAATACTTATTCCCTTTTATACCCATATACCCCGCCTTTTCCTAACTGCAGAGGGAGTTAGGAATTTCTACTCCCTACTCTCTCTCTCTTCTTCCTTCGCACGTACACCTTCCACCCTCTAACATCATTTAAGAACTTGCTGGTGGTTTTCACTGTACACATGCTTGTCTTTTTTCTTCCTTTTTCCTTTTTCGGCTAAAAGACTATAATTAATTCTACTATATCGAACCGTAATTTGGTTGTATACGTGCATCATCAAATATCATATTATTATCTATTAAAAACAAGAAGAAGAAATATAAACACGTGCATCATAGTAACGTGTGAAGTACGTGCAAGAGTAGTAGTCTTTTATGGCAAAGATGAGAATCATTCTTGGAGAAAATAAGGTCAAATACGATAACTGAAAGACATTGTTGGATATTTCGAAGAACCTTTCATAACTTTGTTTCTGAATTGTGAGAAATATCAAGAAGCTTTAGCTACTCGACTTATCAATTTTTTCTGCTATGAATAAAGTAGGAGGAGAAATGTTGGATAAATACAAATAACTCACATAGCATATAAGGAAATTGATTGGAGAACTTCTGTGAAGAAAACATGGTTGTGGTTATTGAGGACTAATACTGAAGGTAAGCAAGTGGCGAAAATGAAAGAGAGAGAGTTAAAACTTGTTCTCCTTATAAACTGTTACAAGCACATGAATATATAAATAATACTATACTTAATGACTGCACTTAGTTGTTGGTGCTCCCTTTGCCATCATTGTCCTGAAGTAAGGGCACGGAGTCCTTGAAATGGAGCTTCTTGAGGGGCCCATGAGGAGAGGATGATCCATCTCGAAGGGCCTGGATGATATCTTGGAAAAGGTACTCATCACAAGGTATAGCAAGAGGGCCACTTTTGTTGAACCCACAACCTTCATATTGGTCTAAAAGTTTTTGAAGCAAGGGATGGTTAAGGTAATCAGCCCTTATCACAAACCTTCTCTTTGCCTCTTCTCCCACCATCACCGCCAAGTGCCCCGGCGGCACGTCCCGCGGCGCCGGCTTCTTCCCACTTCCACCACCACAGGCACTCTTGAGCCACATGCAAGAAGCCATGTTCAATTTTTTTATGTTCTGGTTTCGCTGAGGTTCTTGGTTGT
Organism: Vigna radiata var. radiata; assembly: GCF_000741045.1. Classification (NCBI taxonomy): domain Eukaryota; kingdom Viridiplantae; phylum Streptophyta; class Magnoliopsida; order Fabales; family Fabaceae; genus Vigna; species Vigna radiata. Next base: position 13,399,068 of record NC_028358.1, read on the forward strand.
GATTTTGTGGACTATGTAATGTTATGATATCATCTTACATTTATATTTATATATATATTGGTTTGATGCGTTGTGCTCTAAGTCTTACTTTCCATGTTCTCGACAAAGTGAGACACAGTGTGTGCTTTGGAAAACGACTGAACCAAATTCCGAAGTGTGTTGACAAAGGTTTGGTATGGCAGTTTGGTGTTATATATCCTTGTCCCAGTTCCGCATTAACGTTTTTGTTTTTCTGTTATTTATTTATTGTGATGTCTCTAAGGTGTTATGGATAAAAAAAGAGGAGGATTTGGTTGCCTTTAATGATGTCTCTCTGCAAAACTGCATGCTTAGCGCTATTACCAGTTTTGCTTTCCTCCCACTTGAAAATGGAATACAAAGAATCAAAATTCAGGCAAAAGAGAGGAACTTTTGCTATTTATTCAAGAATAATAATATTTTAACAATTTTTTTTAATAACTTTTAAAATACGCATGACTATTTTATTGATTTTTTTGAATTTTTTCTAAAAAATTATTTGAAACCGACCAATTACAAAATGTTAATCAAAAGATTGTTAAAAAAAAATTTTTGAAAAGACTTTTTTTTATAATGGGACACACGTATCATCATTTTATTGGTCTATTTGAATTTAAGTTTAAAAAATATTTAAAACAGAGTTATAAAAAATTATTAAAAAGGTGTTGTTAAAAAAACTTTTTTCTTATATTATCGTCAAGTGAAAAATTATTCTTATTTTCATTGTTTTTGTTATCATTTTATGAAATTTTTGTTTCATACATATTCTCGTCTGAAACCAAGTATTTTGCCAGTTATTTTAAATATTAATTACATAATTTTGTTATAAAAAATAAAATTACAATTACAGTAAATAAAACACATGATATTACACTAATACAAAAATTATCATTACGTCAATGAATTTATGTCTAGATGTGTAAAAATAGTCAATACTTACAAGTAAACATTATATGAACTTTTGAACTTTGGCCTACTTTTGGTACGATGAAGAGGAATTAGAGGTACATTGAATACTTTTGATGTAACATTAAATGTCAATTTCTCTCTAAGCAACATTGTGATAGTTTACTGTATTTCAAACACTCTTCTTTTTTTAAAAAAAAAATTACAATTTCTTTTAGTAAATGATTTGGCAATTAATTATAAATGGTAAATTTTATTATGTACAAACAAAAGTGCCAAACTTTTGGGATTAGAATATGCAAATTGATGTGATTAATACAATATAACATGATTCATCACATTGTGCAGCAAATTGAAGCATGAAAATGGTTTAAAGTTGTGCAATGTACGTTAGTTTTTATATAAAAAGCAAAAGATATAAATAGAAAATCACGTGCACTAAACTCTGCAAGTATCAAATAGGAATTAGAGAAGTGGCCCTGATCTACATGTGGATATTTATGAAGTTTCTTCAGTTTTAGGTTTAGGGATGAAGATTATACATACCAGAAAATGTGCATATATTTCATTGTTATTTTGATGATGAATAATAAGCAGAATTAATTAGGAGGGATATGAAGAAAAAACACTCAGGTACATATGGTACCTATGTACCCCCAAGCACTTTCCATATATATGTCTTTTCCTTTTCTCCTCCTAATGCTTGTTTGGTTTTGTTCCAAACTCTTCAAAACCATCTACTATCTTCTCACCTCATCATACATTACAAATTTTCATATTCACCTATTTTAAAATCTAAAGATATTTAACACTTTTATTTTTAAAAAACATCTAAAAGTATTCAAAATAAGTTTAATCATTCCATTCGTTTCTATATTTTTTTTATTGAAAGTCTTAAATTCTTTTTATCTCAATTAAGTTTTTATTCTTAAAAAATTGAAACAATTAAATTACCATTAATATAATATTAAAATCGTTAAAGAGGAGCTCACTTGTCATAGGTTTTTTAAAATAATTTTTTAATTATTTTTATATTTTTCTATTTTTTTTATATTTTTTTAAAAAATAAATATTTACTTATGTGTCAAATATGTGATAATGATAGTATAATGTAAAAATGATAATATCATGTATTATTGTTATGTCTATGTCAGGTGTCATTCCATTAATTTTAATTTGATTTTTTATTTTTATTTTATCTTAATTTAATTTTAATATTTTTTAAATTAAACAATTTTGTTTTTTCCAATTTCGAATGAAATTTAATTTGTATATAAATGTTATACAAATGTTTTTATTTAAATCAATATTTTTAACAAATTAGTTTTATTTATATTTATATTTAGTTAATTATATAAATATTAATTATGTTGTTTAAATATATGTTAAAATGATGCTTTTAATCAAAGTAAAATAAAATGTAAAAGAGGGTGGAAGAGTATGGAGGAAGAAGAAGAAAGAGTAATTAAATTTTCTTCAATTTTTTATTTAAAAAAATAAATTTCACATATTAAAAATCCACACCAACTGTAAGGTTACTAAATATCACTAACTAAATATAAATATAAATAAATTTAATATTGTTGAAAATATTTAATAAAAATATCAATTTTAATAAAAATATTTGTATAACATTTATATAAAAATTAAATTTTGTTTTAATTTTGGGAGAGACAAAATTATTTAAATTTTAAAAAATTAAGAGACAAAATAAAGATATAAGAATTAAATGGAGACTAATGCATGTGGTATGATAGTGATATATGACACTACTATTATTGTCATACTATTATTACTACATGGCACAATATCAATTTGATATGTAACAAAATTTTATTTAAAAAAATAAAAAAAAAATTCACAAATTAACATGTAATATTCTCTTTAAAAGTGTTAGTACAATATTAATGACAAAAACATGATTGCTTTAATTTTTTAAAAATAGAAACTCAATTTAAATAAAAAAAAATTAAAATATTAATTTGTGACTTCCAAATAAAAAAATAATTAAGATCTTAAAATAGTTAAACCTTAAAAAATATATTTAAATTATTTTTATCCATTTTTAAGTAAAATAAAAAATCAATTTAATGAGGTTGAAAATTTTAGAATTACAAAAAATAACATAAATTTTTATTTAGTAGTACTCCACCCTTCTTAACCCGAACAATAAATATGTCATTGATTAAAACTTTTGTTAGCCTAATCTTTTTAAACTACTTCATTTCAGGAAGGATTTTATGTTATAATTTTCGTATTCATACGTAATAATTGAATTTTTTATCCAATAAAAAAATATTATTTTCTGAACATGAAAATGACAAATAACTTTTTGCTGCCTCAGTGTCAAATTTGGGATAGCTATAGCTTTCTTATTCACGTGGAATTGGCATTCATTCTTTGTTTTATTAATCTCCTTAATTTACATTTATTACTATACCAGAACACCATAATGTAACTTGCAACAAACATGACCATATCCTAACTTGTCCACTATAGCTCTAACATTTTGGTCCACTATTCTCGTTAAATCTTCTAAACTAACTTCTTGGTCCACAAATGTTTAATAGCTACACCGTGCATTCACTTCACATTGTTCATAATTCTTTTATAATATTATTTTACAATATTTTAACATTATTTACGTATCATTTTGTGATTAATCCTTATCATTATTATTATATTTATTGATTGTAGAATAATTTTAGACTAATCATAAAATAACACATAAATAAAAATAAAACGTAAAAAAAATTCTCATCTCTTCACGTTATACCTAATACATATCATATTAACATCTATATTTTATAATATAATTACTTTCTTTTATACCGTATATACTTTTTGATATTTATTTCTTGATGTATCCAGTCATTTGAAGAATCTTATATTTGATTTAGATAGAAGATAATCAACACTAGCTTTTCTTTAATGATATGATTATATTCTTATTTTTATTAAAAAATTATTTTCCATAATAATTGTTTCGGTGTGAACTTCTAGGACTGAAAGAATTGACTTGGGTGACGTGACACTCCCGTTTTGTGATGCTTGATTAAGTAGATTGGTACACCTTCTCTCGTAAATTGAAAGTCCGCTCTCCTTCAATCTTCAACCGTCCGGAAATCTCCAAGCTTTGACCGGAGGGGGGAGGTACCTGCAATGGCACTCTGACGCCCAAGTTAGGGTTTAGTAGTGAAGAGCCTTGAGTGCAAGGCTAAGGATTCTCAATATGAGAATGTAGAGTGAAATCACTCAGCTAATTCAGAATGAATTAGGTGAAGAATCGCAAGTATACTGTAGAGTAAAATAGCATAAGAGAGAGCGTACCTGGTTTGTGATTTCAGCCCTGTATATATAGATTATTATCAAATATAAACAGAATATAATATAAACAGCTATACCTGAATATCCAGTTGTTCAGATCTTATTTGATCTTATCTGATATTTAAGATATAATTGCGATGGATTATATCCTCATGATGGACCATCGGCCCAATAATAAAAACGGTAATGACCCATCATTAATACAATTGAGGCCCATTAACCATTTGGACCGTTCGGTTACTAATAGTAATCGTTCGGCCCAAATAACATATCGTACATCATCCCCCCAAGTCCAAATGAAGCGTTGGGCTTCTTCAACGATTAAGTGCAGGACTTAAAGTGTGAGTGATTAATTAGCTTAGCTGACGTGTAAACTCATTAGACGGATCGTTTTAGGCAACGAGTAATCTCGTTGTGCCGATCATTTCATGCTACGAGTAATCTCTCTAAGCCGGTCGATTCAGGTCATGAGTAATCTCAGGTGACCGACCATTTTATGTGACGAGTAATCTCGTTATACCGATCATTTCACGCTACGAGTAATCTCTGTAGGCCGATCGGTTCAAGTTATGAGTTATCCCCATAGACCGGTCGTTAAGTCATCGAAGGTGTTTTGAATGGTTACTGCAACACAGCGTTTTGAAGCGCGTCGCTTAAATTCCAAGTCATCATTAACTTTTCCCGCCTTGCGAGTAGTGGAGGAGTCAAGATCGCGTGACCGTCAGATCGTTTCGATCTAACGGCTGAGGGTTTTTCTGACGGTTTTTGTCAGTTTCGGAATCATTAATGCAGGGTTTGCAACCGTCATTTCAATTTTCCCTGCATTTCGAATTCCAGAGCATCCTATCATCTTTCTTCTCCGTCTTGCTTCATCGGAATCTTTCCTTTCCCATTTCTCCAAGTCACTCCATTATCTCAGGTAAACATGAGTTCTTCCCTTGACCTAGGTTGTCCGTCGTCGGTGGTGGAAGAAAGGGGGCAAGAGATGCCAACCAGTTCATCTGATAGGCCTCCCGTCGTAGACCAGGTAGGTATTTCCACCATTCTTCACGGTAGTAGGGTTTTTGTTCACGGTGGTGTCGTAGTAGACGACCATGCCGAACCCAATGCCGATGTCATTAATTATGACTGGGCATCGCGAGATGTTAATGACATCTCCAGTTCTTTCACTGATAAATTATCCCTAGAATTTTGGATAGAAAATAGTTGTGTCCTTAGAAATCTAGGTTATGGCCGCTCTATGAGATTGGCCCCATGTCGGGAAGATGAAAAGGTCTTCCACCATAAACATAGCTCAGAAAGACATTTCTTTTACATGTATTCATGCTTATTTGTTGATATGTATCTTAGACTTCCTTTCTCTGATTTTCACATGGATGTGTTAAGAAACTTGAATGTTGCACCTACGCAACTTCATCCAAATAGCTGGGGTTACATTCAGTCATTTTGTGTGGTCTGCCAGTTTTTAGACATAAAACCGACCGCCCCCATGTTTCTGTATTTCTTCAAGACTCGTCCGGTCCCCAAGAGGGGTTGGATTTCACTTATTTCTGACCCCAAGAATACCCTATTTAAGTTGTACGCTGACTCGTAGAAAGATTTTAAAAAACACTACTTTAGAGTTTTTATTACCGATTTAGGTCGTCCGTTTTTTCTTAATCAAGACGTTAGTGAGAGGTTTCCCTTGTATTGGACCCAAAACCCTCGGTCAATAACCTCTTGGGATAAGAAGTTATTGTCAGCATATGAATTAGAGGCCATCAGTGTACTGGAAGGATTATCTCTTTGCCCCTTCTCTTCAAAGCAGATAATCAATTGTCTGGCGTACGACGACTTAGATTCGAGAATCTCTGGTATGTTCTTACAGTAAAAACTACTAGGTGTTTGATAAACTTACTTATTGAAGTCTTTTCTATTTCAGCTATCATGGGCAAAAAGAAAGTTACCATTGATTGGTTCAACTGCTCCAAGGATGTTGTTCAAGAGCAAGGTTCCAGCGGTCGGGCTAGGACACCCACCCCGACCACCCAAGCAGTCGTCAACCTTGAAGTTGAAGAAGACAGTCCTTCCCAAGCATTGATATTGAAAAGAAAGAGGAAAGTGATTCCCCCGACCAAGGATGCCCCGGTCGGCAAGAAAACAAAGAACGCCGGAAAAGGACAAATGATTGAAGAATCAACTCATCCTGAGGCCGACCGTAATCTTCCCAACGGCATATGGGACGCCGGTTTTGACCTGGGATATAAGATAGATTTCCAACTTGATCCGGCCGAGAAGAAGGTGCTGAAAGGTACTTCCCGTCAGCAACTAACACAAAATTGCTTGGAGTTTTGTGCTCGCGCCACTGCTTCTGCATGGCAATTAGTCCATACGGCCGACAAGGAGAAGGCCGATCTCGAAGTTTTCAACAACAGCTGATAAGCCTTACTCTTGTCCACTCTCAATGTGGGCCGAAATACGAGGCAGCACAGAAGACAATTAACGAAGGTCGCATTCTCTTCGAAGAGATAAAGAAATCCTTGCAAGCTGCTAAAAAGGAGAATGATCAACAAGCCCTTGACCTTGTAGCTGCTCGTAAGACCATAAATGAGCTGACCATAGAAAGGAACACCTTGAGGAGTTCCCTGATGGCTTCTAAGGCCAAGGAAAGGCAGATGGCGGAAGTAATTATCTTGGAGCATACTCGCGGTTTCAAGAAGGCTATAAGGCAAGCTGCCTTTCTACTTGATCGTCTCCTGGAAAGCCTCCCTCTTGATGTGAATAAAGATATTCTTGACGGAAAAATGATCCCGTCCAAAGAAGTTCCTGCTGGGACCTACCCAGGTGATATGAGGAGGAAGATGATTCCCCTACTGCTGAACAATCTGTTGACCAGTTGGAAGAAACTGGCAACGAGACTATAGACGTTGGCGAAGTACCCGCTCCCGAGAAGGCCCCTACTGAAGAAGCTAATGCTGGAAAAGCTTAAGCTTTAGTCAAATCTCCTTTGCTCTGTTGATGACTTTAAAACTCTTTTAATTATGCTTGTTGTTATTTCTTGTTCACAACAATTTTAATTTCTGTTATTTGACCATTTACGAATTGGAGAACATAAGTCTAAGGCTTTCGGCCATCCATACTATTATATTACTATGCTATGCTGTATGATTGAAGGTTGTTATGTATGATTGAAGGCTTTCGGCCTTAGGTTACATGTTAAATCCTCTTATATTAGAGGCGTTTTACCCTTCGCCATTTTGGCGTAACCAGGGGTTATCTTCACTTAGAATTTTCTTACTGGAATTTTACCATAGAATAAGGTAACATAGTAAATATAGAAATAGGTTAGCGTAGACTTACTTGTTTATGCAGAAGCGCTCGGTTTCGGCGTTCTGTGCTTCTTTGCGTTATTTGGGCGTCCGTTCCAGGTGGCCCCTCGATGTTTGGATTGCTATGATCCAAAAGGACCTGCACATTTTTTTATGTTACTCGAACATTTAGTTCAGTTGTGTTAATCTGTAGGGCAAGCGCTGCCTTTAGTCTTGAAGGCAAGTGCTGCCTTTGAAAGTTTGGACGTTTAGTCCATTCAGACGTTTAGTCCGGAAGGCAAGTGCTGCCTTTGAGAGCTCGGACATTTAGTCCGTTCGGACGTTTAGTCCGGAAGGCAAGTGCTGCCTTTGAGAGCTCGGACATTTAGTCCGTTCGGACGTTTAGTCCGGAAGGCAAGTGTTGCCTTTGGGTGTTCAGACATTTAGTCCGTAATCTTTTAAATAAGAATAAATTGCTGAATGGATCATAAACTGAGTAGTTTCATTTAAACAACATTAACAAATGTTTTGAAACAAATGAAGAATGCAGTAAATCTGAAATGCAGTAAATCTGAAATTCTAACTATAGTAGAACTTTAAATGTGTGGCGTTCCATGTGTTAGGAATGGCCTTTCCGTCCAAATGCTCCAACCGGTATGCACCATTCTTCAAATCTTCTATGATGCGGAAGGGTCCTTCCTAGTTGCCTGATAGCTTGCCATACGCTTTTTCTTTGCGAGCTTCGCCTCTCTTTCGCCAAACAAGGTCGCCTGCGGTAAAGCTTCGTGGTTTGACCTTCGTGTTGTATCGCCGCACAAGTAGTCGTTTTTGAGCTACATTTCGTATCATGGCCACTTCACGCTTTTCGGGTAGAGTGTCTAGGTTAACCCTCAGCTGGTTTTCATTGAGGTTCATATCTTGCATCTCTCGTCGTATTGTCGGTTCGCCAATCTCGACCGGAAGCATTGCGTCTGTGCCATAAGTGAGGTTGAAGGGGGTTTCGCCCGTTGAACCATGCGGTGTGCACTTGTACGCCCAAAGCACTTCAGGCAACTCTTCGACCCACAATCCTTTAGCACACCCCAATCTCTTCTTTAACTCGGAAATAATGGATTTGTTGGCTGCCTCAGCCTGCCCGTTTGTTTGCGGATGTTCAACTGAGCTTGTGACATGTTTAATGCCTAGGCCTTTGAGGAAATCCTCTAGTTTCCGTTCAACAAATTGCCGACCGTTATCGGTTACGATTTTGTGTGGTAACCCAAACCTGCAAATCAGGCGCCAGATAAAGCTTTATACCTTTTGAGCACTTATTATTGCGAGGGTCTCTGCTTTAATCCATTTGGTGAAGTAATCGACCGCGACCAAGAGGTATTTGCATTGTGCTTTGCCGACCGGTAGCGGTTCGGCTATATCCATCCCCCACTGCACGAAGGGCCACGAGGAGATGATTTCATGTAGTTCAGAGGGAGGAATTCGTAAGTTATGTCCATGAGACTGGCAGGAGATACATTTCTGTACGAATGTCGCACAATCTTGCTCCATAGAGGGCCAGTAGAAACCGGCTCGTAGAATCTTGGCCCACAGCATCCTTTTTCTTGAATGTGAACCGCAAACGCCATGATGTAATTCTTGCATGACGTATTTAGCTTCTTCATCGGATAGACATTTCAGCAACGGGGTAGTATAACCTCGACGGTACAAATCATCACCCACAAATATGTAACGGGCGATTCGTTTAGAATCAGTGATACTGAGCCGTCCGCCTTGTTCTTGTTGGACCATCAGTTGAATTATGTCCTGCCGCCAATCATTTCGCGGTGTAGCCACGTTAGTGGTATATGCTTCCAACAACGGCTTATGCAGTGTGGTTTTGATCACCGAAGAAAGTTGAGACTTCTTGCGGGAGTGAGTCAACTTCGACAACAGATTCGCCCAGGAGTTTTGTGCCCTGGGTATGTGGGTCACAGAAAAACTGGTAAATGATTTGATTAAATCACTAACCTTGTGATAATAGCGTAGCAAGTGATCGTCCTTGACCTGGAAAGTTCCGTTGAGCTGTTCCACAACTAGTTGAGAATCCATTCTGCATTCCAGATGATTGACTTCCAACTCTTTGGCCAACAATAATCCGCTAATGAGAGCTTCATATTCTGCCTGGTTATTACTAAGTTGGAAGTTAAAGCTGACCGCCTGTTCGACCAGTAGGCCGTCTGGTCCTTCGAGCACGACGTCGGCTCCTCCTCCTTTTCTGTCTGAAGACCCATCTAAATTTAGATGCCAAATGTTGGGTTCCTCCGGACGATAGATTTCAGCTGCAAAATCAGCTAGGTGCTGACCTTTAACGGAACCTTTTGGTTCATATCTTAGGCCGAATTCAGATAGCTCAATTGCCCATGCTACAATCCTCCCCGCCAAGTCAGACTTCCTGAGAATCTTAGCGATCAAATGGTTTGTCCGAATGACTATCTGATGACTCTAAAAATACGGTCGGAGTCGTCGTGCCGCTGTTAGTAAGGCTAGTGCCACCTTTTCCACCTGAGAATATCTTTCCTCTGCACCTTGCAGGGTTCGGCTGGTGAAATATATCAGCTTAAAGTCTGGGCTTTCCTGGATGAGAGCTGCACTTACCGAATGGTTGGATGCAGCCAAGTAGAGTTGTAACTCGAACCCCTCAGTTGGACGAGCCATGATAGGTGGACTGGTCAGAATGCTTTTTACTTTAGAGAAGGTCTCTTCGCAATCGTTATCCCAGTGCCGAGGTACATCCTTTTTCATGTTCTTTAGGATAAGTCTGATATGATCAGAAAGCCTCGATATGAATCGTGATAGGGCTGTGAGACGCCCGACCAAGCATTGGACATCCTTCAACTTAGTGGGACTCTTCATCTCCAATATCGCCCGACATTTATCTGGATTTGCTTCTATTCCTCGATAGGTTAACATGAAACCCAAGAATTTTCCGGCGGACACCCCGAAAGTGCATTTGCTGGGGTTTAGACGCATGTTGTAGTGTCTGAGTTGTTGAAAGACTTCTTCTAAATCTTTGAGGTGCTGTTGATGTGTGTGACTTCGGATTACCATATCGTCAACATATACTTTCATGCAACGACCTATCTGATTATGGAAGACTTTATCCATTAGGCGTTGATAAGTGGCGCCCGCATTCTTGAGACCGAACGGCATGACCTCATAGCAGTAATTGGCTTGCTCTGTGATAAAGGCCGTCTTTTCTCGATCCGGGGCGTACATCAGGATTTGATTATACCCCGAGTAGGAATCTAAAAAACTTAGAACGATGTGTCCGGAAGCTCTGTCTACCAACCAATCAATATTGGGGAGAGGATAAGAATCCTTAGGGCATGCTTTATTGAGATCAGTGAAGTCCACACACATTCTCCATTGTCCATTTGCCTTTTTTTACCATGACTACATTAGATAGCCATGTAGTGTAGGTCAATTCTCGTATAAACCCCGCTTTGAGGAGTTTATCTACTTCACCTCGAATGGCCGTCCGCTTTTATCACCAAACCTCCGTTTCTTTTGCGACACCGGTCGGACCTCTCGGAATATGGACAGTTTATGCACAATGACGCTGGGATGAATTCCGGGCATATCCGATGCGCTCCAGGCGAACAGGTCGTTGTTGCCTTTTAATAACTCCTTCAATGCATTTTCTTCAAACGGCTGAAGGTTGTCCCCGATGGACGTGGTTTGCTGTTCGTTTCTGTCCACTATGAAAGGCTTTATCTCGCCTTGAGGTTGTATCCGCTCGTCTGTATTGGTCCTGGGATCAAGATCAATTAGAATTGCTTCAGTACGGTTTTCTCTTCTGTAAGGCGTAACCTTTAGACCGGCTACATAGCATTGACAGGCGATTTTCTGATCTGCCCGAACGGTGCATATATTTCCTCTATCTGTAGGAAATTTCATTGCCAAATGTGGAGTAGAGACGATCGCCCCAAAAGCATTTAGGCAAGGACGTCCAAGGAGGGCATTATAGGACATGTTTGCCTCCACCAACAAGAAACGAACTCGAAGCTCCTTACCATCATCATCCGACCCTAGGCGGGTTCGCAGGTCGAGATACCCCCGGGTGTCTACTCTTTCTCCAGCGAAGCCAACAATTTGATCGTTAAACGGAGCGATTACGTCTTCTGCAATTTCCATTCTTCGGAAGGTTGTCCAGTATAGTATATTGACTGAACTGCCTTGATCTACAAGGACCTTGCCCACATCATACTGTGCAATACGGGCTGTGATGACCATGGGATCGTCTTGGTCAGGATCTGGTGCATGAAAATCCCTGTCCGTGAAGGTTATATCAGGCATTGGCACTGGATTGCGTACCACCGAGTGAACGCTGTGCAGACTTCTCAAATGTCTCTTTCGAGCTGAGGATGAAGCACCTCCTCCAGCAAAACCGCCCGAAATAGTATCGATCCTGCCTTTT
>NC_028358.1:13411145-13425174 GCF_000741045.1 Vigna radiata var. radiata
GAACGCTGTGCAGACTTCTCAAATGTCTCTTTCGAGCTGAGGATGAAGCACCTCCTCCAGCAAAACCGCCCGAAATAGTATCGATCCTGCCTTTTACTGTGAGATCCCGCTCTCTAGGTCGACTACGGGATCTGTGTCTTAGGGGACTACGAGAACGGTCGCGTGAGTGGTTACCCTTCTGTTTTGCATGTTCTGGGCTTCTTCGTGTCTTTCTGGGAGAGTGTCCTGCACGGGCAGATTCCTCTTTCACGAATTCCCGGAGGTGTCCGGCACGGATCAACTTCTCCAATTCGTCTTTGAGGGTTTGGCAGCCTTCAGTGGTATGTCCCCCTGAATCATGGAATCGGCATATCTGCGCCAAGTCCACGTTCTTAGGTGGAAATTTTCTTCTTTGAAATATCAGGTTGGACTGCAAAGCCCTCTCCAGCACCTTTTCTCTAGGGACAGTGAGGTGCGCATAGCGATCATACCTCGGGTTTAGATTTGCCGGGGGCTTCTAATCCCGGGCGTTCTCAACCCGACGCTTCCCCTCCTTCTTGTTACCATTCACCGGGTGCTCCTCGTGTTGTTGTTTCTGAAAGATCCTCTGGTCTTCCATCTTGATAAATTTGGCCATTTTTTGCTGCAACTCCAAAGTACTGGGTAACTCGGCGTATAAGCTTTCGGAGACGAATCCCGCTTTTAGGCAATTGGGCAGACTACTAATGATGAATTCGGGACTGACACCTTTTATCCTCCGAGCGGCGTGATTGTATCGATGCATGAAGGCTCTGAGAGTTTCGTCTTTCCCCTGTCTGAGATTGACTAGTTTGGCCGCAGTAACTTCCTCGTACCGGTTGGTGGAGTATTGCTTTTTGAACATGCCCATCAGCGTGCGAAAACTGTCCACCGAATTGGGTGGAAGGGTGTAATACCACTCTAGGGCTTCACCCCTCAGTGACAGGGAGAACGGTCGACATTTTACTGGGTCACTTTAAGTGTAAAAAGCCATAGAATCAATGAAGTTTCGCAAATGATGATCTGGATTCGTCGTGCCATCAAAATTTTCAACCTGAGGCGGAGGCCGGTTGGGCATAGGGGCCCGCATGATGGCATCAGTGAACGGCAAGAGGTCCGGGGACCGGGGGGAGGAGGCGGATTATGATTTTGACTGTCTTCTGATGTCTTCCGGTCGTGTTGTTTTTCTTTACTGCGTTCGACATCGTCGACCTTCTTCTGTTGTAACTCTTGCTGTAAAGTTGCAATAGTTCGGGCTTGCTCCTCTAGCTGCGTTTGTAGTTCTCTTATCATCTGGATCGGATCCGAATTTTCCATGCCTCTTGTGGTCACCATTGGGAGTCTTGACTTTCGGGCCCCACGGTGGGCGCCAAAATGTTTCGGTGTGAATTTTTGGGACCGAAAGAACTGACCTGGGTGACGTGGCACTCCCGTTTTGTTCTGCTTGATTAAGTAAATTGGTGCACCTTCTCTCGTAAATTGAACGTCCGCTCTCCTTCAATCTTCAACCGTCCGAAAATCTCCAAGCTTTGACCGGAGGGGGGAGGTACCTGCAATGGCACTCCGACGCCTAAGTTAGGGTTTAGTAGTGAAGAGCCTTGAGTGCAAGGCTAAGGATTCTCAATATGAGAATGTAAAGTGAAATCACTCAGCTAATTCAGAATGGATTAGGTGAAGAATCACAAATATACTGTAGAGTAAAATAGCATAAGAGAGAGCGTACCTGGTTTATGATTCCAGCCCTGTATATATAGATTATTATCAAATATAAACAAAATATAATATAAACAGCTATACCTGAATATCCGATTGTTCAGATCTTATTTGATCTTATCTGATACTTAAGATATAATTGCGATGAATTATATCCTCATGATGGATCATCGACCCAATAATAAAAACAATAATAACTCATCATTAATACAATTGAGGCCCATTAACCATTTGGACCGTTCGGTTAGTAACCGTTCGGGCCAAATAACATATCGTACAATAACTAATTATCATTTATTTATTATAATAAGTCATCATGATATATGATATATAATTGTAAATATAAAAATATTGATTATGACGAATAAATATGTAAGTAATAATATATATTTATTATGATTCTGTATTTTCACCCGTCGTATAAATGTTTCTAGGTAAAAATTTTATTTTGTTTTCTTTTCTCCTCTCGTTCATCTTCACCTCTTCTCTTCTCTCTGGTGCTCTCCTTTCTCCCATACTACTACTTCTAGCAGATCCTCTCTTGGCCTCAGCTTCTCCATGTCGACGACGATTACAACGGTGGCATCGTTCGCTACGTCCTCGCCAAGATGGAGAGAGAGAGCACCAACAGTCACGGCCATATCACCTCCCTCGTCGTCCTCCGCGCCCAGCGCAAACTCAGTCTCGCCACCAAACTCACGACCGCCACACAGAATTCCATGCGACAGGTACATCACCTCTCCTATCTTTCAATAGATCAATTATATTACCTCAAAAATAATCATTGATTGATGATTAAAAATTGAGAGAATAAAATTGGGGCTTTAGGGTTCGAATTGTGGATTTTTGTAAAATATAGAAGCACAATTAAATCAGGCTAATTATATATTTGCTTTGTCGGGCTTGTATTGGATTCTCCCATACATTGTGTTTGGTGCCGACGTGTCCCTGCTCGTGCGCAAGAGCAACCGCGACCTTCGATTTATACACCGAGACCTTGGGCTACGAGATTCATAATGTGGAGGTTAAGCATTATGCAGTTGGAGAGATGCTTATGAGATGAGGAATAAACTCAAGGGGAAGCAGTAGCACTTGAATAACAAAAAGGTATTTTTAGGTTATAGCATTTTTGTACTTTGCAACGAGATGTGTTGATCTGGGGTTAAGAATGCTCATATAGTTACACCTGTCAATGTGCTACATAATTTCCTAAAGGATTAGGGATATTAATCAGCCTTCTAACACTGTTCAACACTACAAAACAGTCTATTTTGTCAGAGGATGAATTTGCAAGTTTGACCGATGTTCATACTTTTAAGTTTCGAATTTTGTGACAATTTGATATTTTTGTTCCGAGGGGAACAACTCATATGCTTTGAAGTTTTTATTGTTTATACATGTGGGAGCCTAGAGTCCTCTCTTCTTCATATTCTTCCTAAACTGGAGGTGGTTCTGTTTGTCATAAGGTGTTATATGCTAAATTTGTCCTTGAACTGTGAAAACCCTATCCAAATATTGGTTGGAAATATTCAACTAAAAGTGACCAACTAGGTTCTCCAACGGAGATTATTCATCTATGGAATTGATGGATACTTTACACTAATGACTTTGTATATATAAAATAGTTCATCGTTTGTAAAGTCGTTATTGGTAGTTATTTTAATTCCAAGCATTTGTCTCTTAAATATATTAATTTGTGAAGGAAAACATTATTGTATTTAAGTTCTCCTGATTGGACTTCTTGTTGATGTTTGAATTGGGGAGGATACAAGTGATCGAAAATAACTAAACTGGGATTAATAAATTTTAACTATATGAGTTTTAATAAATTTATAAATCAGATTAAAAGTCGTGTAATGGCATTTGGAGGATTAAGCATATGAATTTTAATAAAGTTATTTCATTGTCTCATCAATATAAAATTGTATTATTATTTGGAGGATTATGTGGGTCATCTGTTTTCGGTAGCTAGCTACATCTACAACAATGTCATGAAGATGACGTCATTTGTTAGCATTTGAGAAAATGTACTTTTAAATTTTCTTTTTATTCCAATGTACCTTTAAGAGTAACAAACAACTTTATATCCTATTGACCAATGACTACTATGAGGTTCCCCTTCAAGTACATTGTTGGAAGTCCCACATCGACTAGAGATAAGACCAATTTATAATATATAAGTGGGGTGCAGACCTCATCTTACACGCTGGTTTTGTGGGGTTGAGTTAGGCCTAGAACCCACTTCTAACATGATATCAGAGCTATGGTTAGAGTCTATCCTAGCGATATTTGTTGGGCATATTGTTCCACCCATTGTTGGGCCGTTATTGGACCACCCATTAATATCTAGTTTCACGCTTGAGATGTATATACCTCGGCGTGAGGGGNGTGTGTTGGAAGTCCCACATCGACTAGAGATAAGACCAATTTATAATATATAAGTGGGGTGCAGACCTCACCTTACAAGCCGGTTTTGTGGGGTTGAGTTAGGCCTAGAACCCATTTCTAACAGAAGTACATCTTGATAGGGACAATGGAAAGTATCTGTCTCCGAAAGCAAATAGAAGCATGAAGTGTTTTCCCTGCACCTCCATAACTTCAGCCTACACCTCTAACTTTATTGAAAATGTCCATTTTGGCCTTCTGTACACTTCTAACGTATAAGAATCTTTGACTAAAAAAATTCTTTCTTAATTTTGAAAAGAAACCCTACACCCCGTGTCTTTCTTTCACTTTCATTCTCACGTCTCTCCCTTTTGTCTCATATTCTCACTCTCGTGTCTCTCCCTTGTCCCTTATAGTCTCCCCTCGATCCTCCTTCCCTTCTTCTTCGCTTCTTCTGCCATGTGAACCAAAATGATGTCGTAGATACTATGTCGTCGTAATCTAGATGTTCAACTCGAGCATCAATTGTATCAAAGCGGTCTCATGTTTAGTTCTAGTTGTTCATATCTAGCATTCAGACTACCATTCATAGTGTTGAAACTATCCCAACAAATGTCCGCAGATCATTAATCCTGTTGAGATTAAATCAGAAAAATATATTTCTAAAGGGCTTAATTGACCCTTCTCATGTTCTACCATTTATATTGATAAAGAATTAATACAATAGGGAGATAGAAGGTCAAGAGATTGTGCTAGATTGCTAGGTACAATCATTATAGATAACCCAATACACTACTACCTACTTTAGTCCTTCTAATTATCCTAACATAGATAGACTTAGTAATTATTCTACCATTAAGATACACACAACTCACACACACTAACCAATAATTCTAACAAATCCCCCTCATCATGTCATTAAGTGAATATTTTGTTGTTGAAGAAGGGGAGTTGGTTGTTGTTGAAGAAGGGGAGTTGGTTGTTGTTGAGGACGTCTAACACCATGGTGTTGAGAAGCAACAAGATCATCTTTGGCAACCTATTGACTGTCACGGTGTTTTTTTTTTTTTTAAATCCAAAGGAAAATATCACATCTACTTCAATTGTGAACTTCTTTTTTCTGGGGCAGGTATTTCATCATCCAATGGAATTTGAAAATGTTACATGATCCGGGTGACCAAAAATCAAAAGGGTAAAGGAGTCCCTGACCTCAAAGTCTTCGTCATCCTATATCAAATGAGATGACTCCAGTTTATCTGCTTTACCATCATTATAATCTACATTAAAAGTAGATCTTCCTCAGTAGCCTATGCAACGTTAGAAACACGAGGAAACAAAACACAACATATAGCATAATGTAATATTTTAGCTTCAATTGTCATAGAGTTGACTAAAATTCTACCTGTACGGGGTTTGTTGTGCAAAGAAATCAATTCTCTTGCTTTATCAATACTATATTGATCTGCCCATTCCTCAAGTAAATTACCCTCAAAATTCAAACCAACAGATGATAGGTTGGCTATGGAAGCTAATAGGCTTGGTTTGATAATCATTTTAACAATTTTTGCCTTAGTTTTAATGGTCCATTTTCAGAAATTTTGAGGTTGCTATAAAAAATACGTACTAAATCATGGTAGAAGTGTGCATTATCACAGAAAAACTCTATGGTAATTGATTACAACCATTGTGTAATCGATTATCACATGTGTTTATAGAGAAAAACTCTGATAATCTATTACATCAATAGTGTAATTGATTACGGTGTCTCTTTATGGACAAAAACTCTCTGGTAATCGATTACAAGGCTTTTGTAATCGATTATGTGTGTTTATACAAAAAAACATCTGGTAATCGATTACAAGGTTTCTATAATCAATTATAGTGTTGTAATCAATTACAGAAACCATGTTATCGATTACCACAAAACCCTACCCTTATAAATTCAACTTTTTCTCTCCTCTCGCACAACCAGCCTTCCTCCTCACAACACAGTCCCCATCCTCCATTAGAGGCCTCCTAAAGCTCAAAAAACACCCCTTCGTTTACTCCTTTCACTTCTAATCAACATTTTCTCATTCTCCTTTCAGTTTCTCTTCAATTTGCACTGATTGAAGTCTCAAATGACGGATTCTTCAAAGAGGCAAAAGGTTAAGGACTCATCTTCTTCAACTACAGGACGTCGACCCCATCAACCTTCACCGATTGAAAGGTCACCCTTACTCTTACCACCACCGTCACCGATTCAACCACGCCCAAATCTTTTGTTTTCAACCCCCTGCACAGTTAGAGAGGTATTTCTCACTTTTATGTGACTGTGAGGTTATTCCACCTAAATAACTTGATGAATATTTTAACTAAGAAAACTTTGAATTTTACCACATGCTGACAAATTTGAGTTTGGGTAATTTTGTCTGTGATTACACACACTTCTACCTTAATTTAATATGTGTTTCTTATAGCAACCTCAAAATTTATGACAATGTAAAAAATGTTAAAATGATTATCAAACCGAGCCTATTAGCTTCCATAACCAACTTGCCATCTGTTGGATTGAATTTTAAGGATAAATTACTTGAGGAATGAGCGAATCAATATAGTATTGACGAAGCAAGAGAATTGATTTATTTGCCCAACAAGACCCATAGGGTAGAATTCTAGCTTGCTCTATAACAATTGAGGCTAGAATATTACATTATGTTATATGTTGTGTTTTACTTCCTCATGTTTCTAACATGCACAAATTACTAAGGAAGATATACTTTTAATGTATATAATAATGTTGGCAAAACAGATAAACTGGAGCTATCTCATCTGATATAGGATGACAAAGGTTTTGAGGTCAGGGGCTCCTTTACCCTATGAATTTTTGGTCACTCAGATCATTCAACATTTTCGAATTCTATTGGATGATGAAATACCTGTCCAAAAAAAAAGTTCACAATTGCGACAAACGTGATATTTTCCTTTGGATTTAAAAAAAAAAAACTGTGACAATCAATGGGTTCACAAAGATGATCCTGTTGCTTCTCAATGCCATGGTGTTGGACGTCTTCAACAACAACCAGATCCCCTTCTTGAACAATAAATTTTTTCACTTGATAACATGATGAGGGGATCAATGATCTGCCACCATTTGTTGGGGACAATTTTAACATTATGAATGCTAGTTTTGAACAACTGGAGCTAAACATTGCTTTGATACAATTGATGCTCGAGTTGAATATCTAGAGCACGACATGCAGTATTTGCAACGCCATTTTGGTCCGCATGGCGGATCTTCTTCATAGATAGATTTCAATTTCCTTGTATTTTTTTTTATTTATAGCTTTTTCATTTGTAATGCATTTATAATTTAATAAAATAGTTGACATTTCCTTTATCATCTTGTTTTATGCTTTTCGTTTATATTTACATTCTAAAAATGACTCATCCTAAAAACAATCGTTTATATTTACATTCTAAAAATGACTCATCCTAAAAATAATAATACACGGTAATGTCATCAACAACCATGTGTTTACAAAACAATAACATACACATGTTAAAGAAATATGCCAATGTAATTGTTAGAATCATTACACATAGTTATCATCATTTAGGCTAGTCTGTAGAGTTATTAATGAGCCTGTACCTAGTTCTGTACCTAGTAGTCTAGTGCAGACTCTTGGTATTACATGTACTCTTGTGTTTTCATTATAAATAGAAGATAATGAGAGAGATCTTCTAAGCCCTCAAGATTATATTTTTATCAGTTTTAATCTCAAGTTGGTATCGAAGCAGGTTCATCCTGCTCTGGTTTCCGTCCTCGGTTGTCAATCACCACTGTCACTGCTGTTCGCACTTGTCCGGTGTCGTTCACCGTCGTCCGCGGCTGTCTCGCCATCAGCTGCAGCTGTCAACTGCACTTTGAAGTTCTTCAACTTGGTTGTCTGCCATCTCGCTCTGTCCAACGCTGTCCGTCGCCGTCCGCCGCCGTCCGTCACCGGCAGCCGTCACAGTTCCGTCCGGCGACCACTGGATCTGGCTCGCCTCTTCACGCGACAGCCAACCCCACAAGTGGGTTCGCCTGAATCTCGTCGACGCTCCGCCACACACAGCCTCTTTGTGCGCTGCGAACAGGCGCGTGCCGTCCACGCGCCACCCTATGCTCACCGGAACTTCACCGCGACACCTCCATAGCCGTCGCCTGAGCCTCCTCTCTCTGTTCTGACCCTCAAAACCTGGTTTCCGTGAAGTCTCGAAGCTCCTCTTGAAGAAAACCGAGAGTTGTTTGGTTGCTCACTGTCACGTTTCCCTATTCCTCACTGTCGTGTCTTCCTTCTCCAATTTTTTATCCAGAATGGTGTCTGGGAGTGTTCTTTCCCCATCTGGAAGTCCTTCCATTACTTCGGAAAAGTTAAACGGGAAAAATCATCTGTCTTGGTCTACGGCTGTGGAAATGTGGTTCCTCGGTCAAGGTCATTATGATCACCTTGAGCAGGATGGAAGCCAAGTACCTTCAGAAAAAGCTGAACAATGGAAACAAGCAGATTTCCAGTTGTGTGCCCTATTGTGGCAGTTTGTGGAACCACGACTTTTAATATCTCTTAGAGCCTTCAAAACATGTCACTCGTTTTGGAAGAAAGCTCGAAGCATTTATGCTAATGATATTCAACGTCTCTATGATACAGCAAACAAGCTTGCAAGTCTCAAAATGACAGATCATGATATGGTCTCCTTCATGACTGAAGCCCAAGCAGCTGTGGAGGAGTTGAGAATGTTCTTGGAAGAGGAATCCTCGGAAGACATCAAGAAGAAGCTTGATAAGTATTATATGGTGATGATCCTCCGTGCTTTGCATCCAGACTTGAATCACATCAGAGACCAACTTCTGACAAGCCATGAGGTCCCAACCTTGGAAGACTTGACCACACGTCTTCTTCGTGTTCCAGTGCCTCAATCTCAGGAAGCTCATGAAACACTGGAACCATCTGTTATGGTTGCCACACGAGGAAGAGGAGGACGTGGCACTAGAGGTGGAGGACGTGGAGGTCGAGGACGTCCACAGTGCACTTACTGTAAGAGGGTGGGTCACACCCAAGAAAATTGCTACTCCTTGCATGGCTTCCCTTCAAAAACAACCAATATCTCTAAGGCTGAAACTTCCTCTTCCAACTCCAAGTTCACGGAGGAAGAGTATCAAGAGTATCTGCGATTAAAGTCTAACAACTTGGCGCAATCATCTCAGTCCCCAAGTATGTCCACAGCTTGCATTTCTTAATCCATGGAAGGTCCAAATTCATGGATAATTGACTCGGGTGCTTCTGATCACATTTCTGGTAATACCTCATTGTTCTCAACCCTTTCCCTCCAAGAAAAACTCCATTTCATTACCCTGGCCAATGGCTCTAAAACTTGTTCAAAAGGAGTCGGCCAAGTCTCCCTGTCTCCCTCTCTCACTCTGAAATCTGTTCTTTTTGTCCCTCACTGTCCATTCAATTTAATTTCCTTAAGTCAGTTAACCAAAATGTTACATTGTTCAATAACCTTTGATTCAAAATCTTTTGTCATATAGGAGTGTGGCTCGGGGAGACAAATTGGAGAAGGATATGAAGCTGAAGGTTTATACCATTTTGGATCTCGTCCACGGGTATCCTGTGTTGCTGCTCTTCCTCCTAAAGTGTTACATGATCGGTTTGGTCATCCTCACCTGTCAAAGTTAAAAAAGATGTGCTCTGAACTTAGTAGTCTTCAGACTTTAGAATGTGAGTCTTGTCAACTAGGAAAACATGTCAAATCTGTCTTTCCTAAAAAGTCTCACTCATTGTGTACTTCTAGTTTTTCTATTATTCATTCTGATGTCTGGGGACCTAGTCGCGTCTCTTCTTTTGGTTTTAGGTATTTTGTTACTTTTATTGATGAGTATTCTAGATGTACTTGGGTTTATCTAATGAAAGATCGCTCTGAATTGTTACCCATTTTCACCTCTTTTTTGAATGAAATCAAGAACCAATTTGGTCAAGTAATAAAGATCTTGAGAAGTGATAATGTTAAAGAGTATTTCTCATCCTCTTTTTCTACAATCCTTAGCTCCCATGGTATTTTGCATCAGTCCACTTGTCCTCATACACCTCAGCAAAATGGTATAGCCGAAAGAAAAAATAGACACTTGGTTGAAACGGCTCGTACCCTTTTGCTTGGTGCCCATATTCCTGTTCATCACTGGGGGGATGCCATCTTAACGGCATGTTTTCTTATCAATAGGATGCCCTCCTCCTCTCTCAATAATAAAGTCCCTTTCTCCATCCTCTTTCCCAATGATCCTCTCTTTCACACCTCTCCTCGAGTTTTTGGTTGTGTATGTTTTGTTCACGACATGTCTCCGGGGCTAGACAAGCTCTCAGCTCGTGCAATTAAATGTGTTTTTTTGGGCTATTCTCGGCTTCAAAAAGGGTACCGGTGTTACTCTCCTGAAACTCGGAAGTACTACATGTCGGCCAATGTCACATTCTTTGAACAGACACCTTTCTTCTCTCCATCTGTTTAAGATGTTCATATCCTCCAACAGGTCCTTCCTCTTTCAGTGGTTGAGTCCAATATCTCCAATGTCCCCGTCCATTCAAGTCATGCTCACGGTCCTCTCGAACCTTCCACTCCACATACTGATATCCTCCGACACAGTACCCTGATGAGTAATCCTCTTCCAGAAAATGGTGGATCTCCTCCTTCAGATTATTCTCCATCACCATCTCCTGTCACGCCTCCTGGTGAAGCTGATTCTGGTTGGCCCATTGCTCTCAGAAAGGTACTCGTTCCACTCAAAACCCTCATCCCATTTATAATTTTGGTTTAATACTTATTTTGGTCCCTCCTTTGGGAGGGTTTGTTCAAAGTTGTCCTCCCTTTTTTAAAAAGTTCACTAAAGTCCTACCTTTTGCAAAAATTGTTCAATTAGGTCCTTTTTGCTAACGGTGTTAACTTTGCTAATGGCAGAGGTGACCAACTGGCTAATATATGATGACGTGTAACGTTTTTTCTTTGCTGGTACTGTTATGTGTTTAAAAATAATAATAAATTGTGAGTGGAATTTAATATAGTTAGGTTAAATTAAAAATTGAATTAGGGTAAATTGCAGTGGGTAATTAAGTAATCCAAGGTCATCAACACTGGTAGCCACCACCATCAACCTATGGCTGCTGCAGTCATCAACACCGCAGAGACCACCCATGGCAAGCCATCATCATCGGAAACCTGGAAGAGGCAACACCCATTCTCACGAGCCAACAATCTCCAGATCCATCTTCTTCACGCCTTCGCCGCCGCAGAACTGCCATTGACGCGAAGCTTCTCGCTCTTTGGTAGTCAGCAGTAACAAATCTTTGAGTGCTTGTAAAAGCCAAAGAGAATCTGCTAAATATTAATAGATAGAACCCAACAGCAAGGTAACGGAACCAGGTCAGGGAACAAGACCAGGCCAAAAACCCAATCAATGATCAGCCAAATCAAACCAAAAACGAAAAGTCAGCACTAGAAGGGTTTCAACTTTCAAGTTCAACACATAACAAAACTTATTGTCTCCTGCAATGATTACAAAAAACAAGTAGCACGGCTAATGAAAACTGAAAGTACCCCCGGGACAAAACTTCAAAACAATGAAAACTAAAGCACCTTTTCCTTCAAGAGCTTGTCGTTATCCTCCTCTAGTTTCACCGCCAAGGACTCTAATTCCACTTGGTAAGCCTGGAATAACGAATTCACATCACAACCAACAACGAAAAGTCAAATACAATGAAACAAACACACACATATACCATATCCACATCACTATAGATACCTGCTTGCGTTCCCGAGACCTAGCAGCAGATTCTCTGTTTTTAATCATCCTCTAGAAGCGAAGTCCCTCTCCCATTCTGGCGGCGCAGGAGGTAGAATGAAGTCTTCCAGATTTGTTTATCCCCAACTAGATTGAAGGTGGTTGATGAACCCTAATTCGCCCATAATTTCCCAATCCCAATCACAAATTTTACCCAAATAATCTCTGACCAAAATCAATTTACTTAATTACCCACCTCAATTTACCCCTAATTCAATTTCTAATTTAACCCTAACTATATTAAATTTCACATCACAATTTATTATTTTTTTTAAACACATAACAGTGCCAGCAAAGAGGAAACGTTACACGTCATCATATATTAGCCAACTGGGCACCTCTGCCGTTAGCAAAGTTAACACCGTTAGCAAAAAGGACCTAATTGAACAGTTTTTGCAAAAGGTAGGACTTTAGTGAACTTTTTAAAAAAGGGAGGACCACTTTGAACAAACCCTCCCAAAAGAGGGACCAAAATAGGTATTAAACCTATAATTTTCTCACCTATCACAGAGTGTCGCCCTCCTTTTATTCCCTTTTATCCTCAGTCTTTCCTGTGGTTATACCTAAAAATGTGAAAGAAGCACTTGATCATCCTGGATGGCGACAAGCCATGATTGAAGAAATGCAGGCTCTTGACCACAGTAATACTTGGGAGCTTGTGCCACTTCCCCCAGGCAAAAAGGCTGTTAGTTGTCGATGGGTATATGCAATTAAAGTCGACCCTAATGGTGACATTGATAGGCTCAAAGCCCGGTTGGTTGCAAAAGGGTACACTCAGGTTTATGGTCTTGATTATTGTGACACATTTTCTCCCGTGGCCAAGATGACTACCATTCGCTTGTTCTTCGCCATGGCCGCCATTCGTCATTGGCCACTTCATCAGTTGGATACCAAAAATGCTTTTCTCCATGGTGATCTTGAGGAAGAAGTTTATATGGAGCAACCTCCTGGGTTTGTTGCTCAGGGGGAGTCTGGTATGGTTTGTAAATTGAACCGATCTCTATATGGGCTCAAGCAATCTCCACGTGCTTGGTTTGGAAAGTTCAGCTCCATTGTTCAAAAATTTGGGTTAAAACGCAGTGAAGCAGATCATTCAGTCTTTTGTTATCACTCGTCCCTTGGGAAATGTGTTTACTTGATAGTATATGTTGATGATATTGTTATTACAGGAAATGATACTGCTGGAATATCTCAATTGAAGGAGTACTTGTGTAGACATTTCCAAACCAAGGATCTTGGGAGCCTCAAATACTTCCTAGGCATTGAAGTAGCTCAGTCAAAAGATGGAGTTGTAATCTCCCAAAGGAAGTATGCTTTGGATATTTTATAAGAAACAGGCATGATTGATTGTAGACCGGTTGATAGTCATGGATCCAAATCAAAAATTAACCGCAGAAGAAGGTGAGTTATTCTCCGACCCAGAGAGATATAGGAGGCTAGTGGGAAAACTAATCTATCTCACTATTACAAGGCCGGATCTATCTTTTGCAGTTGGGGTGGTTAGTCAGTTCATGCAAGCTCTGTGTGTTGGTCATTGGAATGCTATCATTCGCATTCTAAGGTATGTGAAAAAGGCTCCCGGGCAAGGGCTGTTATATGAAGATAAAGGAAACCTTCAGGTATCAGGATATTGTGATGCGGATTGGGCAGGTTCTCCTATTGATAGACGATCTACTACAAGATATTGTGTTTTCCTTGGAGGAAACATTATCTCATGGAAAAGTAAGAAACAAAATGTAGTGGCTCGATCAACAGCTGAAGCTGAATATAGGGCAATGATTTCATTAACATGTGAACTTATATGGGTGAAGCAGTTCCTTCAAGAGCTTAGCTTCTGTGACATCCAGAGTATGAAGATGTATTGTGATAACCAAGCTGCTCTTCACATTGCATCAAATCCAGTGTTTCACGAGAGAACCAAACATATAGAAATTGATTGTCATTTTGTTCGGGAAAAATTGTTGTCAAAAGAAATATGTACTGAATTTGTTGGATCAAATGACCAACTCGCAGATGCATTGACTAAGTCATTGAGGGGACCTCGGATTGAGTTTATTTGTTCCAAGCTTGGAACATACAATC
>NC_028358.1:13425419-13461661 GCF_000741045.1 Vigna radiata var. radiata
GTACCTAGTTCTGTACCTAGTAGTCTAGTGCAGACTCTTGGTATTACATGTACTCTTGTGTTTTCATTATAAATAGAAGATAATGAGAGGGATCTTCTAAGCCCTCAAGATTATATTTTTATCAGTTTTAATCTCAAGTGTAATAAATAAACATAACCTACATACATTATCAACAACCATTAAAACACAACATATAATCCTCTAGTAATCGATTACGTTATATGTCTAAAGACTCTCTGGTAGTTGATTACAACCAGAGTCTTGCTAGGGGGGGTCAGGTGAAGTCGTGCTGGGGGGGTTTGAGAGTCGGTTGAAGTTTCACCATGTTTCAAACTATGGTGAGACTTCAATTGAATTCCAAACGTATGCGAGACTTTAACCGCGTACGGTTAAGATCTTGTTAGCTTTCGAAAGCTGGTTGAGGCCTTGTCGTTTTTCAAACTACGGAAAAGCTTCAATCAATTTTCAAATGCCAATAAAATCTTAATCGTATTTACAAACACAACACATACATTTCGATTCATACGTTTGAATTCAATTCATACGAATCAATCCATTCATATGTATACATTTCAACACAATTAATATGTTTCAA
Organism: Vigna radiata var. radiata; assembly: GCF_000741045.1. Classification (NCBI taxonomy): domain Eukaryota; kingdom Viridiplantae; phylum Streptophyta; class Magnoliopsida; order Fabales; family Fabaceae; genus Vigna; species Vigna radiata. The sequence continues at coordinate 13,426,015 of NC_028358.1, forward strand.
TCTATCCCAGATCCATACGTTATGTTAATGAATCGAACACATAACATGAATTAGTTATATTAATGAATCATGAGTACAAGCAGAGCAACCTTTAGCGTAGAGAAAAAGACAAGAGCAAAGTCACCACGTTATCCCGCCACAAAACCAAAAGAAGAGAAGGGCACTGCGATGAAGGAGAAAGGGCAAGGGAGGAGAAAGGGAGAGGATCAGGAAGGAGGAAGGTGCAGGGAGAAAAGCTCTAGAAGCATTCATAACCTTTGTGCAGGTATTTCCACTTCAATTTTTATATCGCCCTCTTATTTCGTACTTAAGGATTTTTATATCGCCCTCTTATTTCGTACTTAAGGATTTTTATATCTTAATAGCCTAAGATATAAACAATTTTTGAAAGAACAAATTACTTGCTTTTATAGAGATATGTTGAACTTGGTATAGAATCAGGGCTTCTTTGTTTCATTCAATAGGAAGCTTTCACCAACATCTTTACTTCTTGAGCTCAATGAAATTGGTGGAATGCATGGAATTGGCCGGGTATGAAGGGTCTTGGAGTTTTTGACACTTGATCGAGAAAAATTACACTTAATGGAGTTTTGCCTTAAGTTTATGTATACAATGTTTAGTCATTTACATAAAGTTTATGTAGAAATTCGGGAGTTGGAGAATTCCTTCTTTTTCTTTTTTAATTATATAAGTTTGTCTTGGATAATTTTTGTTGGATATATATAATATTTATGGCTGTCAAATTTGTCAAGAGTTTATCTAAATTTGTAAGAATCCATTAAACTTGTCTTGACTTACAAATTTTATAAGAGTTTATTTTAATATGAAAAATTAATTTATATAAATAATATTCTAATTTAAATATGTCCATAAAATTATATAACTTAAATAGTTGAAATAAATAAGATGAGAATGCACTTGAATTAGAAAATATGTCCATAAAATTATATAACTTATATAATGGTCTAATTTTAGTTTTTCATTATAAAATTAAAAAATAAACACATAATAATCATCACTGTGGAGAGTGTCCAATGAGAAGGGCTTGACTTTTTGCACCTCATTTATTTGTTTCGCACCTGCCTAAACTTTTTTAATACCAATTTGACCACAAAGTAAAAAGATAACTGTTTCACACCTCTCCACTTCTTTTGTTGGGAGGGAAACAGAGCTTCACGGTGATGTGACGAAGTTTTTGAAAAGGGGAAGAAGCTCACACGATTAAGCAGAAGGGTGTCGATGGTGCCGTTAGTGCTGATGTGGATGATGGCTTTGTTTAGGAGCTTCGCAGAAAGAGTGACAGGAGGACAACGCGACTAAGGATAGCCAAGATGATGGTTGACGGTGAGAGGGTGATGTAGCTTAGGAGAACTAAGAAGAAAGGGCTTATTATCAAAAGATTGAAGCCCTAATCAGAGGTGAGTTTTCCCTTCCAAACGACTTCGATTTGGCTTCAAAATTTTCTTTCGAACTCGCCAAATCATTACAAACTTGTGACTTTGAACGATTCCACTGATTTCACATCTAATTCTACCCAATCTAGTTGAAAAACAAGTTTGCTTCTGAGCATGACTAGAAACGTAATTTTGTCTTAGTTAATGAGTTAACTTGCAAATTTGATAACTATGATTATATTTATTTATTAATAATTTTTTTTGTCTTGGAATTATATATTGTTATATGTAGGTGAGTGATACCATTATGAATGCAGAAAAATTGGTAAAAAAAAAATCACTTATTATAATTTGCTATGTTAAGTCTTTAAATATCTGTTATAGTAAGTTAGATTTATAGTACTAGGTCTATGAATATTTGTTATAGGAAGTTAGAATTACTATGTCATGTTTTTGAATATATGTTATAGTAAGTTTTTTAACTGTCATAGAAAATGTAAACTTTCTATATTGTCCAAAATTATGACATCAATAGAATTCTCAAAAAAAAAAAATTCATAACCTGCATAAAAAGTCTTCTTTCTAGTAATGCTTGTCAAGATTTTGAATTAGGATGTCTAGAAAATCAAGTTAGAGACTTATTATAACTGAGACAAAGAAACAATATTAAATCAAATAAGTATGACAAAAATTTGGACACAACAAATAAATGTAAGAAAAGGAGAAATTGTGCAACTTAGCATTAATTAAAATTGTTTAAAACTAAATTGTTGGGTTTTACTAACAATAAATAGTCGATTTCATATGCAAATCAAAATTATATGATTATGGAAAAGAGAAAAGAAAAATATAGAAATTGAGGAGGACGCCATACTTTTAAGAATTGAAGATATGTTTCAAAGGTTATACAGAAGGGGGAAATTCCTTTGATAAATTTGTTTCAATTCTTCTAATGAGAACAAAAGAAAAAGTAACACTCTAAAAATTGAGTTTTTATTTTCTTACAATGAAAATTTGTCTTTCTTTGCCTTGTTTAGGCACTACATACAACCCTTTGTTATTCACAAAGGTGACAAGGTAAATAACTCAAATCACGAATATAAAAATAATAGTTATCAAAAGATAATCTCTCAAAAAAATATTAATTGTTGAATTAGACGAGTAATAATAATTAGTAAAGTTTTAATGATAACAAAATTTTATATCGATCGAATAAGTTTTTAGTTAGAAATGAAACTATATTAGATGACTAAGAAAGAACATCTAACAAATATAGTAAGGTTAAGGAATTGAACAATATGGTTTGAAGATTAAAATATATGATTTGTATTGTTGTTTGCATATTCTTAAACGACTAATATTCATACAAAATGTGTATCAAGGAAAGCAAGAACTCTAATTGATATAAAAGTTAAGTCTTAACATTAGACAAGTCTAGGGATTAAATGAGTCAAAGTGTTAAACAAGTTTAATTTATAATAATAATAATGTTTAAAGCGTTAGACGACCTAACTCTCTAAAAGTATATTCATGAATATACATTTATGTAATTTATTCTTTGAAAAAAAACCCATAAGTAATATCATACAAGATCTCGGACTAATTTAGGAGTAAACAAAATTCACTATGGAATATCATGTTATAGTCATACACTTATTCAAAATGTATCATTCATAAGAAAAAAAATACAGGGTTTAATTACTTTTTAAAGAGAGTCTTGACTATTATTACTTAAACTTATTAGAAACTGAAAGAAGATGTCCAGCATGCAATATTTCATGATTTTTAATTAATTTTAAATAATAAAAAATATGTTAAATATATTTTTTGATTTCATTCTTTATATCAATATATTATTAAAGTTTTTCAATTTTTTATTAGAAAGTGTATTATACACATCAAAGTATATCTCGACTTTATGATCAAAATACATATCGACCTATTGGATTGACATGTATCCGAGCAATGTATACTCGATTGAGGCATATCTACATTATCAAAATCAATTAGCTATAATAATCCACAATTAAGATGATGAAGAAAGGATTACTTCAGGGTTAACAGGTGACCAGGCCACATGATTTAAGTGCATTAAGATAAGGATGCATGAACAATAATATAAATAATGTCTTAAAAGATATATGATTTGTGTTAATCGATTATCATTTTATTATTTATTGATGTACTAGGTTCACTTAGATATTAGAATGTTTCATGCAAATACAATTCGTATCCAACTCAAAAAAGATAAATATCCAAAAAAAAAACAAGTAATTTAGGAATTAAAAATTTAAAATGTTTAAAATGTCTTTAAAACTTTTATAAGATATACATTTGATTATGTAATAACACCAACTTTATAAAAGAAATTTGTCTAATGTTTTATGAATTTTGTAAAGCTATATAAATATCTATCAAAACAAATTCATGAAATATGGAAAATTATATACAATATAATGCTGCTAGCTGTATTATCACTCTTTGCCTGGACATGTGGCATTAACTGAAGTTGCAGTGTACCATAAAAAGAACTTAAAGGTACAGTCACAAATGTTGGTCACAGGCTTGGCACCAGTATTGACCAAAAATATTTTATTTTGTAATATTCAAACATATTAAACAAAATATAGATTCACCGTTTATTTAATGATTTTTCTAACTATTTTTATAATTTCTAATAACTTCTTAAGAGAAATTTGTGTTAAACGATTTTTAAAGGAAAAATTGGAAATAAATGGAGAAATTCATCTTTCCTTTACGAGTGGAAATTGATAAGTAATATGGTGAGAGCCTATCCAAATGTTTAAACTTGTTTTTTTTTTAAATAAAAAATTAAATTTACTTTTTAGAAAGTCTTTTTAATTAAAAATGTAAAACTAAGACTTAAAAACGTGTGAGGCCATATCTAAATAATGTCTACGCACAAGGATTAACACTCACATAACACACTTATGCATGGGTCTAAATTACTATGTATTAATAATTAATTAATGTGTTTAACATATTAGATTAATGGTGTATTATTTCTACAAGTAAACTTATTCATTCTCGATCAAGATTTTTGAGATGAATGTTAAGTCTTTGACAAGTGTACCAGATCGTTATCAAGTAATATAAAATGGGTAAGTTCAAGTATCGTTTCTCAAAGGACTCTTAGGCCTAACTTTTCATGTAAACCAATTGCATAAGACTTGAGAAGAAATAGAATTTAGGTTTTTAAATGCAGTGAATCAATTGGCTAAAGAAACTATGAATGAATGGAGTTGTTGGGGTTTACAATTTCATCTTATCCACCCTCTTATATCTACTCTTATCTAATTTGCTTATTTATCAAATTGTCATGCAAACTTTCTTGGTCTATACCCTTAATCCAATTCCTTGGCGAAAAAAGCCTATTACTAATTATTGGCTTGCTATCCCTAACCTTCTCTAGCAATTAATAATGCATGATAAACAAAAGCAAAATACAATTGATCGTCCTACCCCTATTTCTAGGCAGTATTAGTATAATCAAGAAATTTCCCCCAGTTCATGACATTACTGTACGTTCCTGTATCAATAAAGACAAACAACGTTTACCGAATGAGTTAAACGATAAAAGCATTAAGCAAAGGTAAGGAACCCAACAATTGATAAAGATAAGCATATGCAAGCATATAAAGAAGATGAATTTTGATATAAGAGAGTTTCAAAAGATTACATTGTTCCCCAACAACCTAAGGTTTAGTTCACCATAATCATGGTGAATCTAGATGAAATACAATGGAAGAATGGAAGAAATAACCCTAAACTTGGTAGATTGAAGTCTAAGCATCCAAGGAACCTCCTCCAAGGTGTGTGGAGCTCTGGACGTTTCTCTCTGCCAAAAGATTAAGTTTTGATTCGCACTGGGGCTACATATAAGCCAAAAAGATAACAGAAAGATTACAGAATCTAAGCTAATAAAAATAGACAACCGCCCAGGCGCCTAAGTAAACCGCTCAGCGATCAGTTTTACCGCTGAGCAGTTTGCCCTTGATCGCTCTGGACGCTCAGCGGTCCATTTTGGTGCTCAATGGTTCACTTGACCCTTCTTTTCATCCTTTTTCTTCCTCTTTCACAGGTCTAAGTCCACCTTACTTCACTTCCATCTTCAATTCACCTTAAAACCATGCAAAACAATGTAAAAACAAACATAATATTTCTAAAACCAACTTTTGATTCTCTCATGACTCAACTAAGTGTTTTACTTGATTTTAAGCTCATTCTAAGCCATAAAGGGTGTGTTTTGATATCAAATTTAAGTATGAAAATAACAGTTTTTAGACCGTTATCAATGAACTCAGACATATTTCTTGTTTCGATAATGTAAGTTTGTGGTCATCTCAGTTTATATAGTAAATTACATTGTTCTGTCCTGTATAATAAATATTATTATATTTCATTTTTAGTATAAAAAAAATTAAGTATAGAAACTTTAATATGTAAAATTTGTTTGAACTTAATTAATTATTAATGTAATTAGTCATGTGTTTAATTTGTAGTATTTATGACGTATATTTATTAAACAAAAATTCAGGTTAATATGTAATTAATTTTAAAGAAATCACTTAACATTAATGAAATATAATTTTACAAAACTAAAACAATTAGAGATTTTAATTAATTTTAAATTTACAAAGAAAAAAAAAATCAAAATTCAATATATATTAACGTTAATCTTTTTAATAAATATATATTGTTTATTAAAAGCCAAATACATATTCAATTCCCTTAATAATTATTCATGTAATTCAAACAAAAAATGAAATATATATATATATATATATATATATATATATATATATATACACTAAGGTGATAATCTTTTTTTAGGTTTAATTGATTCGGAAGTTCCTATTTCTGCAGATACATGTCAATTAGGTCTTCATTTTTGAAATAGCTCAATTAGGTCCCTATTTATGTAAACTTGAATCAATAAAACCCTTGCTATTAAATTCTGTGGACAAAGTTAATGTGTTGCTTGATGGCATAGTGAGATGACATTTTATAAGCACGTGGCATGGCATATAAAAAGGCCATTACATGGAGTTAAAAGATTTTAAATTTTAAAACACTTTCTTTGAATTACTTAATAAAAACACAGAACATTAACCATTATCTTCCTCTTCACAGTCACTGCAATTTTATCACCGAAATCTGCAGCCGAATCAAGAGTAGATCCTCCTTCTTTGCCAACAACTTCACCTCCTGAACGACATGAATCCCCCAACCATTCTTTATATTTGGAGAGTACATGTGTCGAATCGCGTTATCGATCGCCTCTCTTACCACAAAACGCACAAATCGAAGATCCTCCTTGAGTCCCATCACCTTCTGAGACACTATGAACAAACAGTTCCTATTGGCTGACACCTCGCCACCATGTGAGAGCCGGGAAACAACAAATCTAAGATGAGAGGACGACTACGGAGACGATGACGAGTCCTCTACCTCCTCTAGTGGCTTTCAGACTTTGGCGTGGAACTTTTATAGGTGGCGTCGTTGCTGCTCTTCCAGATCGACGACAACTTTCCAACCGCCGACGATGGTCGCACCACAACCACTAGCTGGAACGACGAGATCTACGGCTGTAATTGACTCTGATTTAGGATCTCGCCATGGAAGCACTGTCGGTGGCAAACCTTGGAATGGTTCGACGACAGTGGTTGAGTCACACAAAATCTTCCCCATTGTGATAGATGAATGTGTGTGGATACAAATTTTTTCTCTTTCACTTTAAATGCCCCATTGGGTATCTTTAATTTTTCGAGTTTTTTATATTCTTAGTGAAAGAGCATGTTTGGGGCAGGCCAAGCCATAAACATGGAGAAGGTGGGGTTTTCGAAAGCGAAAGCCAATCATGGTCGTGGTAAGAAAACAGACTCAGTTTCGATGGATCACGTGCTTCTTGCCTTGCATGAGACCAAAGACGAGAGGAATCTTCGAATTTGAAGTCTCTTCGATTTCTTCGATGCCGCCAATGATGGGTACTTGGTCTATGCTCACATTGAGTCTAGTTTGTCAGCACTGCATATTCTCCCTGAGTATAAGTATGCCAAGGAGCTTTTCAAGGTGTGTGGTGTTGATAGGGATGGTAGGATTGATTACCATGATTTCAGGCGTTACATGGATAACAAGGAGTTGAAGCTTATTGAACGGAATTCTTGAAAGATAACAATAATGGGGTTAAAGGGGGAGGGGTTGCCAGCTTATTTCATTTTAAACTTAAAATTAAATAAATCCACATCATTACCTGTTATTGTGCCACGTGGTTATTAAATGATACCTCAACATGCCACTAGACAACTAGAGCCATCAAAATGGGTCACAACCTGCGGGCCAACCTGGCCCGTCACTGGTTCGGACCGAGTTGGGTTTGAAAAATACAACCCACTTATATGCGGGTCAGATTTCAACCCAGCTCATTTAAACTCAGCTCATGCGGGTTGAACTCATGGTGAGTCGGGTTGGCCTACCAACCCACCTACCTAATTTTATTTTTTTAATTTATTATTTTATTTATGAAACCCTAAAAAATAAAATACTCTCTTCACTCACTGTGTATACCAAAAAAGTAACCTCTGCTCTCACAAATCACTCTCACGGTACTTGCTCTCATTATTATTAGTACTGCGGGATTTATTTAATTATTTACTACTTTATGTTTCAATATCATTAGTTAACACTTTTTTTTTCTTGAATTGTAGATGGAGATAAAGAAGATGATTTAAGAGAGCAGAATATTGTGGATTTATCTATTCAAGATTCTAATATCGTAAATAGGTAAGGAACAAAAAATGATGAATATAAGAAACTTATTTGTATTTTTTTGTGTGTTTGTTTTTGGATGACATTTGGATTATATTGTACTTTTTATTATTATTTTGAATTGTCTTTAACATAATTTTTTGGGAGTGAAATTTGTTTAAATTTAAATTACAGAAAGTTTGTATTTTTTTTATTTTAAAAAAAAATTAATTAAATGGGCTAGTGAGCCAACCCGTTTACCCACCAACCCGTGGTGGGTCGAGCCGGGTCGAGCCGGATTACCCATTTTGACAGCTCTACAAACAACAAATTTAACACCGTCTATACAATTTAACGACAGGAGTTTTATTGATTCAATTTTACATAAATAGAAACTCAATTGAGCTATTTCAAAATACGAGAATCTAAATGACGCAAATATGTAGAAATAGAAACCTCCGAATCAATTAAATTTTTTTATTACACTAAAAAATATATCAATATTTGTTATCCTAAATTGGTTATTTATTTTAAATTATAATAGATATAAATAAATTAGACATGGAGTTAGTAATAAAATTATATTTATCTCACATTTATTAAAGTGTTTTTATATGCGTAATTTAATTTGATGGTATCTAACATTAAAAATTGTGTTTTTAATTATAAGTTCAATTTCTCGATTAAAAAAAATTAAAACTTGTAAGTTGGTCCATTTCCCAATAAGATAAAGGCAAAGAAGGAAACAGAGATTTTGATTCCGTAGTGGCAGTGCATGCAGTAGCAGCAGGTTTGTTTGGAGCGCCAATTTCGCCTTCATCTATTGTGCTTTTTTCTTCTTTTGCTTTTGCAACTTCAATGGGCCAATGCATGAATCTAACTTCTGATTAAAACAGAGAAAAGCTGAAACATATCTCTCACTTTTTGAAGCATGCATTACTGCATTATCACATGCTCCTCCATTTAACATTTTCTTTTTCTCCTTCCAAACCAAAACACCAAAAGGTAAAGACACTTTGCAACACCTTAATCTTCAAATTCATACACATGCACCACATAATCATCCTTACAAGCCAAGAACGATACTCTAACTTCTCTTCCAACTACCTTTTTTCCTTTTCTCCAATTTCTTCTTGTTTTTATCTTCACATTTTTACGAAACAAATTTTTAGTTATTACAACTCACTTGTTCAACTGAATAATGATGATCTTTACACATATACCATTTTCAAGCCAGAACCCCAAACTCTAGATGGAATAACTCCCAAAATGTAGTAATAGAAAGGGTATCTACTATTTCTTAAAACCCCTTTATTGGATTACACGAAAATTGTGTGTTAATCAAACCCTTATTTTGATTGAAAAGGAGAAATAAAAATTTTAATGGATTTCGATAAACATTACCTTAGAATAGCTTTCTTTCGTGGTCCTGGAGGAGACCACGTCAACGGTGTGGAGGCGTGGCGTCGACATCATGGAGGCTCGAATGAGTGTGCGTGAAAATAAGAACAGAGATAGGGGTTTGAAAATAAGACGTGCTTCAAAAATGAACTCAAGGTTAGAAATTAAATGAAAGAGTTGTGAAGGTACGGGTTTGCACCTATTATGATAGGTGGATTTAAAATCTTTTATAACATGTTTTCACCATAATTTCAATTTTGTCACTGCACCCAACTTATTATTATAGGTGGCTATTACCTATCATAATACATGTAACTTTTATTACAAAAATGTCATCGCTAAACCTATTATGATAGTTTTCTTAAAATACGTCATAATATATCTTAGTTTTATTACAAAATTGTCACCAGTCAATGTATTATGATAGGTGGATTTTACCTGTCATCACAGAATCCTATTTTCCCACTAATGAAATTTTTATTCACAACAATGAGCTTGGGAATCAATTCCTTCGAAATAGGTCTACCATTGGCTTTAAATTCATTAAACAACTGTCATGCCAAAGGGATGAAGAGGGAAGCAAAGAGAACATGACCTAGAAAAGAGGAAAACCCCTATTTTTTTCTCCCTTTTGCAAAGGTGAATAGAGTGAAACTCAAAAAAAGAATAATGGGGAAGACTATAAAGTAAAAGAAGGACTATTTTTTTAGAGTGCATAGTTTTAACATTCAGTATTTGATCTTGAGCTAAGTTTGCAATAGTTACTTAGACTTTATTAAGATTATTTTGTTTATTTTTCAGATAGACCATAGATAGGTATGTCAACAAGAAATTAAACAAATTTTTAGAGATAAGGACACCTTATCATTTTTGAGTTAGATCTATTTACTTAAATAAGTGTTCACCATAAAAATTTGTGTAAATTGTGGTGATTTTAACATGGCGATTATTAAGATTATCACTTTTTACATGATAATACGGTGGTTTGTTAATTATTTCTAAAATGTGGCGGTTTTACATGATAATGAAAAAACACAAAAGACTATGCCTTCCAGGCCTCATTTTTAAAGTGAAAAATGTGGCTCATTCCCTTCTTCGATTTGAGACTACAAAAAAATGCCTCATCACACAACTATATAGTGGTTTGCATGGCTGTTTACTTGAAACCACCTTATGTGTTGCATAGGAGATCACAAAAAAAAAAAATCTCCACCCCACATATTGTCTTGTGGGGAATGAGAAATTGGAGCATAAATGATGAAAGATTTACTTGCTTCTAATCCTAGTGGGGTTGTTGATATGAGTATGATGGTTTGTCCTCCTCGCCATGATACATGGAAGAGAGCTTGCCAAAGACCATCAGGGAGTACACATATGAGGAAGCATTAGAGATAACTAGGCACTTTGTAAGTAACTCAATGTTAACATATGATTGGCAGTATTTGGTAAGCTTAACTTCAAATTTTTGGATTGTAGGATGAGTTGGTGTAGCATGGAACACATGGTACCTTCAGTCCACAAAGGCGTAAGGACTTATTGGTGGTTGCCATTGGTCTTTTAGAGCATCCTCGATGTGTTCGTGGTATTGGAAAGTTTGTTGGCATCAATCAATTCTTTGATCTTCTATCAACTCATCATAGTAAAGCCCAAATCATTGAGGAAGTCATCATGTATACCAAAGAAGAAATCAGACAAGAGATAAAGGAGGAGATGAGGGAGGATATAAGTGAGTTTAAGAAGGAGTATTGTGATATGTGGGCACAATTGAGGAATGAGTACTCTGATGTGTGGGCATAGTTGTCAGTAAAAGTATGGGCAAAGTTAGCCTCTCCCTGAAGCTAACCTAGGAATTCCCCTAAAAAGCTTTCTCCTATTTGTATAAGCACAAAGGAAAGGTTTAACGTTTCCCTTCAACAACTTCTCCCATTATTGATGCAAACTATGAGTTGCTTAGTGATGATGTCTGTGCTTGGTGGCTTTAGGTAATTCGTCTAATTATATTGTTTTGCGTATACTTATTTGTTGAATTATATTCTTTAATCTATTTTACAAATATTATTTCGTTAACTTAGGCAAAATGTATACATTGGGGTCAACTATAAACCACGAAACCATTACATCTAATATGATAAGGTGGTTGTAGACATTGGAGATACTATAGCTTGAATCTCAGTGCCCACTCAAGAGGTTGAGATAGTGGGGCAGGCCTTTGGAAATTTTATTCGTTTGCTAATTATTTGACACTAATATTGTTTGAATTTGCAGGAATCACCAACAATTGCTAGTAATTCTTCCTCGACAGTCTTTTGTGGTTCTTTTTTGTTCATTACACAAGAAACCTAACACTTTGGCAATTAAATGTACACTAATAGCATAAGTTTTTTAATAATTTATTTTTTTGTGTACACATAATTTAATTTTACTAAGTTTCATATTAGGCATAAATTTTTTAATGTACATTTAATTTTTACTGAGTGGTTCAGGCTTATTAAGGTTGCAAGGAACACATATTGTCTTTAGAAAGAAGTTGTAGTTCATTGCGCCCACTGTAAGTAGTTAATGTTTCACTATAAATAAAATTACAAAGTTTATGATATTTTATAAATTTAACTTATAATGCTCGCGTCAACCGAAGAACTTTGAGTAAGAATATTATGTGATGAGGCATATGCGGAAAATCATATTCGTGAATAGTGTTGACTTATGGAATTTGTTAATGTGAAAACTTTATAACTAATACATTAATTATTTATCTTTATAAGTTTACTCAAACTCTACATTGTGTAGATGTTTTGTGATGCATCTCCAATGGACCAAGAGATCCTAAAAGAAGTTCATAAATTGTGGGCTTTGTTCCTTTTAAGTGTGTAAAGAAGATGGTGTTAGGTATTTTATGTGTTTTTGTGTAAATTACAAATGTTTAGTCATTATTTGAACACGATGAGGACGTATTGCATTATTAAATTATTATATTTATATTGCATTGTTCTAGACAATTTTGGATTGTATTTTATGCACATTTGTACGTGGTAGGTATAGCATACAAATCTGTCATTGAAAGAAATTTTTTTATACCGGTTAAAGCTCGAATCGATATAGAAAATGACTTTTTTTTTATACTGGTTAGTGTTGGCATCGGAGGGGTATGGTTCAAAGAGTATAACGCAGCGAAATTAAAACTTAGAGTAGCGTATAAGCGTGTTCGGTCACTTTTAACAAACAAGTTGGTCCTTTTTCACAAATCAATTTTCTTTAAGAAAATTTATCAAACACTTAATATGCGTAAAATGAAATGAGTGTAGGGAATAGAAAAATCACACAAGTATTTTTATACTGGTTCGATTCAACAGAATCTACGTCCAGTCGTTAATCACCACAAAGAGTGATTAACAGTTCCACTAAAAACATCTCACAGATTTACAATAAGTGAACAAAATATAAAAGAACCTTCCTTCGATGAGAGAACCGGAAGAAGACCACTCTGACAACTCGAAGAGAATCGCTCCGGCAATCGACGAACGATTCGCGAGCTTCTCCTTTCACGAGACCAGGTAGAGCACTTTGCTAACTTGAAGAGAGTCTGCTCCGGCTATCGACACACAATACACGAGTCTCTCCTTTCACGAGACCAAGCAAGGGAACTTTGAACAAAGCTTCTGAGAACTTTCCTCTGACAAACAGTGTTCTATTAAGCTTCTCAGTTCAAAAACGTTGCTTCTAAAGTTTACAGAAGCCAATTATATAGCCAATTACACCGAATGCCAAAGGTCAGCTCCCAATTGCCACGAATAATCGATTATTGTAAGTGATAATCGATTATTCAAGTCCGTCACAGGTTTTTCAAAAAGTGATAATCGATTATATGAAGTGATAATCGATTATTCAAGTCCGTTACAGGTTTTTCAAAAAGTGATAATCGATTATATGAAGTGATAATCGATTATTCAAGTATGACTTGTGATAATCGATTATTGCTTCATGATAATCAATTATTCTAGTACAAAATGCAAGTGATAATCGATTATAGCTTGTCCATAATCGATTATTCCAGTAAAAATTACAAGTTGCTTTTTAAATAATTCTAATGTTCTCTTCAAATACCACTTCTTGCAGCATCATCAAAACAATTCTTCAGGATTTACCAATGCTCCTTATTGGTAACAATTAGTTCTCCAACCAGTGTAGAAAGTGGTGTTTTTTATATTGGTTAGTATTTTAACCAACCGATATAGAATGTGAAACTTTTTATACCAGTTGATTCAAAATCAATATTGTTTCAGGTGTAGGGTTGACGATCTTCTACAAAACACTCCTCCACACTTTCTCCAAGTCAGCTTAGGTAACTCTAAATGTTCTCGATCCAAAATCCTTTCTTGGTTGTAATCCAAACCATTCGGGGGTACCTGTCAAAGACACTCTGACACTCAAGTCAGTAATGCGATCGAAATTCACAACAAAGTCTTAAATTCCTAATAAATGCAATCACCTACCTTCTTACCTCTATTTATAAGTTTCAAGATGGGCCTAAGATTAGTGAAACCCAAATTAGGGCTCATTACCTACTAAGTAACGATTATAGTAATCTTACTTTGAAGTGGTGTTTAAAGGTGTCTACTACTAAGGGGCGTCAGTTTGGTCTTCACCTTACCTGATCGAGCGGTCAACATGTTGCTTATCTAGATTGTGTGGTGCGTGGTGATGAGTTCCAACCTGTTTGGTCAGTCATCCCCTCCTAGTAACATTTTTCGTTCGGTCATATTTGTACAGCCATGTAACCTTATAGGGCATGTATAAAAAGTCTGGATTATATATTATACGTTCTTTCTTTAGCAAACTTTATATATCGATTCTAAAACCGGTATAAAAAGTTAAATACTTTCTATACATCCTACTTTTATATCGATTTAATAATCTATATAATTTTTTTTAACCTTTGTAAATAAATTTACACAGTGTACAACATATATTTAAGATTAATTATATTAAATAAAAAAAATATGTGTTTTCGTTATATCGTCCACTAATCGATGTAAATAAATGTCAAATAGAGTAAAATAATTAAAAATTTACATGGGATCATAAAATACATAAAATGCTTAAGACTATATTTATAAATATATAAAAATCATAAAAAGTAAATTCCTTTGTCGGATAATGAATCTTGCTAAGCATAATAATATTGTAACCTTGTTGTTGAGGAGATGAAATCTTAGTATCGTTCATGTCTTTAATTATCAGATATTAACTGTGATGAGACCTGAACAAACAGTACAATCCCAAATTAACTTTTTAAGAGATTATGTATTCACTTTTTTCTCTTCAAAGACCAGATTATAAGATTTTGATGTTTATTCGAAAATATACGTTTGGAAACACAATACCTTTATAGAATATTGTATACATTCTTTTGAGGCCATTCAAATATTACTATTATCTGTTTAAAATTAAGTGATGTTGAGTGTTTGTACCAGCATGCATTAATATATTGAAATGAATGACTTCTGTTTCAGGTTGGTGTTAGAAAAAGCTTTGCTTCCTCTTGACATAAAGTGCTTAACTTTTTTTCTTCCACAACATAGAAATCAAATAATGAACCACTCTTTTCATCAAAGCCTCCAAAGTTTGCAAATTATAAAATTAATCATTTTCCATTCCACAAAAAGTTGCATAAATTTATTAAATTGACACAGTTCATGCCATCGCATAAAATCATGGATTACTGAATTTCAAAATCTTTCAAAAAAAAAAATTGTATTTAATTAAAGATGTTTACAAGAACTATAACCACTAAAACTTTGCATGCACACCATTTTAATTTCAATTTTTCTTGCCCGAACAATGATGTTCTCACCGGTGCAATTTTTTCTTTAGGAAATTGATTTATATGTGTTGGTTTTAAGAACATCAAAACATATAAAAACGTAGTAGTACTTTTAAAATTTGTATCAACTTTTAGACTTTGGTTGTTGGGGAACTCACACATATACAGTATATATGCTTCGGTTTTAAAGGAACTGAAACTTTGAAGAAATTTTATTTTTTTTTTGTCATTAATATTCAAGTACTATTGCATTATGGTAGATATTGTTACATCTTCATTTCATTATTACTCATGTCACGCTCACATGTTCCTATATTATTATCTTCTAAATATAGAACCAAAAACCATTTTCCCTTTATTGGGATAAATGTGCATTTATTAGAATGTTTGCCTTATAATTTTAAGATTTAAATTAAAGTTACACTTGATACTATAAGTAATTAGATTATACAAAATGTTAAGGTTAATATTAAAAAGAATAATATGACTATGTAAAAAGAATTAGAGAATACTGAAAATACAATATAAGTATGTTATTTATTTTTTGTACGTTAGATATGTGATTAATTATATGTTTAAATATATTTATTTATTTTGTTTGTTTGAGATTATTGTCACATTGAGTTAGTCTTAGTTTCTCATTTGAGATTCAATATAAAAATTGTTTATTGGCTCCAAGTTTTTTAAAAAAGTTATATTTTTTAAAAATTAGTATAAGATGAGATATTACTAATAATTTATATGTATTGAACCTTGAATCGTATGGTTTGGTAGTTAATAAGATTAATTACATTTTAGTACTTTATTAGTGCATTTATATTTTTATATACATGTCTTAAAATTCATGAATATTTGTCAATTGTGTTTTGTATTGATCATATTTGATTTATAGTTGATAATCACTTTCATTTTGTCTAACCAGAAGATCAATGCGAAATGCTGGAAAAAAATTGTGAAATTTAAGATGTTATTTAAAATTGATATGTATCATTAAACAAAAAAGAAATGAATTTTCTTGAATGGATATGATCACACCTTGAATACAAAAAGTGAGACGATCATTCATTTAAAGATTACTAAAATTGTAGTAATTTCAGCATATGTACATATGGGTCGAGAATGGATTAATTCATCACACATCATTGTTGGGTATGAAGAAAGTAGTAGAAGAACTTGCACAATTTGTGCAGCATAATGGGTAGAAGTGAAGATGAAGTGGAGTTTAGATGTACTTGTGTCAACTGTTTGAATGAGAGAAAGTTGAATGCAATTGATATTATAAAATATCTTATATGTGATGGTTTCCTTCAAAGTTATACCACATGGACATGACACAATGAATTAATAGAATTGTTAAATATTTCCCGAACTAAACATGTTGTCGATTTCACCATGTAAAACCAATTGGAATAAGACAAATTAGGGGACACGATATGCAATATTGGCAAAGAAGCTTTTGTCCAAGCATATGCGTATGAGACAATGTCTACTGATGTGGAGACTTTGTTATATGTCGGTTCAACTAAGTTCACACATTTGTCAACATTATTAAGGCTCATGAATTTGAAAGTGACCAATGGTTAGACCGATAAGATTTTCACAAAATTGTTAGTTTTGTTGAATGAAAGGTTTCTAGATGGAAATGCACTACCTATTTGTAATTATGATGCCAAAAAAATTCTTTGTTTGATGGATATGAAGTATAAAAAGATGCATTCATGTCCTAATGATCACATATTATACAAGAAACTGAAGGTTTGAAAAAATGTTTGAAGTGTGGGTTATCACGATACAAACAGAAAAACAACAATGAAGATAGTGGTCGAATAGAAAAGGACGACCCCACTTTGAAAGTATTTGTGTACTTTCTAGTCATGCCCAAACTTAAGCGTTTGTTTGTGAATCCTAAAGTGGCTAAAAATCTTAAATGGTATTCAGATGAGAGAAGATGTGACGAATTGTTTCATCTTCTAGATTATTCAATGCAATGGAAAAATATTAATCATGAATTCCCCTAGTTTAGTAAAAAATGTAAAAAATATTTGCTTGGTTTGGATACCAACAGAATGAATCCATTTGGTAATTTAAGTATCAACCATGGTTGTTAGCTCGTTATATTATTCATTTATAACTTATCTCCTAGGTTGTGCATGATAAAGTACATGATGTTGTCTATGATGATATTTAATCTAAGGTAGCTTAGAAATGATATAGATGTTTATCTAGGTCCACTAGTTGGAGACTTGAAGTTGTTGTGGGTTGATGCGGTTGAAATATTTGATTTTTTTGCTTCTGAAACTTTCGTGATGCATTCAATGTTATTTTGTACTATTAATGATTTCACAACTTACAGTAATTTGTCAAGAGTCATAAAGCATGTTCTATATGTAAAGAAAACATTGCAGCTCGTCAATTGATACATGAAAGGAAGACAATATATATGCGTCATCAGATATTTTTACAATCTAATAATCCTTATCAAAGATTAAAAAGAAGAACATACAATAAACATCAAGAGAATGATTATGCACCATTTCATTAATTGACCTTCCAATTCATGTGAAAGTTAATAAAGTACATCATGTATTTGGGAAAACATCCAAGAAGTTTAAGCAAATATACTAGGTTACCCGAACGATTAGATAATAGAAGGAACGAACCACATCATACACATCACTTTTATGTTTAAGCAAATATACCTAGGTTACCCGAATACAATCATCAACAAAACTGATAAATCATTTTTTTTCATTATGTGTATATTGCAAGGCAAGACCCAAAACATCAGTGTGAATTAATGAAAAAGGAAAATCAATTTTGTTATTGCTTAAAGGAAACATAACACGATGATTTTTTTGCCATAACACAAGTTTCACCAAAAAAAAAAATCAGAAATATTGCATTTATGAAATAGTAATGGAAATAATTTTTTTAAATAACCAAAAGAGGGATGTCCCAACCGTCTATGTCATAACCAAATTTCTTTTTTATTTTTATCTTGTATGTGATCATTCGCAAGACAAACCAACCCTTTTTTATGGGTTTGTTGTGAGACGTTTTTAAGATACTATAATCCTTCACTCTTTCTACCATTGACAATCTTCTCCTTGGAATGGAAGTTCTGAAAAAGACAATGGGTTGGGTAAAACAAGGCAACACAAGAATGTGATTTGGTTAAGTTGTTGATAGAGAAAATGTTACAGTTTAATGTAGGAACAAATAAAACATCAGGAATCGATAAAGAGGGTGAAAGGGATATAGTACCTATACCTTCAATAGGAGATGAGACCCTATTGACATTAATAATAACAGTTTTAGAACAACTAGAGGAAACATTAGTAAATATATGAGGATCACAAGTCATATGATCAGTAGCACCTGAATCAATTATCTAATCACTACCCTTAGTAACAACAAAAAGATTAACGGCAGAGTTAGATATATCTCACTCGGTCACAAATCAGGCACCAGTAGAAATATAACTCTTGGAAGTCGTAGAAGTTCCAGAATCATGTTTCACTGATTGATTTTCATCGGAAGAAGCCATCAGAAATATTCAATGAAAAAAACACACTTATTCCTATGTTGTAGAAGATATCAGTGTTTGGCTCTTGATACCATATTAAAAGGATTAAAATAATTCTAATGTATTATTTCAAAAAGTAAAGTATCATATATATACATATAAGGATCATATCATTCTTCATCTATTTAAGAAATGACAAGTATACAGATCTGTACAAATTATAATAATATCTAAATTATAACTAATACAATATTTGATTATCTAATATCCGTTATTAAAATATTTGTCATATCTTAACAATGTTGCTATGGCCTACCATATTCTTGATCTCAAAAATTTCTTCATAATATATTTTAAAAAATTCAACTTATAATAAAAAAATTAATATAGAAATATTGAAATTACACTTTAAACAAATATTGGATTCCAACATTTTGGAAAGAAAAAAAGGGGTTGAGAGAAGAGAACCATTTAAGTTAAATCAACCAAATTTTTATGATGTAGATTAATTATTAACAAAGAGTCGTAGAACTTTGTACCAATATATAAAATACAAGTTTTTAAAAAAATATATATGTCACGTGGAGATAAATTGGCATAAGGTGATCTTTTAGATTAATTTTGGATGAATAGATTAATTAATGTAAAAAATAATTTTTGGAGAAGGCAATGTTTTAGTCAACCTACAATTATTGTAAAGATTGTATGCAAGTGATTGTCAACCTACTTTACAGTACCTAATAACCACAAAATTGACATTAGGCACCAAGAGTAGGTATATTCATATTTAATAGAGTATTTTTAAAAGCATCATTGCATGTATATGTCTAGTGATTATACACAAACACCATATTTTCTACTCTATACTTATTTAACATCAATAAAAGGTATTTTATTTTAAAATATAAAATAAATTAAGATTAATCAAGTAGAAAAATTAAAATTAACATTTTATTAAGTGCTATAAAGTATAAAGGTTTATAATTTTCCATATATACACATACTATCTTATGAAATATTAATGGTAGCTTTGATTTATTAGCTCCATCATGTTTACTTAAAGTTGCATCAAAATTGAGAAGTGCCATTAATGTCTATGTTATAATGATACGATTTTAATTATAATAAGTTATTAATATATCAAGATCGATAAAAAATAGTTTAGTGTATTAATGGATTATGAATAGTTTAGTGTATTAATGGATTATGAAAAAAGAAAAAATCCTCTTTTGTCGGCCATAAATAATAATAATAATAATAATAATAATAATAATAATAAAACCCTAGTTTCATTATTTATCCTTCTTCAAAATTGGAGTTTTCAAATTCAAACGTCCTCCAATCAAATCGTGCATTATATAAGTTATTATTGTTATAACATTGCAAAACAAATTGAGGCAATAGCATGCGCAAGATTAATTTATATATAATATGCTAGGTGTGACCAACTACAGCCATATTTTATATAGATATATATATTTGATTTAAAAGTGAAAGTGGAAATATAGGGTTTGAAAGCTCTTAACATATGTGAAAGAAGAGCTAAGACACAAATAAAAATGGCACACAAATAAAGTTTCCATAAAATCATCGATTTTATTTTGAATAGTCTTTAAATTAAGAAGAAGCACTTAAGTAACCTTAAAAAATATTAAATATTTGTACCAAATGGCTATTTAAATGGTATTTTTTCAAATAATTCTTAAACTTTACTTTGAGTGAATTACTTATAGTAGTATAAAGATGGAGCAGGGACCATGTTTACAGATCTCAAGGACGAAGAGCCACAACACAACATACACATTACTCTCTTTTTCCCTTTTGCAGAACAGACCAAGAAAAAGAAAAAGAAAAGAAAAGTCAGGTTGCTTATTGTCCTCTTTTTCTTTAGAGAAATCGACAACAGCAATCATTCACACAACCATTCCATACCTTTAATCATCATATATATTCCCTCTGTCCTAATCATCCCAACATATTATACATTCTATAATCATAAAGGAAAAACCAATTTTCTCTCTCTCTCTCTCTCTAATCATGCCACATACCAAAATCTTCTTTTTAATTTTAAAACACTAAAGTTCTTCAATTTGCTTCCACTTCCCGCCTCCAAACATTCATCCCATGATCATCATGAGCAAGCATCGCCATCTCTTCTTCCTCCTCTTTTTATTTTTCTTACCATTTTTCACCTTCAGTCTCCACCACAACGATACTCATGCACTCACCCTCTTCCGCCGCCAAACCGACCTTCACGGCTACCTTCTTTCCAACTGGACCGGCGGAGATGCCTGCGCCGCTGCGTGGCGCGGCGTCCTCTGCTCCCCGAACGGCCGCGTTACCGCCCTCTCCCTACCTTCCCTCAACCTCCGTGGCCCCCTCCACCCTCTCACTCCCCTCACCCACCTACGCCTCCTTGACCTCCACGACAATCGCTTGAACGGCACCGTTTCGCCGCTCCTCTCCAACTGCACCAACATCCAACTGCTCTACCTCGCCGGCAACGACTTCTCCGGCGAGATCCAGCCGGAGATATCCTCCCTCAAATCCCTTCTCCGCCTCGACCTCTCCGACAACAACATTCACGGCAAGGTTGACTTCCTCTCCAACTTAACTCAACTCATAACATTGAGACTCCAGAACAACCTTCTCTCCGGTGAAATCCCTGACCTATCTGCCTCCATGCAAAACCTCAAAGAAGTCAACCTGACAAACAACGCCTTCTACGGTCGTTTACCAAACCCCATGCTGAAGAAATTCGGTGTCACGGCCTTCTCAGGTAACGAGGGTTTATGTGGTGCAACACCGTTACCTGTGTGTTCCTTCACCACAAACCCTCCTAATGATAATGAGAATAACAATGAAAATGAACCGTCCCAGACAGTTCCTTCAAACCCTAGTTCCTTCCCAGAAACCAGCATAATAGCTCGACCGGGGAAGGAGCGTCATAAGGGTTTAAGTCCCGGTGCCATTGTAGCAATTGTTGTGGGGAATTGTGTGGCGTTGCTTGTGATGACATCATTTCTCGTGGCACATTGTTGCGCGAGGGGAAGAGGGTCTAGTTTGGTGGGGAGTGGGGAGAGTTATGGGAAGAGGAAGAGTGGGAGCAGTTACAATGGGAGTGAGAAGAAGGTGTATGGGAGTGGGGGTGGTGAGAGTGATGGGACTACAGGGACTGATAGGAGTAGGCTTGTGTTTTTTGATCGGAGGAGTGAGTTTGAGTTGGAGGATTTGCTGCGAGCCTCGGCAGAGATGCTTGGGAAGGGTAGTTTAGGGACGGTTTATAGGGCGGTGCTTGATGATGGGTGCACCGTGGCGGTGAAGAGGCTGAAGGATGCCAACCCTTGCGCCAGGCATGAGTTTGAGCAGTATATGGATGTGATTGGGAAGCTTAAGCACCCTAATGTTGTGAGACTCAAAGCCTATTACTATGCCAAAGAGGAAAAGCTTCTTGTCTATGACTATCTCTCCAATGGAAGCTTGCATGCTCTTCTTCATGGTCAGTCACTCTTCTACCTAATCACTCTCTTCCTCTATCTTTATCCTATATCCATTTATTTAACACGGAAAGTGATCATATTAAATTTGACCAAAACAAACTTTTATATACCTCTGCATTCTACCCAAAAGAGACTCATACGAGTGAAAGAACTAGAACTAATTTAACTGAAAATCAAATTTCACAATTTAAGGTGATTTAAATTTTTGTCTTCTGGTGGGTTTGTTGGATACCGATGACAGGGAACCGTGGTCCGGGGAGGATTCCATTGGATTGGACTACTAGAATAAGCCTGGTGTTGGGAGCAGCAAGAGGTCTTGCGAAGATCCACGCAGAGTACAGTGCAGCCAAAGTGCCTCACGGGAACGTGAAATCTTCGAACGTGCTTCTGGACAAGAACGGCGTCGCCTGCATCTCGGACTTCGGGCTATCACTCCTCTTGAACCCGGTTCACGCCATTGCACGACTGGGAGGGTACAGGGCACCCGAACAGGAACAGCACAAGAGGTTGTCTCAGCAAGCTGACGTGTACAGCTTCGGGGTGTTGCTGTTGGAAGTTCTCACAGGAAGAGCTCCTTCCTCGCAGTACCCTTCACCGGGTCGTCCCAGAATGGAGGAAGAGGAACAGGCCGTGGTGGACCTTCCCAAATGGGTTCGCTCCGTCGTGAAGGAAGAGTGGACCGCAGAGGTGTTTGACCAGGAGCTTTTGCGCTACAAGAACATCGAGGAAGAGCTTGTGTCCATGCTGCATGTGGGTTTGGCCTGTGTTGTGGCGCAGCCGGAGAAGAGGCCAACTATGGAAGAAGTTGTGAAAATGGTTGAGGAGATCAGGGTGGAGCAATCGCCACTTGGGGAGGACTATGATGAATCGCGCAATTCGCTTTCACCTTCCATTCCCACCACTGAAGATGGTCTACCTTAGGAGTATGTTCAATTTTATTGTATGGTATATACAAGATTAATTAATGTCATATTTACTTACTTTCACTGCAGTGATCAGCTCCTCTTTCTGGTTGCATTGTCTCAGTGCACATTACCTTTTGCTGTTGCTATAACTGTTCTTTGTAAAATTTTGTGAGTTCTGTGGAATTCCATTGTTGAACGTGACACAGATCTGAATTATCGATGCTCTTAATAACTGTTGTCTTGTTGAATTGTATAATGTTGTACATCTGGAGTTTGCAGCGGTGGACATTGGTACACAGTTCAATGGCATTGTCTTGAAAGCGACGTGAATCCGCAACTATTAATCTGGTAACACTTCAATGGCATTGTCATGAATTATATCTCATGCGACCTGAAATCATGGAATCCTGTTAAGAAAACCAATGAGAATAAAATTGCGCCAAATGCCACGCACGCAACATACTATTTCGAAGGAAGCTCGTGATGAATGAACGGCGTACCCTTAAAAATATTAAACATATGCGAATTCAAACCTTTAGATTTCACGTTTCAGATTGAGATCATATATAATATTCAAGCCACGAAAGCCTTGAACTATTTCTTGAAAGTCCCATTTTAATTATAAAATGAAATAGCTCTCACTAAGTAAAGCTATTAGACATGCGTGAATTCAAATTTTGCAGCCCACATCATTCTTTCAAGAGCTTTCCCCAAGGAATAGGTGCTCCATGAACCAAAATAAAAGTTACTTATATTTGTTCTCCTTATTCTTCATCTCTTGACACAAGGGGAAATGATTAGTACTGTTGCAATAATAAATAAAGTTGAATTACTCTGCATCTGTTTACATTTGCTACAAAGGGGGAGGACTACTGCTAATTCATTACTATGCTACAATTCACCTAGGAATAATATACAAAAACATTCTCTCTCTCTTTTTTTTTTTCTTTTTACAGAAGCTTATTAAAATTACAACCACCACCTAAAATTAGTGAAAGGGATTTTGTGATTACAGTTCCAAAGTACGATTTCTACAATCTTGGCCACACAGAATCTGTCTGGATTTGATATTTTCTTCCTAAAGAATCTTAGTCGTAGCAAAGATCCCACTCAACTTGATGGCTCCAGTGTGAGTAACAATAATTGAATAGGCTGAATTAACTGTTAGCTTACTGCTCCAGTTTGATCAATTAGTGTGCCAACTTGTTCTCCACATAAAGCTTTAGAGATGTTCCCAGGCTCCAGTAAATTAAAAACCACGACTGTATAAGAAAATGGCCAAAGAAATTTGTCAATTAAAATATGTAATAAAATGACCACTTAACTTCAATGGGTTTTTACAAACCTGAAAATAAAAAGCAAAAATATTAACTATAGGAAGAAAACCACGAAAGGAACAACAGTTTTTTCTTGAAGAGACAGTATCTAGCAGAGATTAAGTATGCAACACATACAATTTTGGAACCCATTGTCTGTGCAAGAACCAAAGGCCTAAAAACCTGAAACGTGCTTATAGAAAGATCAAATGCAACAACTTACTAACCAGGAATGGCATTTTCCTTGCATAAAGTCAGCGCTGACGCATCCATAGAAGTGATTCCTCTTGAGCCCAGCTCTCTGAAGGATATGTGCTCAAAAGTGAAATTGTTATCTCGTGAGTTGCAGTCATACACACCGTCTACATTAGTACCCTTGAGGACTGCTTCAGCATTAACTGCAAGGTTGAAGGAGATATATGCTGATGCTAGCAAAATCAAAAACCGAAAAAAAATATGCATCCGTTGCCCCTTTGCATAAACTACAGATAACATGGAAAAATTGGAAAGTAGACATTTAATTTAAAATCAAAGGACAACAGCATACGCTCTGAAGCACGAAGAGCTGCAGCTATGTCAGTTGAGAAAAGTGGATTGCCAGCACCAAAACAGATGCCACCAAATATAATAACTCTTCCTTTCTCAAGATGTCTGATAGCCCGCTGCCTATTGTATAGTTCAGCAAACTCCTGCATGGCAATTGAAGTTTGTACACGAGTCTGAACACCCATCTTCTCTAGAGTCGATTGGAGCAATATTGAATTCATCACTGTTGCCATCATGCTGGCAAATTGAAGTTCAAGAAAACCGCACTTATTCAGATCAATATTTTTAAAAAAAAGTAGAAACAAAAGTAAATCACTTCTAAAGCTAATGTATTAACCAGAAAGATTAAAAATGTCACGTGGCAGCATATGTACCTAAGCAACAAAGTGATAAGCACTACCCATGTGCAAGGCATCAAGAAGATACTTGCCAGAGCGTAATAGAATGTCTCAAAGTTAAAGAATCATAAGACATGTTTTTCAATAAAAAGAAACAGAAATCAAAGATAATAATAACATAAGTTGGCAGCTTAAACTGTTACAATATGAAAGGTCGGAAGAGCAACTCTACGGGGGAAAATGGGTTTATACAGTCGACAGATACAGTTAAAAATGATAAGTATCATCACAGAAGAAACTGGACAAAAAATTTCTCATGGTGAGTCTAACCTAGCCCCCATTCAGATATTCAAATATCAGATCTCCAATTTAGATTTCTAAAATGACAAGAATCTTTGTCCTCTAACCCCATACTAGTTACTCAAAGTTCAGTTCACAGATGTGGCCTTCTCCTCCAGCACTACCACCAAGGTACTTTCCATTCAACTTCACAAACATATCTTCTTTAGTTAGGATCGTCTATTTTTTATCAGGATATGGATGGTTGCACAGATACTAAATCTATTCAATTTATTTTCTTTGGTATTGAACTCTAGTAAAATTACAATAGTGCAGATAGAACTTGCTTTAAAATTTGGTGATTAACCTTACCCAACTTGGTATGCAGTACATCTTTCTAGACCTGTCGCATTTACCCATGCATCTCCAGAGAAGAAATTACAGCCTCCAACAACAATAGCCACCTGAAATACCAAAAGCTGCTTCAGCTAAACTGAAAGGGTAGCAGAATGATAGCCTCCAGAGAACAATCAAGAGAACTGATACCTCAACACCAAGGCGGGAAGCTATGGCAACTTCTCTTGAAACTAACATAGCCACCTGATAATTAGTTTAAATTTGAACAAAATAATGCATAAGTATTGTCACAAGATCTAGATAACAATTAGTACACAGTAAAGAACTTTGGTCATGAGCCAAATAATATTTCAAAACTTCCTAACCAAACCACAAACCTTAGGGTCCATGTTGCAGGTATCAGATCCAGTAAGAGCTGCTCCACTAATTTTGAAGACAACCCTCCGCCATCTAAGGTTTGTCAGTGCTTTTGACCTAATGCTATTCGCTTGACCTGTGCTGGGTGTTGCCGCTCCATATCTATGCATAAAGCAGGGGAAAGCTCAACACTCACTAGTCATTATCACAAAAAACAAAAAGTAAAACAAAAGGGAAAAACAATTCATTTTGAATGAGATTCAACATAAAAAAACCCCATCGTAGTAACACCACCTGCATTATAATTTGGAAATGTCATCCCCGTATGGATTTGTGATTCAGAAGTGTGTGAGTGAAGATAGCATTAGCTTATTCAAATGTTTGCACCAGTCAAACCATAGATTCATATTAATTCCAAATTCATATTCTGAAGCCCAAACTATTGCTAAAATAACATAACATAAAATGAATAAATGCTAAGATTCTACGAACTGTAATATGTGCACTCCTGTACTAAATAATATAGTTATTCATTATTCCAAGTTGTAACCGTCCGTATAAATTAAGCACAACACAGGGATATGGAAGGTACATATCAGAAACAAAAATGGACAAATCCTCAGAGGACATAAAGCACAGTGAAACATAGCATAACAACAATACAATACAATACACAATACAGGTAACTAAAGTAACGCCATGACCATTCTAAGTTTCCATGTGATTTCTAAACTAAAAGCATGTCAGTGAATACAGCATGACACTTGCTAAAATGCAGCAATATCTCCATATTAAACAAGTGTTCTGATTCTATTCAAACAACACACCCCTATTTATTACAAGAACCAATTCTAAAGTCAAGTCCACCAAAAACATGAAAAAACCTACATTCTACTAACTATAACATCTGCATAGTTGTACAGCAAAGTAATATCATAAAGCTATACAATATTCCAATCTTCAAGCATCTCGATTAAACTAAGTATTTATGATGCAGCCAACAAACAGATTCGGGCACTAGAGTACCAAACCAAATCAGAAAACAAAAAAAAAAAAACAAATCCTATGGTGAATATAATAATGCAAACAACTATCAATATGAACTACTAATACTCCTTAGCAAAAGCAGTGACACAAAAATTAAATAATTCGGTGCTGCATGCTTAATAGAATACCTTTTCGATTGTCTGGGCGAAGTTCCGGCAGAAACAACCGCTTTATCCTCATCAGAGAATTTTGCCGGAAGAGAATTCCCAACGATCTGCTCCAATTGTTTGAACCAAGGCCAGTGACTGGTAGAAATGCAGCCACTGCTCATTCTTTGTCGCTCCAATTTGTACCTCTTTTTTAGGTTATCTACCTTGTTCTTACACTGTTCCACGCTCTTCGATTGGTTCTCGCACCGTTCGCTCACCACAAACGCGACCTCCTCCCAATCCCTTCCTCTCAGGTTTCCCCGATTCAGTTGTGTGAACTTCTCCGTGTAAGCCTCGAGGAGGCACACGATGGCCGTGTCGCTCCATTCCTCTCTGTCCTTTCTGTACTCCGCGCTGCCTGCACTCGACTGTGGAGCCTTAGATCTCTTGTTGAATCCGTAGGACGTGGCTCCCTCGCCGATCTCCTCCCGGTCCTTCCGCTTTTCGCTGCCACCGTCATCGTCGAAGGGGTTTCCATAGTCGTCGGCATCGTCAGCAATGGATTTGGGTGGGACAGGAGCGACGGCGACGGCGACGGTGGAGGGAGAGAAGTGGTGCGGGGCGTAAGGCTGGTGGAGGTGGTGGTTATCGTCACGGAGGAGAGAGAAGTCGTCGTCGTCGTCGCAAGAGGCCATAACGGTGAGAGAGGACGTTACGGCGTCGTCGGGGACGTTAGGGAAAGAGAATGGAGAGTTGAGAGAAGGTGTGTGTGGGAGGGTTTGACGGAGCGTGCCTTCCGTGAGTGGGTCTGGTATCTGCCGTCACGCGGGTGACGGTCCCGTTAAGTGCCATGAGCGAGTGCATTACACGCACTTTTACTAGTCTTGGAGTGGGTGAATTTGGATCAACCAGTGACAGGCCATGCTTATCCAACCCAAATCTTTGTTTGGGCCAAATTCATATATTTGGTACGAAAAAATAAATAAATAATTTTAATTCATTTAATTATTATTTTTCTCTATATACTTCTAAGGAAACATAAAATCAGAAAAATATGATTATTTTATTTTCATATTTTGTTAAATGAACGTAAATGAACATAAAGTGTGTTATAGTATTATTACTAAAAATCAAAGTGAGAGTGAGTTTACCAAAAGTTTTACTTTTCATCTCTCTCAACGACATTACACTTTATCTCTTGGTGAAAATTGTGCATGCTTTCTTGTAAACCTTCTTATGTACCTATGCTTCCTAATTGGAATTTATATAGCATTTGATACATAGAGCCAAGACATTGTATGTTGATGAGTCTAAACACTTTGAATAAAGCTTGTTTTATGTAAAATTTGATTAACAGAAATTTTTACTTTTGGTATGGGATGTTTCAAATACAAAGGAAATCCTATCAAAATTTTGTATTTTTTATTAAAGGTTTTGCATATGAAAATCTATAGTTTTTTTAGGAGACTATTAACTTAACTCTCAGATTTTTCGGAGTAAGGGGTTTTGATGATATACTAAAATCTAATTGCTGTAAATATTTTGTGAATTTGGTCTATGAAACGGACTCAAAATGAAACAAATTGTGTGTTAAACTTAATTTTAAAACAGTTCAAAATGGTGGTGTCATTTGTAGTTCACAGTGTCCATTATTTTTGTGAGAAGGCTAAATATATTGCATGTATTTCTAAATCTCATTCCTTTTTAAAAGGTTTTTAAAAAATATAAAAGTTATTATTACACTAGAGAATTTGAGATTTTTGGCAATATAAATTTCACAGGATAAGTTAGTATTTTTAGTCCATCAAACTCTCTTTACTAACGGCCCAACTTAGCATACTAGCCCGTCCCAACTTTTTAAAATAAATTAAAAATTAAATGAAAAATAATTAAGAGATTCTTTTATTATATTATTTGAAAGAAATAAATATATAATATAATTATAATTTAAATAATTAACGATTGTAAATATAATTCAAATTATTAAATTTTAATAGAGTTATTTGACATGTAAAAATAATAATTCTTATAACTTATTTAATTAAAGATATTAATTAAATATTTAAAAGCTTAAAATATATTTTCATAATTAAACATGTTTTTAATATATATATATATATAATAATAATAATAATAAAATATATATATTTGTTTTCCTATAAGCCTACCAACCCACATTTTACAAAAGGTCAGGACTTTTAAACTACCATAGAGTTCACTTTCTCCATTTTTTGTGGACCAATATCATGATAAGTCAAATTAGTTTTGGGCCATTACATCTTACATTGTTCATTTAGTCGAGTTTATAGGTAAATTGGTTCTTTGTTTGAACTTTTAGATAGATTGGTCATTTGGTCGAGTTTATAGGTAAATTGGTTCTTTGTTTGAACTTTTAGATAGATTGGTCATTTGGTCGAGTTTTTTGGTAGATTGGTCAGTCAGGTTTGGAATAATGGAGCAAGTAAAGTATTATTAGCATAGCACAAAAAAACATTCCTCATCATTAAAATGTTTGCTAGTGGTAATTGCTTCTCAGGAAAATTGATGAATGCATCAAAGATGCACTTGCTACTACTAGTATCAGTATATCTAAGAATTCTGAATTGGTTGGTTTAAATAGTCTCGGACTGTTCGATCAAGCTCTTATGTGGACTGGTCATTTTATTGAGTTGTTAGAAAATCATTATGTAAGAATAGTCCTTTCGAGTTCTGTTGCTAACCTTAGGTAGGCTTTATGTTAGGTTGCTGGTTTGGACAGGCTCTATTATGTGCTACTACTTTAGGCAGACTTTTCTTTGACACTATCGAATTTAGGCAGATTTCACTTTTATGTTATTGTCTTCAAGCTAGCTACACTTTAGCACTACATACTTAGGGAAAGTTTCACTTTGATGTTGTTGTCTTTGGACAGGTTTCACTTTGATGTTGTGATGGCATACCCCTTGCAATGACCTAGCACGTTCATGAAGAGTTCGAGACATCTATGGAAGATGGACCTATACTCTTTCTCTTAGGCCATCTAAAGTCATCATGAAGATTTAGTAGAGTTAGAATAATTTTGGGTCTTGTATTTTAGGCCAAGTAGTCTAGATTTTATTTGGGCTTTGTATTATGGGCCTATTAGTATAGGATTTCAATTGGGCCTTGTATTTTGGGTCAAGTAGAATAGGATTTTGACCAAACAAGTCAACAAAGGGTCGAGGCCCAAAGTTGACTATGCTTGGATGTCCAAAATGGGTGTGTTGACCAACGGGTCAACATTTTAGCTAAGCTTGGAGGACGAAGGGAGCAAGATTTCGTCCTAGAGATGTGGAGGCTTCCCATTGGAGAGTTTTCCTCCTAGTTAGTGGCCATGTGTCACTCTAGGAATGGAGAGTTTTTCCATAGGTAGTGGCGACATGTCACTCTCTCGTTTGAGAGGATTTTTGCCACTTGTCTCTCTCTTATTGGAGAGGATTTCTCCTTGCTCTCCAAGACAACCAAGGTGGCTATTTTAGGTTAAAGTTTCAGCCCATTTTGAGACACCTTAGCTTATAAATAGAGGTGTTCTCCATCATGTAATCACCTTGGAAATTATAGTAAAGTTATGCTGCCATTTTGTGCACACAACCTCTTCTAAGGTCACCCTTGGCTAGAGCAACCCAAGTGGCCTCCTCTAGCCACCTTCCTCCAAGAGTTGGCCCAACCTCTCTTAGAGAACCCTAAATGACTCCATCCTTCACCATTAAACACACTAAAACCGTGAGCCTTCCATCTTCATCCACCACCATTCTGCAAACCATCATCAAAACCATGAGCATCTTGAGTACATGGCTTGGTTGCTTCTAGATTTGGCTTGTCCTAGCTAGAGCATTGCCATCATTTGGTATCAAGAGCCTTGGTTCTTCAAAGAGCTAAGTTTCTTGGTTTTGATCCTTTGTTATTTCCTTGTTGTTTATTGTTTTCCTTACTTGTCTTGTTGTGTTTTCTTTTTCCATCTATCATTTTGTTTTTCTGGCAGTAAACTGAGACGATTTTTAAACTTAAACTACATCTAGCCCAGTTGTCCCAAAAATTCTTAAAAATAACCAAATGAAAGCCCTTTGAGTCTAGTTTCACACAAAAAAAAATCTAAATTCATTTGGACTTCTGTAGAGAAAGTTATGAGTAAAACACTCAACAAAGGTCAATGATGCCAGAATGTTGTCATTAGTGTTTTCCAAGTTATGTTGTGTTAGTTTGGTTATTGTTTTGTGCCTTTTCTTTTTTTGAGTCATTCCTTACTCTTTTGTTGGGTCTTTTATTGATTTATATTTGGTGCATTTCATTGATTGAGTCATTTTAATTTTTTAATCCATCCATGTTTGTCTAGAGTCATGTGTAGTTCTTTTCTTGTCAATTTTCTCTAGTAACTTTGAAAAATCATAAAAAAAAATATAACTTAGTTTGCAAAACTGCACCATATACAACCATTTGAGGGTCTTATCTTTGAATTTTTGGGTTCATACTTGCCATTAGATCATTGGCAAGCTCTTAAAAGAAAATTTCCCTATTGATGTTTCTAGTTTTCAACTCCATTTTTGATTCTAGTAGGATTCTCTTCTATTTTGTGTTTCTTGTCTTTGTAGCTTTTAAAACCCATAAATCACCTCTGTTCCAAATGTGTGGTGGTCTTATTTTGCACCTTAAAATAGTGGAAAAAGAAGTGCTAAAAGCTTTTAAGCAAAAGGCCTCAAAAGAGTACCAAAAGAGAGCCTAAAAAGTGCTGAAAAATATTGTGTGCTTAGACCACTACCATTGTTTTTGTGCAATTTATTTTGGAACGTGTTTTGCTCACTGTTTTGGGTTTTTATCTTCACTTTCCAGTGTCTAAAAGTCTTGGCTATGATGTTAAAAGAGTGGCCTTAGTGCCCCATTTGCTTAAAGTTGCCAAAAGACAAGAACCACCCACTTTTTTTTCTAGTAGTTTTTTGTTTTGTGAATCTATTCTAGCACCTTTCATTAGGATTTCTTTTGAGTGCTAACCTTTGTTTCTTAACCTTTAATTTCTTGCTTGTCTTTTTGTATTTCTTAGTTTTGTCATAATTAAATTCCTTTTGCAAAGCCTTTCTTGTTTTTGGACCTTTTTATTGCTTTTATCCCTTATTTCTTCTTGCACAATAGCCAAAAAGAAAGGAGAGAAACACTTTGGGAGGAAGCTTTGATTTGGTTGTAAATTTTTGTTCTTTTTTTTTGCTTTGTGATCTTTCTTTTTTTTTCTCTTGTAATTCACGCCCTTGTTAGGTGTCTTGGGGGAGTCTTTGGTGCTCAATCCCATCTCCTAACAAGAACCTTTATTTCTTAGTAAATTTCGTTTTTAGTTGGTTGATTGGAGGAACCAAAGTTCTTCTAACTTAATCATTAGGCCGCATAGCTAGTTTATTTGCTTTCTTTAATTGTCATAGCTTAGTGTGTGTCACTTTAATTTTAACTTTAGTTCCCTTTGAGAAATTTGGTTCAAGAGTGCCTAAGGTAAACTTTGGCTTGGAAAGACTTGGTATTTAAGCAATCCATTGTGATTCACCTCCCTTTCCTGGAAGTGAACTTGGGTGTCTTTTGCCTCCTTAAGTCTCTTAAGGAACTTTCTTTGAAATTTAAGTATTTTGTTTCTTGCATTGCATCTTTTTGAAAACCTTTAAGGATGTCTAAGACTAATTCATTTGAAATTGGAAGTGACTCTAGTGAGGATGTAAAACCCACTTTGAAAAATTTAGCAAAAGAGCTAAAGTCACTTAAAATTTGGCAAAGGCAAGAAACTCTTCTCAAAGAAAAAGAAAGAATTGAAATAGAAGAGTATCTTGCTAAGTTGGAAGAAGAACTTAGAGTCCTTAATGAGAAACAACAAAAAGCCCAAGAGGAAATAAAGAGAAGTAGGAGTCATACAAGGATGAGTTCTAAAACTCCAACTCAACTCACACACTATGAGGTAGATAGTAGGCTTGCAAACCAATACTATCAACCTCACCCACATAGAATTCATGATAGAGAGCACACTCCAAGAGAGGTTAGAGTAGATCTCCCCCATTTCCATGGTAAAGAAGATGTTGAGACATACTTAGATTGGGAGATGAAAGTTGAACAACTCTTTGAGTGTCATCATGTGAGTGAGGAGAGAAAGGTCACATTGGCCACATTGAGTTTCCAAGGGAATGCCATGTATTGGTGGACCTCCCTTGTGAGAGAGAAAAGACTCTCTAATTTTCCCCAAGTCACCTATTGGAATGACTTGAAAAGTGCCATGAGAAGAAGGCACATTCCCTCATACTATAATAGGGAGCTAATGGACAAACTCCAAAGGCTCCAACAATAGAGAGTTATAGGCAAAAGATGGAGCTCTACATGTTGAGGGCGGGAATTAGGGAGGAAGAAGAGACCACCATCTCTAGGTTTCTAAGTGGTCTTAATCTTGAGATTAGGGATATAGTGGAATTGTTGCCTTACCAAGACTTAAATGACTTGGTACAAATATGCATTAAGGTATAGCAACAACTCTTAAGAAAAGGTTTGAAAGCTTTCCACTCTAACTCTTTTGTTAAGAAAGACTACAAGAGGGAGGGTAAGCAAGTGGTAGAAGAAGAACCCTTTAGAAATCTAGGGAGGGAGAAGAGAGAAGAGAAAGAAAAAGGGAGGCCAAGGGTGGGAACATCATATACACTCACACTAGTGAAATAAAGTGTTTCAAGTGTCTTGGTAGAGGTCACATTGCATCACAATGCCCTACCAAAAAGACCATGATCTTAAGGGGTATTGATTTATATAGTAGCCAAGATGAGGAAAGTGAAAGTGAGAGTGAGAGAAATGGTGCAAAGAAAGAAGAAGAAATCCCAAGTGAGGATGCCCATCCTTGTGAGGGATAACTTCTTATGATAAGAAGGGTTCTCCATAATCAACCTAGTTCACAAGAACACACATAAAAAGATAACACACTAGATGTAAAATCTTAGACAAAACATGTTCCCTTATTGTGGATAGTGGCTCATGTTCAAATTGTTGTAGCACTAGGTTGGTTAAAAAGCTTGGATTAGCTACTTTTCCTCATCCTCAATCTTATAAACTTCAATGGATCAATGGGGACAAGGAATTGGAAGTTAATCAACAAGTGATGGTCAAGCTATCCATAGGGAATTATGAAGATAATGTGCTATGTGATATAGTACCTATGGATGCTTGTCACATTTTATTGGGAAGGCCTTGGCTTTTTGATAGAGAATCTCTACATAATGACCACACCAATAAAATAACCATCACTCACAATAAAAAGAAGTTTGTACTTCATCCTCTCACACCTTCTCAAGTGGAAGAGGATCAAACACAAATGAAAAAGAAAATAGAAAAAGAAAGAGAAATAGAAGAAGGTAAAAATAAAATAAAGGACACCTTTTGTTCTAAGTGTCAAAGCATTATGCACATGTCTCATGAATGCCCCAACAAGAAAATTATGATGTTAAGGGCCAAAAGCTTGAGTAAAAGTGTAAAGGTCTCCTTGCCATCTTCCTCTAAAAGCATGGCAAGAAAAGACCCAAAGCATCATTGTGTGGAAAATAAAATTTTCAAGAAAAATGCTCCTACTTTCCAAGACCTTAATCATTCACTTGATTTAAGGTGTATCATTATTGGGAGCTACATCCTTCACATACTCACTATTATAACACTTGTTCTAAATTGTGTTATAAAATGGGTATTTGACCCTGGTGGAAAACTAAGGAAGAATTGAAGATTATGAAGAAAAGGAAGTTGCCTTTAGCCCATGTTGAAGATTTGAGGGCAAATCTTTTTCAAGAGGGAGGGAATGATGGCATACCCCTTGCAATGACCTAGCACGTTCATGAAAAGTTGGAGACATCTATGGAAGATGGACCTATACTCTTTCTCTTAGGCCATCTNAAGTCATCATGAAGATTTAGTAGAGTTAGAATAATTTTGGGCCTTGTATTTTGGGCCAAGTAGTCTAGATTTTATTTGGGCTTTGTATTATGGGCCAAGTA
>NC_028358.1:13461966-13463149 GCF_000741045.1 Vigna radiata var. radiata
GCTCCTTTAGGTTAAAGTTTCAACCCATTTTGAGACACCTTAGCTTATAAATAGAGGTGTTCTCCATCATGTAATCACCTTGGAAATTATAGTAATGTTATGCTGCCATTTTGTGCACACAACCTCTTCTAAGGTCACCCTAGGCTAGAGCAACCCAAGTGGCCTCCTCTAGCCACCTTCCTCCAAGAGTTGGCCCAATCTCTCTTAGAGAATCCTAAAACACTCCATCATTCACCATTAAACACACCAAAACCGTGAGCCTTCCATCTTCATCCACCACCATTCCGTAAACCATCATCAAAACCATGAGCATCTTGAGTACATGGCTTGGTTGCTTCTAGATTTGGCTTGTCCTAGCTAGAGCATTGCCATCATGTTGTCATCTTCGGATAGGTTTCCCTTTGATGTTGCCATCTTCAAGCAGGCTTCGCTTTGGCACTACCAACTTTAGGCTGGTTTCTCTTTGATGTGGTCGACTTTAGGAAGGTTTTGTTACCAAATTGGGCAAGTCTGCCTAAGTTGATGATGATTTTAACTTGCTTCTATATTGGATTTCTGATGGCAACCGTCTCACCAAAGGTCCTATCACAAGAAGCATGGCCAAACAAATACAAGAAGAGTCAAACAAAGAAGGTGAAGTCAATTTCTTCATTGTTACTTCAAACAATCATTATCACTCTTTGACTCCTTTGCATGCTTGTCCTTGCATTTCTTGTCTTCTCTTTCAAATTTGCTAATTATCGAAGGAAGTGAAGGCGGTCGAAGTGAAGGTCGAGTGGTACATCCTGGTCGGCTTGTGTACTATGGTTGGTTGAGAGCTAACAAACAGAGACCTGGAGTTGGTACAAAGTTCAATCATATTTTTCAACTGACCTCTGAACTTTAAATAACCAAGGGACAAAAGGCGGCCTTGACAATAAAGGTCGAGATGGTCGAGACCAGTTTTGGGGCCCTTCAGGGGAAGGTGATCCATTTGAAAAAGGTTTGTTATCATTGAGGCTGTTGTTGGTTGTTCGGGTTGAGAAGAGTGTCACCTTTGTTAAAACAAAATCGTCTAGAAACTAGACTATCTAAGCAACTGTTAACGGATTGGCAAGTGTACCAAATCGTTCAAGTAATATAATTGGTAAAACCCAATATCGTTCTTCCCAAGAGACTCGAAAGGCTTTCTCGTTCACGTGAA
>NC_028358.1:13464014-13553007 GCF_000741045.1 Vigna radiata var. radiata
GCCAGTGCTTACTCCTCGCCCTAGACCGCCCGGCGGTGTAAGTTGCCGCCGGGCGGTGCGTCGACTCTTCAAATCTTCAATTTTCTTCTCTTTTCTTGAGTCTACGACCTTTACCTTCAACTCCATTCTTCACTTTCTCCAAATAGCTACAAAACAATGCAAAACAAGCATAATATCGCTAAAAACAGCTTTTGACTCTCTACAAATTCATTTATTGAGTTTTGCTTGATTCTAAGTTCATTCCAAGTAGTAAAGGGTGTAATTTGGTCTAAAATGACATATGAAAATAACTGTTATTCAACCTTCATCAGCAACACAATTTTTGAAGTTTAACAAAAAGCATTATACGAAATATCGTTCTGTGTGAAAAGTTAGTTGAAAGAAATAGTGTCCAAGAGAAAAATATTTTGTAACATCCTTTATAAACAAAATCAAGCTTATAATAACGTTTTCTAGACTGTATTGTCTAATGAGCAAAGTTTAGAAACAACGTCTAAAAAAAGAATATTTCTTTCTTATTGAATATTTTAATAGACGATATAGGTAACAAACATCATCTAAACGTCTAAACAAACAATGTCTTACAAACTAGTGTCTTATGAATAGAAGTGTATATCTCATGACAACACTGAAGCTTAAAATATGTTTTGTTCAAGAAAAGCGTCTTATAAAATGCACCGTCTAATATATGACCGCTAATTTCTACAATTACAAACAACCTTTAAAGCATATAATTTTTTACACCATCTGATGATTATATATGTTGTATGCTTTACTAAACAAAGCATTTAATAATGAAATGACAAATGATATAATGTTTTGAACACACAATATGGCCCAACGCTTATCAATATTCAAAATATTTAATGCATGTATGATAAAGTGCTTCGATGCTTGTCTACCTTGTCTTGATATTTGTGCAGATCACCAATGTAGAAAGATGTGATCAAAATCATTGAACCCAAGAAAAAAGACATTGAGAGATAGGAAGAACATTCTATGAATGTTTCCCTTGGAGCCTTATACTTTATCACATTGTACAAGCTTTGTTTTGATAAAGGTTATGAGAAAGTATTGTACCTCTACAAAGTAGACTTGAGTCTGACTACTCATCTAAAGGCTACATGTCTACCTGAAGTCAACTTCTCTGTCTAACAAACATCTCTCAAGAAAAAGCTATAAATAGACGAAAGCTTGACAGGAAGATAAGAAAGAAAATATAGTGAACTCGTGAATGCTTAAACAATCTTATTGTGCTCATATATCGTCTGAAACTAAGTAGTTTCTAAAACAGAAAAACCTTAGTAATATCTCAAATTTATTTTATCAGTTTTATCCTCTTTTTTAGAGTTATCAATATGTACTTGTTCCTAACACTATTTGTGTTGTCCGTTCTTAAGAAAATTAAAACACTTGATGTTTAGCTAAGTGGAATCAAAAGTGGTTACAATACTTGAATAGGTAACCTATTCCTTGCCTGTATATAGCTCTACCAGATGATTTTAATGCAGCATTTAAATTATCTCATCCTTGAGTAAACTTAGCTAGCATGCTAGTCAAGTAATTTATCTTTTCAATATGACCAGGACAATTTTCACAAGCTTTTTCTACTGTAACAGTTTCAATCTTAACATTCTTAGCATATGACAAAGCTTCATTTAACTCTTTTTCTAATTTTTCATTATCAGCAACAAGATTGTTAATTCTATACTCATAATCTCTTCTTTCAGAGTTTAGTTAATTAACCTTGTATTGAAGTTGCATTGCTTCTGCATGCAGTTCTCTGAATGTTTCAAGAAGTTGCTGATACGTCTTTTCCATTGGTAGCTTCTCAAATTCTTCCTCATTATCACTGTCATCACTTGATGTTCCAGCCATGTGGCAGATGTTGAATTCCTCCTCATGATCAACATCTTCATCAATTGAGCTTTCAGACTCTGTATCATCCCAAACAATGTATGCTCCTTTTCTTTTCATATTTCTGCCTTGAGGGAATCTTTTCTTTCCTTTCTGCTTAGGCTTTAATTTAGGACAATCAGGCTTGACATGTCCTTCTTTTCCACATTCGTAACATTGGACAACATTTTTACTGAAGTTATTCTTTTTTCCTTGACATGCATGGTTAGTCAGTTGACTATCATTTTGAATAAGTCGAATAAATTTCCTTACCATCAAAGTCATCAATTCTTTCTCGTCCATGTCTATTTCAGAGTTGTTCTTACTTGTAGCTTTCAGAGCAATGGACTTCTTTTCTTCAATCTCCTCTCCATCCTTCAATATACCGAGTTCCAATTCATGTTCGTGTAACTTGCCAAACAAGGTAGCCATGTTCGTCGTTGTGAGATCTTTGGATTCAAAGATTGCTGTGACTTTTGGTTGCCAATTTCTGTTCAGACTTTTCAGAATCTTGATATTGATCTCTTCTTTATCAAATAGCTTCCCTAGAGCCATGAGATGATTTACAATGTGAGTGAATCGTTTCTGCACATCATAGATGTTTTCACCAGCTTTCATTATGAACAATTCATACTCTTGTATCAGGGAGTTCTTTCTTGCTCTCTTTACTTCATTTGTGCCTTCATGAGTTACCTCTAAGACATCCCACATTTCCTTTGCAGTTTTGCATTGAGATATCCTGAAAAATTCATCAATAGTTAGTGCAGAAGCAATAATGCTTCTAGCTTTAGTATCATACTGAGCTTTTCTATTTTCATCAGCAGTCCACTCAATAAAAGGTTTCAAAACAGTTTTTTCTTCAACAGTTTTTGTAGGCACAAAAGGACCATTTAAAGTGGCATCCAAAATTTCTTTATCTTGCGATTCAAGAAAGATTTGCATTCTAATTTTCCAAAATGGATAATTTTAACCATCAAACAAAGGTGGTTTGTTTGTTGAAGCACCTTCACTAAAAGTTTGAAAACAGGAAGCCATCCTCAGGTTTATGGTCGAATTAAAGAAAAACAAAGTCGACTACTTTTTCAAATATCTTATGAAAACCAGCTCTGGTGCCAATTGTTGGAAAACAAGTAGGCTTCTTTTCTACACCAAGAGGGGGGGGGGTGTTGTTTCAAAAATAACTTCTTTTCGCAATCTTGAAAACAAAGTATGAAACTTTTTGAACTTTCTTGAAATGAAAGTAATGAAAATTTGTAAGCAGCGAAAAAAAGTAGTTGACTGCGTGAAAGTTAAAGTCGACTGTAATGTAAAACAAAAGGGATAGAGAAAATCAAACACATGTTTTTATACTGGTTCGACAAACAATGCCTACATCCAGTGTCCTTCCACCCAGGAAGCAAATGCACTATAATGGTTGCGGTTTTTACAACAAAGAATTTATAGAAGACCTCCACGTCAAAAATATAAATCTCTTCTCTAACCCAAAACCAAACTATAGGCAGAAAACCTGCAAGACTTGCAGCAATAATCCCCTCTTCTGCAATATGGTAACCACTCTGAACAATCCTGAGAATGAACTATCCCCATGTATCAAACAGGTCAAAAACCAACAGTCTTCATGGATGCAAAGCCGGAAACAATTCAGCAGTCTTCAAGGATGCCAAGCCTCAACGTGATCAAACGCAAAACACCTTCTTTGTGCATATGTTGATCAACCAATGTGTGCACATAAAATCTCCCTTAAGAATCTCTTTCAAGAAAGATCACCACCGTCTTCTTGGAGAATTCTTGGAGCTTAGAGAATTCAATCTGAAACAAAAAATTAAATTGTTAGATCATCAAAAGTCCTGTGAACAAATCGTGTTCAACTTATTTATAGATTTCTGTTAATCAGACACATTCTCAGTTGAATATGCTACTAATACAGTCGAATGAATTATGACAGTTATAACAGAACAGTCAACCAGGTAGCATACAGTCAACCAAAAACAAAACACATTTAATATAGTTGACTAAGTCATCAATGCTCAACTTAATTTTAAAAATATAGTCGTTAGAGTGCAAGAGCATAACAGAATTTCAAATCAGACAACAGATACAGTCGAATGTGTGGCGCACATAGTCGACTATCAACATGCAAAACATTTTGAAATTCTTTTCTTCTCAAAATATCACACAACACTGATTCTCAAAATCTGTACAAAGATTTTAGCATATTCGAATCCACTAGTAATGTTCTGCCTTCACTATAACTTTGTCGCACAATAATAAGTTCATAAAAGTGCTTATGGTTTTCAGCTTTGAAACATGTGCAGTAAAACATTTGTAATGATGCATTTGCACATAGCACATAAATCATATAAACATGTTCCAGATATATATCAATCAGTCAACAGAGGAACATGTAACACAATTCATAAACATGTTCAATAGATATCACAATCAATTAGCATAAGAACATGTAATAAGAACATGTAATGCAGTAACAACATGTGCTTGTTATTAAGTAATGTGTTGTCATCATAAAAAACTAGATTGATATAGAAATTGTGTTGTCAACAATCCCAACAGAGAATACTCATTGTAAACCTAGAAAAGTAAAACTCGTGTAATCTTCTTAAAGATCAGTGAAATCCCTTAGAGTTCTTAAGGGAAAACTAGACATAGCTCAAGTTGAGTAAACCAGTAAAAAATCAGTGTTTTATTGTTTTGCTTTTTCAAACATTTTATTAAAGTACCTCTTAAACACCATCGTCTGAATCTATCTTTTGTTTATTAATAATTTTGAAAAACTATCAAACATCATTTGCAAAAAGTTTTAAAAACATCATTCACCCTCCCTCTAGTGTTTTCTTGTGTTTTCAACCATCATGATTGACAGCCTGGTGACCTATGCTAATGGTATAAAGAGAGGTTGCTTTAAACATCTACTTTCGAGTTTGTTGGGTTTTTTCCTATGCTACTCGGGCTTGTCGAGTTTCTCTTCTATTTCCTGAGTATGTTGAGATAGCCATGTTTTTCCTTTATTGGTAGAGCTGGCCGAACTTCCCTGTTTTTTGTACATTCTTCTGTTGTCTTTTCCTCTCAATGCATCGCTTCTTGTAATTCCTCATTTTCTTATTTAATAAAAGAAGTGCAATTTTCTTGTTTTTCCTCTCCCCTTGTTTTTTTATGGATCCTCTACATCCTCTTTTGTATCATAGCTTAAAGTTGTTCTAGCTCTTTTAGGTATGTCATGTACTTGGGTATTGTTATCGCGAGTTACCTTTGTATTTGGGTATGGGGTTGCGAAGTTACTCTTGTGCTAGATATCTTCATGTCGAGCATTTTTTTTGTTTTTGTTTCTGTACTCGAGTCGAGTTGTTCAAGTGCTTGGTCGTTGGATTACTTGTTGTATTCGAGCTTTGGGATTCTAATTTGTTTTTTTACTCACGTACTGGAACGCCGAGTTCCATTGAACTTGCCATTGGTATGTCAATTTACATTTTGTGCTCAGGCACTGTAATGTTGAGCTTCTTTTACACTTAAGCATTG
Organism: Vigna radiata var. radiata; assembly: GCF_000741045.1. NCBI lineage: Eukaryota > Viridiplantae > Streptophyta > Magnoliopsida > Fabales > Fabaceae > Vigna > Vigna radiata. The sequence goes on from NC_028358.1 coordinate 13,469,445, forward strand.
GAATGTTGAGCTTCTTTTGTACTTCATGTTATTCTTGTAGTCAGACACACATCAAATTACTTTTTTATGCTCAGGCACTAGAATGTCGAGCTTTTTTTATGCTAAGTATAGTTCTTTGAGTTATTTGTTTTAACTCGATATATCCTCTATTTTGTTGATGTCTTGCCTCGTATGAAGGTCTTTTAGATGGAAGTTTGTTGTTTAAGTAGTTTAAGTGTCACATTTGTCGATTTTTATTCATGTTACAATGTAATAATTTGGGTGCCTCGTTCGAGAACTTGAGTACCACGTCCATGGATTTTTTTTCTCATGTTACAATATATTAATTGGGTGCCTCATTCGAGATCTTGAGTACCATGGTTGTGGTCTTTCATGTTACAATCTAATAACTCGACACCTTGTTTGAGGGCTTAAGTACCATGTCTGTAGTCTTATGTCATAATCTAGTAACTCGGTACCTCGTACGAGGGCTTGAGTGCCACACTTGTAGTCTTTTTCTCATGTTACAATCTAATACCTCGGTGTCTCGTTTGAGGGCTTGAGTGCCATGTTCGTGGTCTTTTTTTAATGGTACAATCTATTAACTCTATGCCTCACTCAAGGGCTTGAGTGCCACATTCGTGGTCTTTTTTTTCTTATGTTACAATCTAGTAACTTGGTGTCTTATTTGAGGGCTTGAGTGCCACATTCATGGTTTTTCGTCTCATGTTTACAATATAGTAACTAGTAACTTGGTGCCTCGTTTGAGGGCTTAAGTGTCATGTTTGTGATCTTTTTCTCATTGCCACCTTTGTGGTCTTTTATATCAATGAATGTTTGTCCTTGTGCTTATCTACTATTAATGTTTGTCTTGAGGTGACCTCAATGGTTAACTTTTCATTAAGTTTTTCTACCTTGTAGGCTCTATTACGGAGGGGTCCATAATGAAATACGATTTGTTAATAAAATATGGTTCGTCTCGGTTGGGTGCAAGCTTCCTTTTTGCTTTATAGTCAAACTTTTTCCATACTAGGTCTACTTTTTGCACCGTTCTTTCTTGGATTTGGGTATTGCAAAGCTTAATTGTAATCTCCTACTATAGTCGAGTACTAAAATGCAAAGTTATTTTTATACTCAAACACTAGAAAGTTGAGTTTCTATATACTTGGTCTTAAGAAGGTCGAGGTTGTTGTTGTACTTGGACGAACTAGAGGGTCTATCTTTTGACAAAAAGAGGCACAAAAACACTATTTTCACCCCTCAGAGGCGGATTTTGGATGCGGAAGCTCCGATCTTCAACTTTTAGGGTTCTATCTTTCATTTTTTTCATTATTTTCATCTAGTTTCACTATGTCTATGGTAAACTAAACCTCCATTGTTGTTGGGGAAACAATTTAATCCTTTGAAACTCTCATGTATTGAATTGATTATTATTATATATGCTTTACTTCATTAATTATTAGGGTTTTTCCTCTACACACTATGCATGATTTGTTTAACTTATTCAATTGCATGATCATTGATTTTGTCGATATGGACACATAGGGGGAGATCTAGAACTGGGGAAATTCTCCCGGAAGCAATATTACCTAGACATAAGGATAGGAGGATCGATTGCCTTTAAACTTTTGTGCGAATGTAATGCATGATTAGTTGCTAGGGATACAAGACATTGTGAAATAGTAATTAGGAATAGGCTTTATTCACCAAGACATCGAGTTTAAAGTAAATTAAAAAGTGGCATTAACATTAATGAAGGAGTTGAATTCGTAAATACATGAGAGTGGATAGGATAAGTCAGAAACCCAAACAACATAATCATTCCAAATTTTATACATCAATCACTTGTGCATTCTTTTGGTGAATTGATCAACACTTGCATTCATATTTACTTTTTGCATTATCAGCACAATGATTTTCGTTCTCAAGTCTTAAATAATCAACAATTCACATGACTATCTAGGACAATGAGTCTCTAGGGAAAACGATATTTGGCCTTACCATTTATATTACTTGATACGATTCGGTACACTTGTCGGAGTCTTAACATTGAGCGCTAAAGGTTCCTGTCTCACGCCTGGGTGCCACCACTGAGCGTTATTTTGAGTGTCGCACCTATCGTTGAGCGCCATTTTTAGCGCTGAGCACTGACAACGTGGGCCTAGGTCAGTTTTTGCTATTTTTTTTAAACTATATAAGGGTTTGGGCGACCTAAAGGGTCTGTCTTTTGATAGGAAGAGGCAAAAACACTTTTTTCACCCCTCAAAGGCGGATTTTGGATGCGAAAGCTCCGATCTTCAACTTTTAGGGTTTACCTTTCATTGTTTTCCATATTTTCATCTAGTTTCACCATATCTATGGTGAACTAAACTTCCATTGTTGTTGGGGAAATGATGTAATCCTTTGAAACTCTCATGTATTGAATTGATTTATATTATATATGCTTTCTTTCATTAATTGTTAGGATTTTCTTCTGTGCTCTATGCATGCATTGTTTAACTCATTTAATCGCATGATCATTGATTTTGTCGATGTGGACACATACGGGGAAATCTAGAACTAGGGAAATTCTCCCAGAGGTAGTATTGCATAGACATAGGAATATGAGGGTTGGTTGCATATACACTCTTGTGCTTAGAATTAATTATTAGGGATGCTAGGAATCGTATGAACTCGTAATTAAGGATAGGCTTATTTCGCCGATACATCGGGTTTAAGTGTTTTAGGGAGTGGCATTAACATTAATGAAGAAGTTGAATTCGTAAATACATGAGAGTGGATAAGATAAGTCGAAAACCCCAACAACATAATCATTTCATATTTTATCAACCATTCACCTGTGCATTCTTTTGGTCAATTGATCAACACTTGCATTCGTATTTATTTTTTGCATTATAAAAACCAAATTTTTTTGTCCTCAAGTCTTAAATAATCAACAAATCACATGACTGTCTAGGCCATGAGTCTCTAGGGAAAACGATACTTGGTCTTACCACTTATATTACTTGATACGATTCGGTACACTTGCCGGAGTCTTAACATTAGGCATTAGATCACCTAGCTCTCATACGAGGGTATTGGGAAGTTGAGTCAATCCTGTACTTGGCACTGACATGTTGAGCTTCTCTTGTACTCGGGTACTAAAACGTCGAGTTTCTCTTGTCACCGAAATGCTTTTGTACTCACGTACTAGGACGTCGAGTTACTCTTGTACTAGGGTATTAGGAGGTTGAGTTTCTCTTATATTTAGCATTGCACGTCGAGCTTCACCTGTCCTTGGGCACTCGAACGTTGGGATTTTCATTCGTCTAAAGGGTGCATTCTTACGGTCTCAACCTGCTCATTCTCCTAAGGACATTCAACCACGAGAGTTAGTACTTTATGATGAGTTGGCTCACACTTGTCTAGGTTAGCCTCTATCTTTTTTCAAGTTATCATGAAACTCAGGAATTTGCCACCACCTACATCAAAAAAAGATTTTTCTAGATTTAAAATCATATAATGGTAGTGCACCTTGTCGAAGAGACCTTATAGGTGTGTCAGATGGTCAGTTGTAACCGCAGATTTGTAGACCTCCATTATTTTTCCAACGAGTTCGAAAAACGCCCTGTCCATTAAATGCTAGTAGGTTGCACATGCGTTCTTCAACGAGTACGCATCAATGAAGCTCAACATCTCGTACCCTGTGGTATTATTCACAAGCTTTACTTGTCATTGGCAAGCCACGTGGTATATGTGATCTTTCTTATGAAATCGGCCTCTAGGAGGGTTGTTACTTCTATGTTAACAATTGTTTGGTGTTTTACTCCTATGAAATCGGCCTCTAGGAAGGTTATTAGTTCTTTGTTGATAGTTGCTCGATGCTCTACTCCGGGGCTATTTTTTTTTCGGCCATGGTTTTGGCATGTGGTAGGATGGATTGATTGTGGCATAGAAAATTAGAATCAATACTTGGCATGTCAACTAGACACCGAACGAATAAGTTTGCTTTTCCCCAAGAGGTAACTTTGCATTGTTTAATTAAATGAAGGTTATCCATCACTTGATAACTTTGACCTAGGATCAAGGTTGATAGTGTTGCCATGGTTGCACTGTTTATCTGTAACGGAGCCGGCTGCTCCATTGTTAGCATCTGGAGTGAAATGTTGGTGCCTATAAACTTGGTAGGTAGGGAAACTTTTAGACTCATTACATAGTAGGTTCTTGCTTCCTTTGGGTTTTCTTCTGATGATGGTAGAGTGATCATCTGTTGGGAACTTTATTTCCTTGGATAATACGATCCTATCTAAGAAAGAGTATGACCTTTTATGAATTTGAATCATGTAAAGGCGCAACAAAAATAAATTAAAGAAGAACACAAACTTAGGCAGAGATAGGGATGCACAATCTATCATATTGATAGTGTTGTCAAAATGGGTTATAACCCTGGGCTAACCCGGCTCACCACGGGTTTGAGTCGGGTTGGGTTTGAAAAAAATGTAATGTTTTTATGCGGGCTAGTTTTCAACCCAGCTAACCAGGTTGAACCCGTGGTGAGCGAGGTTGGCTCACCCACCCACCTAATTTAATTTAATTATTTATTATTTTGTATTTCAATATTATTAGTTAACATTTTTTTATTATATTGTAAGTGGTGATAAAGAAGATGTTTCAAGAGAGAAAAATATTATAGATATATCTATTCAAGACTCTAATATTATAAATGGACAAGTGATACAAAAATTATCAATATTAAAAACTTATTTGTTTGCCTTTTGTACATGTTTTTGGATTACACTTGGATTGTATAATACTTGTTTTTTTAATTTTGAATTGTCTTGGGAGTTTAACATCATTTTAGTGTGACGTTTATTTAGATTTGAATTAAAAAAATTATACATATTTTAGTTTAGAAAACTTATAATTATATGAGGTAGTGAGCCTACCCGTTTAACCCACAAACTCGTGGTGGGTCGAACCGGGTTTAAATTTTTTCAGCTTGCTAATAAGTGAGTGGGTAGGGTTGGCTCACTACCGTGGTGAGCCGGGCCGGGTCGAGCCGGGTTACCCGTTTTGACAGCTCTACCTATTGATAAGTCAAGTAAATATTTGTTGCAAAGAAGTTAATCTTTAATAAAAATCAGAGTTCTAATCCAAAACCAAAAGAATCCTCTCTCAAATAATGCAAATACATATAATATGACTAAAAAGTTTGTACAAATGCATTTGGTACCCCTAAGTATAGGCACAAATGTCCAAAGAACAAAAACCCTAAAATAATGGTTAAAGGCTAAAACACATTAAAATAACAGAAAATGAAAATTATAGCCGCAGACTTGCCCCAAAAATACAAAATTATATAAAATTAAAAAAAAATTACAATTTATTTAATTTCCTAAATTATTCTTCAATTGTGCTCATGATCTTTGTGTTCTTTAAGTTTCCTCCTTCATGGAACATTATAAGATTCAATGGAACGTGTTTCGATCTTTAACCTTGTTAAAGATCCTTTGAATTGCAAATGATCTTCCTCAAGTTCTTCTCATATATGTTTGAGAGATAATTCTCTATCATACCCTCTTTCTTGAAAAGAATTTGTCCTCAAATTCGTACTACTTAAGATTCCTTATCATTCTCCCATATTTGAAGAGAATTCAACTCGAATTCTAAAAGATCCCATGCAAAAACACAAATATAAATCAAAGACACATATATAAAATAATCAAAACAAAAATTCTACTAAAATGAGATTTGGATCCTGTAAGAGGCTAATCTCTTATCATAAAAATTTTTGGAGGTTTGTGGGTCAAATACCCACCTGCACAAATCATCAAACATTTTTAAATTAAAGATTCAATGCTTAAAGAAAGTAAAAAGAAATTGCTCAAATAAACACTCAAACTATAAGTATGACTTTGGTTGTCCTTAGTTTGCTTAAAGATGGAAAAACAAGCTAACTCATGTGCATATATTTTCAAACTTGCCTTGCTCATAGATTGGTTGAGAATGGACAAGCAAACTAATTCATGTGTAACTCTTTCTAAGTTTGTGTCCAAACAAAAAAAAAACAATTTTGACTTTTCAAAGTAATTAATAAAAAACCTAACAAATTATCAAACACAATTTCGTTGAATTCCAAACTCGTATTTGCCTTTTTTGTCAGCTTTCTTCACTTCATTCTTGTTGTCGTTGCTCATTTATGAATAAAAATTTTCTAGGTAATATCATATTCTCTTCTCTCCATTATTGGTGCCACTTCTTCTTCATAAACCATTCTTCCGTAATCAATAAAACAAAATGAGATGAATTAGTACATCCTTTAAATGACAAATCGGGATGTTATTTTCTTTCTTTTTCCTTTTCTCTTTTTTTGTTCTCCTTTATTTCTTTACTTCTTTTTCTCTCTTTTCTTTCTCTTCTTTATCTTCTTTCTCTCTCTTTTCTTTCTCTTCTCTTTCCCTTATTTCTTTTGCTTCATTTTCTTATGCTCTCTTTAGCTTCCGTCCTTGTTTACTTTTCAACCCATTTAAATTTTGCAAAGTCCTTTCTTCCTCATATTTCATATATAGAATGTAGTTCTTGAGGTCGTCATTAGAAGTCATGGGACTTTCATTCTAATTAGGACATTGATGAGTTTCATGTCCATAACCTTCACATTTGAAACATCTTACAACACTTGATTTAACCCTTGGGAAGACATTTTTGTCATGCTTGTACTTCCTTTTAATACTAAAAATTTCACTTTAAAATTTTGGGCTTTGGGGCATTGATATTCTTCACCAAGGCCTAACGAATACAAAACTTCCATAATGATGTCTCTGTTGAAACAGCATGTTGCATTGTTAATTATTGATAAATCTTGCAAAAGGTTAGGAAAACAAAATAATATATATATATATATATATATATATTTACACATCACCACTCGTCTAAGTGTTTCACTCAAATTTCACTTGTGTTTCGCACTTATAAGTTTTTTGTTGAATGTACTCTCTTTCTTTTTACCACTCAATTTTCCTTTAGCCTTGAAAATGAACTCTAACTTATGCAAAAAGTGAACAAACAATGTGAAAAATGTTACGAGATTTAAATCTTGATTCAAGAGGTCAAAGAAAATAGAAAATTGTAGACAAAACTTCAAGGAATTTTTTAAAAGACAAAAATAATAAAATTAGAAAATTATATGACTTCTAAAAAGAGTCAAATGATATAGTGCGGAGACTCTAAAAAAAAGACAAAATATAATTTAATAGATTTACAATCATAAACAATAATGCAATATAATAATTTGTGTTTAACTCTACAATCTTTTTTTTCACTCTTGAATTCTTACTTTTTTTTTCATATATATTTGTTTCTTTTTTACTTGGATACACTATTTTTTTAAAAAAAATTTGACAATTCAACACACAAACAAATATTGTCCTTCAAACACCAAAACTCGTGCAAGATCAAGATAAACAATTAATTGAGACTACAATTAACAAAAAAAAAAAACACAAAAAAATAACAGACAATTTCCATGAATCAAAGGTAGAAATATACAAATTAAAAGAAAGAACACAAAAAGCAGGAAAAATTAAAAACTCAACAAAATTGGATAAAATATTGAGTTTTTTTTATCAATATGACAGAAAAATAAGATAAGAAAGATATTCAAATCAAAACATTGCTCTAGATACCAGATGATACCATCCCATCCAGGAAAGAGTATGATCTTTTCTGAATTTGAATCCTCAAGAGGCACAACAAAAATAAATCAGAGAAGAACGTAGAATTAGACAAAGATGGGGATGTCACAATCTAACAAATTGATAAGTCAAGTGAAGATTCGCCACAAAGATGTTAACTTTGATAATATGACTCAAAAGTGTCTACATATGTATTTGGTGCCTCTATATATAGGCACAAATGTTTAAGGAAACCTAGAAACCCTAAAATAATTCCTAGAGCCCAAAACACATAAAAATAATAGAAAATGAAAATTATAGCCGCATACCTATGCAACAAACTTAACATTCTGTACAATTAAAATAAAATTACAATGTATTTAATTTCCTAAATTATTCTTAAATTGTCTTCATGTTCTTTAAGTTCTCTTCTTCATGAAACATTATAAGATTCAAGAGGACGTATTTTGATCTTTGACCTTGCCATAGATCCTTTGAATTGCAAATAATCTTCCTTAAGTTCTTCTCATTTATGTTCGGGAGATAGTCCTCTATCATTGTGTAAAGCAATTTGTTGTAGAAACCTTCACATACGCTGTCAAAGCAATTTGTTGTAGAAACTTTTGTATTAGGTTTATCTTTCATTTTAAGCATATAAAATTCATGTAGCTTAATCTTTTTTATTGAATTCTTGCGGCAATAATCGATTATTGTAGAGAATAATCGATTATCATAAGTAAAAATAGAAAAGGCTTCGTCTCGACTAGAGCTGTCAAAACGGGTAACCCGGCTCGACCCGGTCCGGTCCACCACGGGTTGGTCACTTAGTGAGTCAATCCAACCCGGCTCATTTATTAGCGAGCCAAAAAAACTTCAACCCGGCTCAATCCACCACCGGTTGGTGGGTAAATGGGTTGGCTCACTAGCCCATTTAATTACATTTTTTTTAAAATAAAAAAAAATACAAGCTTTCTGTAATTTAAATTTAAACAATTTTCAGAAACATACAAATAAGTTTCTTATATATTCATCATTTTTTCTTATTGTTGTAACCCTTGACCCTTGTTCTTGTTGTCTCCAAATTCACTAATTAAGATTTTTCTAATATCAGAACAATTCCGACAATCAATAAAAAAATATTAGTAAAAAAAAAAAAGAGAACCAGTACTCAACAACATCAACAAAAAATTAATAGTTTAATCGGTAACATAATTTCCCAAATTCAAAGATATCAAAAAGAGCTTGTTCAAATAATATATACTCAAATTGTTTAAATAAAATGAAAAAAATATGATACAAACATGTCACAATATGAAAAAATCATTCCATGTCTTCAAATCCCCCAGAACAAAAAACAAATTTGCTAAACCCCTATTTTTGTCATTATAGGGTTTTTGAAAAAAAAAGAAGAAAGAGAAGTGAGAAAACAAAAATGTGGAGAAAAGAGAAGAAAAAAGAAAGGGTGTTTTACCTGCTCCTTGAAGAATTTCAGTGAAGTGAGCACCGTCAAATGAGAGCAAGTATCGTGAGAGTGATTTGTGAGATCAGATGTTACTTTTTTGGTATACACAGTGAGTGAAGAAAGTATTTTATTTTTTAGGGTTTCATAAATAAAATAATAAATTAAAAAAATAAAATTAGGTTGGTGGGTTGGTGGGCCAACCCGGCTCACCACGGGTTCAACCCGCATGAGCCGGGTCTAAATGAGCCGGGTTGAAATCTAACCCGCATGTAAGTGGGTTGTATTTTTCAAACCCAACCCGACCCGAACCCGTGACGGACCGGGTTAACTCGCGGGTTGTGACCTATTTTGACGGCTCTAGTCTCGACAATAATCGATTATCACTAAGGATAATCGATTATCTTCGCAAAATTAAAATTTTCCATGCTTCAAAAATAATTGATTATCACTAAGGATAATCCATTATCACATTTTCCAAAACCCATAAAGACCTAAAATAATCGATTATCATTTATGGTAATCGATTATCTCTGGCAATTGAGAATTGTCTTTTCATTTTCTGACCACTGGCCTATAAATAGAAGCCTTTTAAAACCTTTTTAATGTTATCTAAACTATTGAAAGCACAAAATTGGTTCTAAGGAAGTTCTTGAGTTTAATTCTAAGCTTGATCAAGTCTTTAGGAAGGAGAAACTTGGTTTTAATGTGTTTAAAGGCGCAAACGGTTCTCTGCAAGTTGTTCAAGTTGATGATCATTCTCTCGTGTGTCGAAGAAAGGTGTTTTATGTTCTTATTATATTATTATAATCTTGTAAACTTAAAGTGATTTTTAGTGAAAGGTTAATCACTCTTTTATAGTGATTAATAAGTAGACATAGAATCTTTTTATTCGAACCAGTATAAAAATCCTATGTGTGATTTTCTTTATCCCTGCATCCTCTTATCTTAAACTATTCGAAGAAAGTTCTAAAAGAAACTGAAATTTATTTTAAAAGAACCAATTCACCCCTCTGATCTTGGTTTTGTTATGAAACAAGTAGGCTTCTTTTTACACCAAGAGGGGGGAAGGGTGAATTGGTGTTAAATCAAAGTTAAAATATTTTTGCAATCTTGGTATGAAAAATGCAAAGTTTTTGATATTTCCTTGAAAACAAGTTATTGAAAATGTAATGTAGCGGAAAAACACAGTTGACTGCCTGGTAGATATAGTCGACTTGAAAATAAAGAGTGTAGGGATCAGAAAATTCAAACACTATGTTTATACTGGTTCGGCCAACAATGCCTACATCCAGTGTCCTTCCAACTCAGGAAGCAAATGCACTATAATGGTTGCGGTTTTTACAACAAGGAATTTATAGAAGCACCACGCAAAAATATAAATCTCCTCTCTAACCCAAAACCAAATATAACTGCACACACAAAACCAGAATTGCAGCAACAATCCTCTCTCCTGCAATCTGCACCCACGTCGAACAATCATCAACGTGTCACCAACACTCTTCACAGGATGCCAAGCCTATCACAACAAACTTCACAGGTTGTCAAGCCTTCACTAAAAAACCAGCAGTCTTTCGCAGGATGCCAAGCCTATCAAGATCAAACCAGAAGCACCTCTCTGTGCAGATATTGATCAAACAGTGAGAACAATGACTTCTCCTTCTGAATTCCTCTCAAGCAAGATCATCACCGTCTTCTTGGAGAATTCTTGGAGCTTCTAACGAATTCAATCTGAAACAGGAAAATGAAAATGTCAGATCACAAAAGTCAGAACAATTCGTGTTTTGTCTATTTATAGTTTTTTGTTTCATCAGATTGATTCATAGTCTAATGACCTACTAATAGAGTCGATTGTATTAAAACAGTTATAACAGACAGTTAACATAAAGGCTCCTCAGTCAACAAAATTAAGTCTCATTTATTACAGTTGACCAGGTCATACAGTTTTAACTAACTTTTGAAAATATAGCCGTTGGAGCTTGTAAGCTTAGCAAAATTCCAAACATAATAGTAACACAGTTGAATATGCATATTACAATGTCGACTGACACATGAAAAATCACTTTGAAATTCTTTTCAACTCAAAATCTCACACAGCACATGTTCACAAAATTTGTACAAAGATTTTAGCATAATCGAATCCATTAACAATGTATTTGATTGGACTAGAACTTTGTCACAACACATATAAGTTCAAAAGGTGCATGTGATCTTTTCTTTCAGAAATGTGTAATGATAAAAAACATTTTATCTTACATTTCAATATAAGCATGTTCCACAAATATAACACTCAATCAAGCATAGGAACATACAATGTAATTCAATCAAAACATGTTCAACAGATATGACAAACTTTACAGAATAAGAACATGTAATACTGGAACATACGTACTGTTATTAAGCACTGAGTTGTCATCATCAAAAACCAGTTTGATATAGAGTTTGTGTTGTCAACAATCTCAATAAGTTTTGTGTCTTATTTCATGCTTTTAAACATTCTGTTGCGCGATACCAATTTGTACAAAATAAAGGTATCCTATGAGGCTTTTGGTTTCACAACATGTGCCCTCGACAAACTTTACTAGATTTCAACACTCTCATCACTCAAGATGGTGCATTACTTACTACTTTAGTAATTTTCCAACATATAGATAAATTCAGTTGTCATTGTTATGCTTGCTATGCTTGCTAGTATAATTTGCAACATTGTAGCTTTACTCGTCTGTTGAGATGTTTGATATATCTTTGAGACTCTACAGACTCTCATCCCCGACGAGATTATGATGCCTGTTTTGAGTTTATTTTCCATAAGTTCTTCGAGATTTGTGTCAAGTAAATCGACTACCACTCGTCTGCTGATTCTGCATCTCAACATAGGCTACGATGTTTGTGCTTATTATGCTCTAGTTCGTTGTGGCAGAAGCAGGATCTTGAGTGTGGATTTGCGAATATGTGACAAGATCTTAGGAGTGGCTTGAAGGCTCTTGATGGTTTGAATTGAATCCATTGATGTTGAGAGGGGAATGTCAATATTTTGATCCAAAGTTTGTCTAATACATGTGATGTACGGTTTGTTACCAATGAGGAGCATTGGTAAATTTAAAGATAAATGATTTTGATGATGCTACAAGAAGATAGACTTGGAGAAGGCTTTTACAATTGTTTTAAAAGCAACTTATTAGTTTACAAATGTATTAGGAATGTCTTTGAGCATGTAAAACTTAGAAATTTTGTATCTCTAGAAATGTTACATATATAATCGATTACGTGAAGCTATAATCGATTATCCTGAACATTCTTGAAAAACCATTTCGCTCTAAAATAATTGATTATTACTCCAAACAATCGATTATCACATGTCTTGTTGAGAACTACCTAAATCCTTGGAATAATCGATTATTCCTTAGAGTAATCGATTATCACTTTTTGAAAACCTTTGTAATGGACTTGAATAATCGATTATAACTTACAATAATCGATTATCACATGTCTTGTTGAGAACTACCTAAATCCCTGGAATAATCGATTATTCCTTAGAGTAATCGATTATCACTTTTTGAAAACCTCTGTAACGGACTTGAATAATCGATTATAACTTACAATAATCGATTATCACTGGCAATTGTAATGTGTATTTTCAAATTCAGACCTGTAGACTATATATAGGTGATCTAAACCTTTAGAGGATAATTCTGAGCTTTTTGAGAATACAATTTGCCTGAGAAAGTTCTAAAAAGCTAGTTCAATTGCATTGCCTGGTCTCGTGAATAGGAGAAGCTCGCGCTTTATGGGTCAAAGGTCGGAGCGGTTCTCTTCGAGTTGGCAAAGTTGTTATCTTCCAGTTTGTTGGTCAAAGGAAGATCTTATCTGCACTGTTCCGGTTCGTTGGTTGAAGGAAAGTGTAGATTCCTTGCTTCCGGTTCGTTGGTCGAAGGAAGCACCCTTCCGGTTTGTTCGTCGAAGGAAGGTTTTATCATTACATTTTCTTTCACTCTATTATAATATGTAAAACTGTTTTTAGTGAAAACGTTAATAACGTTTTATAGTGATTAGTAATTGGACGTAGATTATTTTGAATCAAACCAATATAAAAATTTTGTGTGTGAATTTTTCTACTCCCTACACTCTTTACATTTTTCGCATTGTTAAGATTGTTGATAAGGGAAGCACTGGTTTAGCTAAACCTTAATCATCTCACATGCTCTGGTTTTTTATGATGACAACACATTATTAATAACACATGTATTGTTATGTGTTACATGTTCTATTCTTTATTGTGTTGATATCTAAATGAACATGTTTGTGTTGATTATCATTTTTATTCAATGATTTGATACTGGATAAATCACTTGTGATTGCATTACATATGTTTTTGAAAAGAAAACCACATGCACTTTGATGAACTTATACTATGTGGCAAAAGTGCATGTTTTAAGTCGACACTTTGAGGATTGTTTTTGTCCTGTTGGGATTATAGGAGGTGGCGTCGTGGAGTTCTGACACTTTGAGGATTGTTCAAAGTGGGTTGAAGATTGCAGAAGAGGGGATATCTTGCTGCAGATCTTTGTGTTGTTGCCTATATTTTGCTTAGAGGGTTAAAGAGGTGTTTTATATTTTTGACGTAGATGTCTCTATAAAAGCCTTGTTGTAAAAACCTTGACCACTATAATGCATTTGCTTCCTGGTTGTGGAAGGACATTGGATGTAGGCATTGAGGCCGAATCAGTATAAAAACTCTGTATTTCCTTTCTCTATCCCTACACTTTTACATTAAGTCGACTTAACTATTTACGTAGTCAACTTTACATTTCCGCTACACTTAAACTTTTCATTCCTTACGATTTAAGAAACTTTGTAAAGGTTTATACTTTGTGAAATTGATTTTGAAAAGACTCTGATTTTTAAACCTCGCCAATTCACCCCCCCCCTCTGGGTGTTGAAACTAAGTCATCCTATTTCCAAGATGCATATCAAATGTTTGATAAATTTTCTCTAAGAAAATTACTTTTCTAAAATAGAGCATCGTAACTTGATTTGTGACCGAACACATTTTCCGTTATCTAACTTTTATTCCGCTGCACGACTCTTAAAACGGTAACGATTGTCCTAACAATTGGTATTAGAGCTTGCTTTGATATTCTTTCAAACTTTTGTGAAAATGGCTGGTCATCAAACTCAAGTGTATGTCGAAGGTGCTTCCATCAACAGACCACCACTTTTTACTGGTGATAACTGTGCGTTCTGGAAAGTCAGAATGGAAACCTTTATGGGGTCTATTGACAGAGGCATCTAGGAAGCCGTACAAAATGGTCCTTATATTGCTAAAAGTACAGTTGACGGTATATAAGTAGAAAAACCTTACTTTAATTGGACTGCTGAAGAAAATATAAGAGCCCAATTTGATATTAAGGCTCGTAACATTATTTCATTTGTTGTGGTACTTGATGAATTTTATAGAATTTCAGTTTGTAAGACAGCACAGGAAATGTGGGAGGTCTTCAGAGTCACACATGAGGGTACAAAGGATGTGAAACGTGCAAGGAAGAACACGCTTATCCAAGAGTATGAGATGTTCAGAATGCAACCTGGAGAAACAATTTCTGATGTCCAGAAGCATTTCACTCACATCGTGAACCACTTGACAGGGTTGGGTAAGACCTTTGATACTGATGAATTAAATGTAAAAATATTGAAATCATTGGACAAGTCTTGGCAACCAAAGGTGACTGCCATCTCGGAGTCTCAAAACCTTACTCAGATGTCAATGGCGATTCTCTTTGGGAAGCTTCGTGAGCACGAGCTTGAGTTGAGAAGATTAACTGCAGAAGAGGATCAAGGCAATAGAAAGACATTTGTCTTCAAGTCTGAAATCTCAAAAGGGAAAATTTCTAAAAGAATTAAAGATAATGATTCTGATGATGATGATGAGGAGGAAAACATGAGCCTCATGATAAAGAAATTTTCTAAATTCATGAAAGCAAAAAGTAAGGATAAGTACCGTGGAGAAAGAAAATAAAATCAAGGTTCTCCATCAAGCGTGAAATTCTATGGATGTGGAGAAAGGGACATGTAAAGACTGACTGTCCAAAGAACAAGAAAAGTGAAGAAAAGAAGGAAAGAAAGTTTCCAATGAAGAAGAAAGCTTACATAGCTTGGGAAGAAAATGTTTATAGTTCTTCAAGCTCAAGCGATTCAGATGAAGAAGCTAATCTGTGTTTAATGGTTGACTCAGAAGACGTTGGAAGTCAAGTAAGTGATTCTAGCTTTAAATCTAGCGAGTTAGATTTACAAAAAGCTTTCTTTGAATTGATGAATGAATCTGAAAAACTTGATGTTGCATATAAAAAGTTAGAGAAAGAGCATAATGAATTGAAATTGAAGTATGAAAAGGTGCTAGATGAAGAAGTTGTTTTAAGAAAAAAAGTTAGTAATTTAGAAACTAAATTGTCTGAGTCTAATGCAATTGTTCAACCTATTGAATGTCTATCTTGTAAAAGTCATATGTTTGATATTGACATTCTTGAGAACTTACTTGCAAAGGCAACCATGCCTAATCCACATGCTAAAACAGACTTTAAAAGAAGCAATGCTAGAAATAGGAACATGCATCAACACAAGAAGTCTAAAGTAAAGAGAACTCGTAGAGTTTGGGTAGAAAAAGAAACTTTTGTGAAAAATAAAGTGCATGAAGTTTGTTGCTTTTTGTTGGGACGGATCGACAAGTGTACCGAGTCGCACAAGTAATATAAAATGGTAAGACCAAGTATCGTATCCTAGAAGACTCTCGGTGCTAGACAGTCGTGTGATAACAAGATTAATTAAGACTTAAATATAAAAAGATCATTGATTTTGAATGCAAAAATAGAAAATTAAATATGAATGCAATTGATCAATAGCAAAGGAGCACAAAGATGAACAAATGTTGGTTAATATGAGATGAATATGTTATTGGGGTTAGATTTCACCAAGTTCCCTCTCATGTATGTAAGAATTCTTCTTTATGCATTAATGTTAACATCACTCACTAAATTACCTAAACTCGATCCCTCGGCAAATAAGCTGTTGGAAAACAGGTAGGCTTCGTTTTACACCAAGAGAGAGGGGGTGAATTGGTGAGTTTTCAAAATCAGAGTCTTTTTGCAATCTTTAAAACAAAGTTGAAAACTTTACAAGTCTTTCTTGAAACGTAAGTAATGAAAATTGTGTGCAGTGGAAAAACGTAGTTGATTGCGCAAATGATAAAGTCAACTATAAGTAAAAGATCAGGGATAGAGAAATTCAAACACTAGTTTTTATACTGGTTCGGCCTCAATGCCTACATCCAGTGTCCTTCCAATACTAGGAAGCAATTGCACTATAATGGTCAAGGTTTTTACATCAAGGAATTTATAGAAGACCTCCACGTCAAAAATATAAATCTCCTCTCTAACCCTCTAACCAAAATATAGCCAATACAACACAGCAAGACTTGCAGCAAGATGTCCCCTCTCCTGCAATCTACCAACCACTTTGAACAATCCTCAAAGTGAATCAGACTCCACGAGTCTATCCCTTGTAATCACAACAGCTCACAACAACAATCACCAATGGATGCTAACAGTAATCTTGACCAACCAAGGAACACCCCAATGTGCAGATATGTGATCAAGCAATGTGTGCGTAGCCAGTCTCCCTTTGAATCTCTTTCAAGAAAGATCATCACCGTCTTCTTGGAGAATTCTTAGAGCTCTATAATCTCTGAGAATTAATCTGAAATAGAATGTAAAAATGTTAGATCATCAAAAGTCTCAGAACAAATTCGTGTTCTGACTATTTATAGAATTCTGTTAAACAGACATTCTCATAGTCGAATAAGCTACTAATTTAGTCAACTAGGTTGTGACAGTTATAACAGATAAGTCAGACTAGTAGCATTCAGTTAACGAAAATAAAATCTCATTTAATACAGTTGACCTACTATTCAATGCTCAACTAACTTTTGAAAATATAGTCGTTACTGTTTATGAGCATAACAAAATTTCAAAGCAAACAACTAATACAGTCGAATATGTGGCGCACATAGTCGACTTCGACATGTCAAAGCAAATTGAAATTCTTTCCTTCACAAAATCTCACAAGGCATTGTTTCTCAAAATCTGTACAAAGACTTTAGCATAGTCGATTCAATTAATAATGGAGTCGACTTTACTTCAACTTTGTCACACAATTATAAGTTCACAAACGTGCTTGTGGTTTTCATGCTTTAAAACATATGTAATGCATCCAGAAGTGATATATCAAGTATAAGCTCAATATATATGCATTCACATAGCAATATATAACAAAAACATGTTCAACAGATTTATCAAACATTCAGCATAAGAACATGTAACACAACAACAACATATGTGTGTTATTAAGCAATGTGTAGTCATCATAAAAAACTAGAGTGATATAGGTATTGTGTTGTCAACAATCTCAACATAAGTTTGTCCCAAATTACCAGTTCATGCAATTCCTAGCATTCCTAGTAATAAGATGTGAAGATCAAGAGCTTAAAGACGACCAAGACTCATACCTTCATCCCTGAGCAATATTACTCTTGGGAGTCATTCAACAAGAACCTGAATTGTAAGGAACCTCCCGACACTCATGTAATTCATAAATCATGCTAGTGAATGAGTTAAACACAGCAAGCATTGAAACAAATTTATTACTCTAACAATTAATGAAAAAGCATATGTAATTAAGAATCAATTCAAATACAAGAGAGTTTACAAGGTTACATCATCCCCCAACAACAAATAGAATTTAGTTCCCCATAGACATGGGGAAACTATATGAACAATGGAAGAGAATGAGAGAGAGATCCTAAGAATTAGGAAAAAAATGTGTTGTTGTGCTGCTTTTTGCCAGAGATACAAAACCTAGAGCCCTGGGGTCCTTTAAATAGAGACAGAAACGAGCAAAAACAGGGCCCAGTCTAATAGAGTCAAAACAGAGCAAAAATTGGGCCTGATCCACGAAAATCAATGCCCATGTAAGGCTTGGGCCTTTAGTTGGGTGCCCAGGCTTCAAGACCCCGCCGCCAAGGCAGCCAGGAGGGGCGCTCGGGCGGTAGACGTCGATTTTCAATTCTTAATCTTCCATACAAGGCGCCTGAGCTTCGTGTTGTCCCTCATTCTAATGCTTTTTCAAGCCCTTCTGAGCTCCATATTCTTGGCTCTTCATCTCTGCTTCCAGTATTGCTTCAATCTCTGTCAAAACAAGGGGAAATAGTCATAAAATCATTGAAATCAACCTCAACTCTCTTATTCACACAACTCAATGAAAAAGCATGAGTCCAAGCAAGTCTCTAAGTGAAAAAGGGTGCTTTTAGTATCAAAATCACATCACAGATAACGATATTTTCAACTGTTATCACTTTTACTGCATGAAACATGGTTATACATCAAACAAATACAACATTAAACATTTTGGTGTTCCAAATGGTAAATATGCATGGGTTAAAGTTTTGAAATGATGTATGCTAGCATGAACTAACCCCAAGGACCCATAATTAGATTGGGGACCTAAATTCTTGTTAAACTTGTTTTGTAGGAACCTACTAAGTCAAAGAAGTCATTGTGGTATCTTGACAGTGGTTGTTCAAGACACATGATCGGAGACAAGAAGAGGTTAATCTCTTTTGAGAATAAAAAGCAAGGATTTGTAACATATGGGGATAACAATAAAGGTATAATCATTGGAACCGGAGATACTGGAGGAGGAAACACATTGACAATAAAAGACGTCTTATACGTTGAAGGTCTCAAACATAACCTCCTTAGCGACAAAGGTCTCAAGGTAACCTTTGAAAGTGATAAATGCATTGTATACTTTAAGAATTCTACTTATATTGCTTTGCAAGGTGTTAGACATAATAACATTTACTTGATTGACATTGAAAGTGCATCTAGCCATAGTATAACATGTTTAGTTGCTAAAGAGGAAAATCCTTGGCTATGGCATAAAAGAGCCGCACACATTCATATGCAACATTTGAACAAATTGATTTCAAAAGATCTTGTGATTGGTTTACCTAACTTGAAATTTGAGAAAGACAAAATATGTTGTACATGTAAAAAGGGAAAACAAACCAAGTTTTCATTTTCATCTAAAAGTATGATTTCAACATCAAAACCTTTGGAACTTTTGCATATGGACTTGTTTAGTCCATTTAGAATTAATTTTTTTGGAGGAAACTACTATGCTCTTGTAATTATTGATGATTACACAAGGTTTACTTGGACATTCTTTTTAACTTTGAAAAGTAAAGTTTTTAAAGCATTTAAATCGTTTGCAAAACGTGTTCAAATTGAAAAAGAATTGAAAATCAAAAGTTTGAGAAGTGATCATGGTGGTGAATTTGAAAATGAGTCATTTGAAAAATTTTGTGAAGAACATGGAATTGCACATAATTTTTCTGCACCTAGAATTCCACAACAAAATGGTGTTGTTGAAAGGAAAAATAGATCGTTAAAAGAATTAGCTAGGACTCTTTTGAATGAATCAAATGTGCCAAAATACTTTTGGGTTGATGCAATTAGTACTGCTTGTTATGCGTTGAACAGATGCTTATTAGGCCTATTCTTAAGCTAACCCCCTATGAACTGTTTAACGGTAGAAAACCAAATGTGTTTCATTTGAAAATCTTTGGATGTAAATGCTTTGTTTTGAATAATGGTAAAGATAATCTAGGTAAATTTGATGCTAAATATGATAAAGCAATCTTCTTAGGTTATTCTTTAACTAGCAAAACATATAGGGTGTTTAATAGAAGAACTTTGATAATTGAAGAATCAATGCATGTTGTCTTTGATGAAATTGTGGACCTTGAGGTGAACTCTCTTGAGTCAAATAAGCCGATGGCAGGGGATGAGGATTATTTGAGGGAAGCTCTTGAAGAGATGTACCTAAATGAAAACTATCCTCCGGAAAATCAAGAGGATCATCAAGTGGTTGATTCCAAAAGCTATCAACAACTAAGAGGACTTTCTCTTGACAACATCATTGGAGACATATCAAAAGGGGTAACTACTAGACACAATCTAAATAATTTTTACTTAACTGTGGATTTTGTGTCTCAGATAGAACCCCAGAACATAAAGGAAGCTCTCCAAGATGATAAATGGTGCATTGTAATGCAAGAAGAGCTGAGTCAATTTGAAAGGAAATATGTTTGGGAACTCATTCCTAAACATGATGATTACCAAGTCATAGGAACAAAGTGGGTGTTTAGAAACAAGCTTGACGAAGATGGAAACATTACAAAGAACAAAGCAAGGCTAGTTGCAAAGGGATACTATCAAGAGGAAGGTATAGACTATGATGAAACTTACGCCTTGGTAGCCTGGTTAGAATCAATTAGATTGTTACTTGCTTATGCATCCTTGATGAAGTTTAAACTGTATCATATGGATGTGAAAAGTGCATTTTTGAATGGTTTTATAAAAGAAGAGGTATATGTTATTCAACCTCCTGGATTTGAGGATTTTAAATATCTTGATCATGTTTATAAACTGAAAAAGGCCTTATATGATCTTAAATAGGCACCTAGGTATTGGTATGAAAGACTTAGTACCTTTTTGATTGAGAATAATTTTTATAGAGGAAAGGTTGATTCAACCTTGTTTATTAAGAAAGTAGGAAAAACATCTTGATTGTTCAAGTGTATGTAGATGATATTATTTTTGGGTCTACAGATGATTCATTGTGTGAGGGATTTGCACATATAATGCAAGGTGAGTTTGAGATGTCTATGATGGGTAAGCTGAATTTCTTTTTAGGACTGTAAATAAAGCAAATGGATGGGGGGACTTTTGTCTCCCAAACTAAATATTGTAGAGAAGTACTTAAGAAGTTTGGTATGGACACTTGTAAGGAAGCCAACACCCATATGACAACTTCTTATTACTTAGATAAGGATGAAACTGGTAAAGGAGTAAATGAAACCATGTTTAGAAGAATGATAGGATTTTTACTGTATCTAACTGCTAGTAGACTAGACATTATGCAAAGTGTATGTGTGTATGCTAGGTACCAAGCTAATCCTAAAGAATCACATTTAACTACAGTAAAAAGGATTCTGAAATACCTTAAGGGAACAACCTCATTTGGACTTTGGTATCCTTCTAATGCTACACCTAGTTTAATAGGATATTCTGATGCAGATTATGGTGGCTGTAAAATTGATAAGAAAAGTACTAGTGGAACTTATCATTTTTTGGGTTGTTCTTTAGTGTCATGGCACTCAAAGAAACAAACGTGTGTAGCTTTGTTTACCACTGAAGCTGAATACATTGTTGTTGGCAATTGTTGTGCCCAAATTCTTTGGATGAAACAACAATTGGAGGATTTTGATATCTTCCTTTATCACATTCCTCTAAAATGTGACAACACCTATCAACCTCACTAACAACCCCATCATGCATTCAAGAACTAAACATATTGAGATTAGACATCATTTATTGAGAGATCATATTTAGAAGGGAGATTGTCAAATAGAATACATTGATACTTTACACCAATTAGCAGATATATTTACAAAAGCACTGCCTAAAGATAGATTATATGAGCTTAGAAGAGAGTTAAGAGTGTTAGATATATCTTAGACTTTAAGATTTTTGAAATTTTCACACTTTTCGTAAGCTTAACACTTTTAATCGATTATCAGGCTAACATAATTGATTATTTTTGGCTTTTGAGAAAGCCTCTAATCGTAGATAATCGATTATCCCTTGACAGAATTTATTATTAATACTCAACCCCAAAACTGGAAAATTATGAACAAATAATCGATTATCTTCATCAGTAATAGATTATCATACAACTTTTAGGAAGTGACTTTTGAACAGATAATCGATTATCACACGCACAGTTTCAAAACTAGAGTCGTTGTAGCATTCTCTAACGGTTATAAACGGCTAGTTTCTTGATTTTTCTTATAAATAGCCCCCTATAATTGATTTATGGTCACTCCTTTTGCACCCAAAACACTGCTCATCTTAAATCTGTACCGGATTTCTCCATTTCCATTCGTCCCTAAGTTTCACATCTGTTCATTTCTTTCATGGTTGATTCAAGGAGATCTTGTAGCAGGACCACTGGTGCTTCTTGTTCTTCTAGACCTCATCCAACAACCATTGATGGGTGGATTTCAGATCAAGAAAAACATGCGGATTATGTCCATTTCTGGCAAGAACAACGAATCATGGCGGTAAAGTTCATGCGCCTTGATTTTTATCGATTTTATGGATTTCAATTTCCAGATTTGTTTGGTGCTCAAGAACTTACTCATCTCGTGGAGAAAAAGGGGTGCATCTACCCCGATCTCATCTGTGTCTTCTACTTTAATCTACGCTATCGTGACAGAATCATCACAACAAAGGAGAAAGGAGTCCCAATTATTTTGGATGATGACGTCTGGACAAATTTCGCACAGCTAACCATATGGGATGATGTTGTCAAAGTCCATCTTGGAGTCCCGGATTTCAATCGTCTCCTTGTTTTTCAATCCTTTTTGCGCATCCTGAACAACAGACCAACCGTCAGCAATTGCTAGTTGGTGGATTCAATGTTGAAGAAAGGATGATTCACTATCTAATTGTGTGGATTCTATGTCCTCGGGCCACTAACCATGCTCAATGCTCTGAGCAAGATCTTCTACTCTTGTATGGGATTTTGAATCACATACACATTGATTGGCCAACACTTATTGTTGACACTATGTTGAAGGCCAAGAAATCAAATTCTTATCATTTTCCTTATGCTTTTCTCATCTCTTGCATTTTAGAGTACAAAGGCGTAAGTGTGGAAGGCGAACAAACTCAAGCAATTCAAGCCATTGGAACCGAGATTGGTGAGACCATATTTCGCCAAATGGGATTTGTAGCTCAAGATCATTCATAAGGACGATGATCATCAAGATGATGACGAAGATGGAGACATGGATGCTCACATGGCAGAACCAGTGGGAGCTGTTGCTCCTTTTGATGCTGGTCCTTCTCAAATGTCTTCATCCTCCACACTCACCACGGAAAAGCACTTTGCAAACTTGTCTAAACAACTGAAGGATATGAGTCTTGCCCAAAAAGCTCATTTTGAACAAATTTATGAGTGGCAGCAAGTTCATGAATATTATGTGGTTGACCAATTTCATGAGATTGATGTTTGCCTAAGGAACATTGAAAATCGCCTAAATCTTCAACCTTCAGAAAGACCACAAAGTCCTGAATTTTAGATTTAGGATTCTATGTTAATGAGCTTTGTTGATTGTTTGATTTGACTCTATGTCATGTTTCTAAACTTTTATGTTCCTCTTTATGATGAAAAATGTAACTTTTCTCTTCATGAATAAAATGCCTTCTTGTTCTAGTGCATGCATTGCTTTGTTGAGGAGGAGATCATATTAAGGGGGAGCATTTTCTTTGATCTTTTTGCTTATGATAAAAAAGGGGGAGAAGTAGTGCAGTTACTACTAACCTATTTTTATGTTGTCTATTAGTTTGTATCTTATGCAGATAAATCCCAAAGTTGCTTTTAAACAATTATTTTTTATCATCATCAAAAAGAGGAAGATTGATACCAATGAGGAGCATTGGTAAATTTAAAGCTAAATGATTTTGATGATTCTACAAGAAGATAGACTTGGAGAAGACTGCTACAATTGTTTTAAAAGCAACTTAGTAGTTTACAAATGTATTAGGAATGTCTCTAAGCATGTAAAACTTAGAAATTGTGTATCTCTAGAAATGTTACGTATATAATCGATTATGTGAAGCTATAATCGATTATCCTGAGCATTCTTGAAAAACCATTTCGCTCTGGAGTAATCGTTTATTACTCCAAATAATCGATTATCACAAGTCTTGTTGAGAACTACCCAAATCCCTAGAATAATCGATTATTCCTCAGAGTAATTGATTATCACTTTTTGAAAACCTTTGTAATGGCCTTAAATAATCGATTATAACACAATAATGGATTATCATTGACAGTTGTAATGTGTATTTTCAAATTCAGTCCTGTAGGCTATATATAGGTGTTCTAAACCCTTAGAGGGTAACTCTGAGCATTTTGAGAATACAGTTTGTCAAAGGAAGTTCCAAAAAGCTAGTTCAATTGCATTGCCTGGTCTCGTGATTAGGAGAAGCTCACGCTTTGTGGGTCAAAGTCGGAGCGGTTCTCTTCGAGTTGGCAAAGCTGTTATCTTCCGGTTCGTTGGTCGAATTAAGATCTTATCTGCACTGTTCCGGTTCACTGGTCGAAGGAAAGTGTAGATTCCTTGCTTCTGGTTTGTTGGTCGAAGGAAGCACCATTCCGGTTCGTTCGTCGAAGGAAGGTTTTATTACATTTTCTTTCACTCTATTGTAATCTGTAAAACTGTTTTTAGTGAAAACGTTAATCACTTTTTATAGTGATTAACAACTAGATGTAGATTCTTTTGAATCAAACCAGTATAAAAATTCTGTGTTTGAATTTTTCTATGCCCTACAATCTTTACATTTTACTTATATCAATTGTTTGATAAATTTTCTTTAAAAAAATTAATTTTCTAAAATAGACCATCATAACTTGATTTATGATCGAACACGCTTTTCACTATCTAATTTTTATTCCGTTGTACGACTCTTAAAACGGTATTGATTGTCCCGACACGGTTCGCTTTGAAACGTGGAATTCTTATCTTCAAAAACGTATCAGAGAATAAAAAAAAAATATTTAAACTGGCCTAAAAATCAACTCTATATAAAAAACTATTGAATGTGGTAATAATAATAATGCTTTATTTTTTACAACCATTTAAAATTGATCAACAATTTAAACATTTAATTTAAATAATATTTCTTTCGTGCAGAAAATGAAAGTTGAATAAAGTATTATAACTTCACTAAAAAAAGTACTATTTAGCATAAAGATCAACGGGAACGAAGTCAAAGGAATATCATTGCTTCATAAATAAGTGCATAATACATTACTAACACCAAAGAAAGTACAAAATCGATGTGACATATTATATTATATTTAAATATGTAATTGATTTCTCTCTCATGAAAACTTGAACTTGTCTTACTTTTACTTTTGTGCGTTTTAGGTCGTCATATATGCTTTAAGGTTTTTGAAGTACAATGTCTTTTATATTTAAATATTTTTCTTTATTAATTGATTTTCCTTATATTTTTATGAATAAAATTAAATATTTCATCATTTTATATAAATATTTATTAATTAAATTTAAAACTTTTGAAACGAATCACAAAATCCGCAATAATCATTGAAAACAAACATAATTTATCAATAACGGGAACAATTAGGTCAATGTCAATGACCTAATTGAAAAACCACCTCACCTCGCACGCTACACCAGCATGCGTTCCACGCCGCTGCAGTGGCGTCACCTAACTCCTTAGCCACCACCGTGTCACGTGCCCTCACAGTAACGCAACCTCAGCATCACGTGCCTCACCCACCATTCATTCTCTTCTAAAAGCAACACAAAACGAACAAAAAAACTGCCACATAAGACCGTAGTCATCGTACTACTCTGACAGCTGGCTTGCTACGTGTAATTATTTTTCTCATTTTATTTTTCACCACGCACTGTGAAATATAAAAACACGAAAGAAAATAAAACAAAAACATTGGCACAAACACACAACACAAGTCCGAGAGTTGAAAATCGAACAAACCAGGGAAGAGAGAGAACAATATATTAAAGAGAGAAGAAAGCCAAAAGCATATTCTTCCAAATTATTCATTCACTTCTACAACAGCGCCTGTGTTTTCCTTTTTGGTTAGGTTTGCCTTTTTGGTTTGGTTTGGTCTTCCAGGGAAAACTAACGCAACTATTCAATCCTCGAACTGTGTTCCTTGCGTTTTGGTTTTCTCAAGGTTTTGTTGCGGCTGAAGTAGTGTTCGTCGATCGATCTTCAAACATGCCTTCTAGTCACTTGCTTCTCGAGGAACCCATTAGGATGGTCTCCCTCCTTGAGCCATCCAAACCTGTTAGTTTTTCTTCGCCGTTTTCTTTTCAATCAATGGATCTATTTTATGAATATTATAAAAAGGTTGTTTTTTTGGCAGAGTTTTTTCCCCGCAATGACAAAGATTGTTGGTACTCTGGGTCCTAAATCTAGATCCGTTGAAACTATTTCTAATTGTCTCAAAGCTGGGATGTCTGGTATGTTATGTCATACCTTTTCCCTATTTATTTTTCTTTTCTCAGATTGTGAAGGTATCGAGTTTTTGCGGAAGTACTGGTGGAGGGTTGTGTGTAGGTTTTTTTGTTGATGGTATTATATTTATTGTTATTGGGTGTAGTGGCTCGATTTGACTTCTCGTGGCATGACCCTGAGTATCATCAGGAGACTTTGGAAAATTTGAAGGTTGCTATCAAGACTACAAAGAAGCTCTGTGCTGTGAGTTTTCTTCCTTCTCTGTTCTTTCTTGTAGTGGCTTTTGTTACCTTGGTGCTACAGAGCGGAGGTATCTGTTTGTTTCATGGGAAAAATGTAGCTGAAAGATGGCTATGCCAACAATTCGGTTTTTCCATTTTTTTTCCCTTTCGAGAGTTGGTTGCTTTGGATAAAAGAATAGAAACTGAAATCTACTTTTTGTTATATGTTTACTGTCTGATTTGTCTTGGTGCAGTTGAACTTTTTAGGGGCTGCTTCAGGAATCTTTGGTTTCTGTGTTCTTGTATTTTTTTTTTCTTTCCATTTCTGTTGGAATTATGTTTGTGAGAGTTTGTGATTTGATTTTTACAGGTTATGCTGGACACAGTGGGTGCAGAGATGCAAGTTGTTAACAAAAGTGAAAAAGCTATCTCTCTTGAGGCAAATGGTCAGGTTGTTCTAACTCCTGATGCCGGACAAGAAGCTTCTTCTGAAATACTGCCAATCAATTTTGATGGGCTGGCTAAGGTACGTTGATATTGTGTGTTGTCGTTATATAATGCGACTTTCTTTCACGTGCACTGTTTCCACGAAATTAACTTAAATGGTTTATTGTAATTAACATTTTACAATTTTACTGCATATGCCGTTCAGGCTTTGATTCAGTTTCTTTTTTTCTTCTAAGCTGACTTGCTTGAATTGGCTATAAATTTTATCTGTTTAATTTGGCTCTTCTTGCCTAAATCTTAGTAATAGTTGACTCTGATTTTTCTTGATTCCTACTTGTGAATTTTCTTTTTGTGACTGCTTGAATTATATTTTGTGTTCGTGCCTTATTTTGTAAAAGTCTTGTTGGACGAATGCTTCTTTCAGACCTATGTTTTTGTGTTGGCGTACAATGTTCATTTTTATTCTTATTTTTGATAGGCTGTGAAGAAGGGAGACACCATTTTTATTGGTCAATACTTGTTCACAGGAAGTGAAACGACTTCTGTATGGCTAGAGGTAAAATATTATTGAACCCAGATGCAAAATTTATTCCAATAGGTCCCTTGTTATTGTTACTTCAATGCTCTCCAGTATCTGTTCAAATGATTTACATTGGTCCTTTTCATTTGTGTTATGAGTTTGTATTATATATTGTAAAATGTGCATCACATATTTATTTTAGGCCATAACGTCATTTCTTGTAATTGCAATATACTGAATTGATATGATTTTAATCTAAGTGTGACCTTAAGCATAAAAAGGAATATTCAACCTTCTATGTGTATGATGGCTTCTTCAGGTATTTGAAGTCAAAGGCCAAGATGTTGTTTGCATTATAAAGAATTCGGCTACGTTGGCTGGGTCACTCTTCACTTTGCATGGCTCTCAAATTCATATTGATTTGCCCACTCTCACTGAGAAAGACAAGGAGGTAAGTTATGATTTTGATTAGCATGCTTGAATAATTTACCTTTCACTGTGCATGCAGTGTTTCTTTGCTAGGAAATGGGTTTCCTTAGTTTTGCTCTATGAAGCACGGACAAAGATACCAGACATTGTGACTTCAATAATATAATATAATATAATATTATATATATATTGAACATTATTATGAATAATTTAATTGATAATCAATATTATATTCAAAATCATCTATAAAAAGGTTAGTCAAATATACCAATCTGAACACATTATTTCCTAATACAAAAACAGATCCAGTCCATCCATCTTAAATTCAAAAGGTGAAAAGAGGATCTAATTCGTTTAAGACATTTCACCCCTTACTGATCACCATCATTGAAAAAGGCACCCTCTAAGTTAGATTCATCCAAAGACAAATTTAAATACAGAATAGGAAACACAAAATGTAAATATGAAATAAACTGTTTGTTTTTTTAAAGAAGAAACAGGAAAGCCTAAACCTTAAGTTTCTTAGTTATAACTTCTTAAAGAGGTCACTGTGTTTGCCTGCATTCATGCTGTATTGAACCATGTCGGAGCCACAAAAATGTTTTTTAAATTTGATGTGTGTCATATGGGTGTTGTATGTGTGTCGGTCTTAGACACATGTCGGACATGGAGACTAGACATTGTGGAGCCATACCCCAAGTTTCACAAGTTTTGGGTTTATTTTTGTTTACTCTGTTTATTTTGTTTTCAGGTTATAAGCACCTGGGGAGTTAAAAACAAAATTGATTTTCTGTCATTGTCGTATACTCGACATGCTGAAGATGTTCGCCAGGTCATTTGAGTTCAAAGTCCTTTACTTTGATCTGTCATCTCAGTCAAATTCACTTTTGGTATTTAAATTTAATCTTTTATTTTTAGGCTTTATGTTAACGAACTTTTATGTCTGTAATGCAGGCACGTGAATTCCTTTCAAAGTTAGGTGATATCAGTCAGACTCAAATTTTTGCAAAGATTGAAAATGTTGAGGTGAGTTTGTATATATCTTGGCAATGTACTGTGAATTTTTTTTTTCATGAAGTTATATTATTATTGGCTATGCGAATTTATTTATATATGAACATCTGCATCTATCTTGTTTCTTAGGGATTGACTCATTTTGATGAGATTTTACAAGAAGCTGATGGAATTATCCTTTCCCGTGGAAATTTGGGTATTGATCTTCCACCAGAGAAGGTAAATTTCCTTTATAAGCTTGTTTTGTAGTTTTTTGTTGCCGTGCAGTATCATGTCAAAATAAGATTAGTTTTGGTTGGACTAATTCTGTGTTAGAGATATGGTCTCTGCAACTATATCTGTTTTTTTTTTTTGGTGGTTGTACAATACTACTGTAGTCTCTATGAAAGAGAACCCCTCTCATTGTCGTTTAGTTAGGCTAGGTATTATTTCTGTTGTATATGTGCTTGTCGAGCACCTTGTATTAGATTGCACGAGATTATTCTCATAGTTTATGTGAATGTACTCCCTGAGAGAGTGAGAAATACAATTTCACTTTCATATTTTCTTCAGTCTTTACTACTTGATTCTAATACTTGGTTTTTGCAAAATTATTCTGGAATCTAGATTTCAATCTTGGAACATTAAAATTTAATATGAGCATGCTGTGAGGAAAATGGATTATGTTTTAGCTGAATCAACTTAATGAATTGCTGCCTATGTTAAGACACTTATATCTTTGCTACTATCCCCATTAAGTGGATGCTGAGTAGTTCTAAGATTGACGTTTGCATAGATATCTTTATTAATTATTTTCCATTTTCTTTTGTAGGTGTTTTTATTTCAAAAATCTGCCCTTTACAAGTGTAATATGGCTGGGAAGCCTGCTGTGCTTACACGTGTGGTGGATAGCATGACTGACAACTTGAGACCAACTCGTGCTGAAGCCACTGATGTTGCCAATGCCGTTTTAGATGGTAAGTTTTCATATAATGCCACTTGTTAGGTTAGTAACCTGCAGCAGCAAGCTGTTTAGATACATGATCATCATTCATCATTCATAAAAGACAGTCGGGACATATTTCTCTTTTCTTATATATTTAGTTGGTTTTCAAATTATAGTGATGCCATTTTTCTCCAGTAGTTCTAATCTAGCTCTTAAAGCTGTATGGTAATATTGGTTTGCTTCTTAATTGATAACATCTTCTGCAAGTATTTGACAAGGACGCATCCCCATCCCCTTTATGAATGATTGTTTCTTTAATCAGTGCTTGTCCACCGTGTTTAAGTTAGAACTACTTGATGTGTTGTTTCTTTTATCAGTGTTTGTCCACTGTGTCTAAGTTAGAACTACGTCATGTATTTGTTCATTAAGCTGTCTACAAATTTACAGGAAGTGATGCTATACTTCTGGGTGCCGAGACTTTACGTGGATTGTACCCTGTTGAGACTATTTCTACTGTTGGCAGAATTTGTTCAGAGGTAAGTTCATTTCATATCTCATTAATTTTGTTCAATTCATTAGATTTGTTTGAAGCCAAAATACTTTCCCCATATGTTGGACCTCTGTTACTTTTGTGTTGCTTTTGTGAATCCTAATTTGGGTTGATAGCTTTCTTGTAAACTAGTAGTGATTGACTCCTACAAGTGTCTGAGGTGTATTTTGGGGAAGCTTTAGGAAAAGTGGGGATCTGAGTCCATTCAATTTTTAAGATGCTTTTGTATCAATTCTTGAATTAAAGCAAGAAAAGTATGTTATTCTGTCTGTTAAAGATTCTCAAATATCAACAGTTTGTATCAAATATCAATAGTTAGATAGAGCAATAAGTTAGATGGTGGAAGGACAGGAATAAAGCTTAAATAGGAGAGGTAGAGGAGAGTGTCATTCTGTTTTATATTGTTGAGAACTCAGTTGTAAAGGGAAACTGTTGAGAAGTGTTGACCCTTTGAGGGTAGATCTTTCTAGTTTTATTTGTTTTCTATTCTGGGTTCCTAATTTCCATTTTCTTTTCTATCTTTTGCTGTCCAACTCAATGTGGCATTTATTTTGCAAATCCATTGTTGGGAATTCCTGAGAATCATATGAATGCCGTACTAAATGCTCTTCTATTTGAAATGTCTCAATTTTGGCTGAATTCTACCTCCTATTTCATGTCCTTGTAGGCTGAGAAAGTTTTCAATCAAGACCTTTATTTTAAGAAGACTGTCAAGTATGTTGGAGAACCCATGTCCCACCTGGAATCTATTGCATCCTCTGCGGTAGTTACATTTGCTTTTGTCTCATTTCTTTAAAAGTGGCTTGTTCATTTACTTTTTTTATAAGGTAGTTGATATGATTTCATTTTTTGAAAGTAGATTCTTACATGCTAATCTTTACTTGTTAGGTACGAGCTGCAATTAAAGTGAAGGCATCTATTATTATTTGTTTTACTTCATCTGGAAGGGCTGCGAGGTACTTTCTCAATTTCTTTGAGTAACTAGATATTGATGTCTTCATATTTAGTATTTTGGAAAAAGAAACCAGTTGCTCTGAATTGGATTAGACTTGGTTAACAAAATATCTGTTAGGAACCTATAATTGAAAAGAGAAAGAAAAGAAAACATTTTATTGAATAGAATTAAAAGAACGAGAATTAGGGAAGCACTGTAATGCTCAGTCTGCAAAGTTTACCTCCTCCCCCCTTCTAACTCATGAATATTCTAACTATCTTAACTAATTTCTCTTCTTGGTTTATCTTAACACTATCCTTTAATAATGTCTGTATCATTTCTTTCTGGCTTTCATTTTCATTTAACCTTTATCCATAAAACTGTCTATCTAAATTGTTATATGTACCTGTCAGATTAATTGCTAAATATAGGCCAACGATGCCAGTTCTATCTGTCGTGATACCTCGACTAAAGACAAATCAGCTACGGTGGAGCTTTAGCGGAGCTTTTGAGGTTGATTTTTTATTTTGCTGCTTTTTTTTTTATTAATTATCTGACTGTTATTAGGTTGAATGTGAACGTTTGAATAACTGGGGTGTCAACAATTGCTAATGAAATTGTGCTGTGTTTTTTTTTTCTTTTATTTCCAAAGAACAATTTATTCTGTTCTTTTTATTTGTCATTTCCGAGTTCAACTGCCAACTTTGTTCTTGGTAAGGTTTATGTCTGAGGCAACTGAATATTTTTCAAATAACGTTTATCATAATATAGTTTAAATTATTGTTAAGTATTCTCAGCATATCATTATTGTTTTATTCTGTGTAAAGTAAATACATACAAGCATTTATTGTATTGGTCATTAGAAACAATTACTTTACACTTGGATATAGGCACTCCTATTCCCATTTACTAGAAAATTTTATTCACCAGAACGCAATTTGTTTACATTTTCTTAATTTGTTTACCAAACGTGTTCGATTTTGTGACACAGGCAAGACAATCACTTATTGTGAGGGGTCTCTTTCCTATGCTAGCAGATCCTCGACATCCAGTAAGTTTTTGTTGTGGAATTTCTCCTCATTTATGGTTTCCTATTGAATTCATAGGCATTGTTATGTTGAGATTGTTCTTTTAGGGTAGACATTAGATGCTGAATCAATATGATGGTAACTGTACCTAATCCAAGGTTTTATTATTTTCTACAATTATCTTCACACCACATGGGACTTTTTGTATTAATGATATTCTTTGTGCTATAGTTGCACTGATATGTATAAACATGCCCAATAATGTTCTGCATCTTACTTAAAATGCACCCAATTAATCACATACACTATGCTTTCAGGCTGAGTCAACAAGTGCAACAAATGAGTCTATACTTAAGGTTGCCCTTGATCATGGAAAAACATTGGGAGTAATAAAGTCACACGACCGGGTAGTTGTTTGCCAGAAACTTGGTGATGCATCTGTGGTTAAGATTATTGAGCTTGAAGATTAAGGAGCATTCAACCAACAACAGATTTAGTGTTATTTATTTGTATTACATCTTTTCCTAGTTTTTCAAAGATGCAGGTCATTCTGCCACAAGTAGAGGTTGTTATCTCGCTTGGTTTTGATGAAACGAATTTTGGATGCAAATTATTGCAGGCTGTAAAACATAAAATCAAGGGAATTTGCCCTTGATGCCAATTTTTGGGTTTAGTATTATTCATACTAGAACACAGCTCGAAAATGTGATCATTGAATCGGATTACCAAACAAATGAGATGCTAATAGCTTGTTATTTCAGACCTTATTTTTTTTGTCTGTCTTTATGGTCATATGAGCAAAGAGTATTTAATGAACAGAGTGTATCAAACTGACTTTTACTAATGAAAGTGCCTAAACTGCCATGATTCATTAAGGTTTGGAAAGTATCGTTTAACTATTTGGAGGAATATAACCGTAGTTGATTTGATCTTAGTTCCCCTGTTAACAGAATTTATACAAACTAATTATTCATGGTAGCTTTTTTTTTTATATATATATATAGAATTAACTGAAGTATGATGCCAAATGGGCTCTGCTCAAATTATTAGGCTCACTTTGAGAAATTCAATGTCTATAATGTTGTAAAGCAGCAAATCTCAATAAGTGATATTTGTTGCGGGTAGCACAATTATCATCTGTAAACTAGGGCGGTTGAATCACAATTGAAGAGCGATTTTTAGTGAAATAATTGTTAAGGAAAATGTTATAAGTACCATTAGTTAATTGTCTTATGATGGAAGTGAGGTGAATTGAATTGTGTTAAATTATTGCATTTTTAATTAGAAAGAGTTACATTCCAACCATTAGATGCAACAATTTAGCTGAGTCAAATAACAATGGAAAAGTTTGTACAATGCGTAGTCATTTTTTTCATTGCTGCAAAGTAAAAACAAAACGAACAAAAAGTGGCACATCATTTACAAATGTTTATAATTCATTTGTGTTGAATCAAGCAAGTTAAAATTTTATAATTTAAAATTGTTGTTCATTCATTGTAGGGCGCCTGTGGCCTAATGGATAAGGCGCCTGACTTCTAATCAGGCGATTGTGCGTTCGAGTCCCACCGGGCGTGAAATATTTTATTTTTATGACAAATCATTTTATAAATTTATCGTTTTCAGATCATCACGTGAAACTCAATCGATATATATTTTGTTTTTATTCTAAAAATGTAGTGACAATTGATTCCTGGTCACAAGCTTGAAGGAGGAAGTGATAGTTTATGTTAAGCATGGTTTAAAACAAAAATGTTTCATACCAAATTACGAAAAGATGTGTAAAAATCCACAAAAGGATATTTAGATTTTGGTTAATATAAGAACTAAATTCACAAGTACGACAAAACTAGAACAACTAGTTTCCCCTATTGGGCCTAATCTACAACTTTTGTATACCATAGCTTCCTCTATCATACAACTAACCCCAGCAAAATCATCACCCCCAGATCTCTAAGTAGAAGAATGTTGTTGTTGCTGTTGAAGACTCATAAGCTCAAGCTCCTTGTGTCGAATGAGCAAAACCATTCTCTCATTCTCAAGTCTCCTTCGTTCATTTTCAAGTTTGGCTCTCTCCATTTCCCTCTCCTTCTTGCTGCTAAACCTTGCCCATTTCAACCTTTGTTTCTCCAACTCATATGATTGACTCTGATAGTTCAATTGCTGCTCCTCCAACTGCAGTATCCTGTTTCTCATCCATTGCTTCTTCTCCCAAGCACTCCTACCCCCATCTTGGAACACACCATTCACCTCAGCATTCAGTTGCTGCATCATAACTGCTGACACACCAACTCCCCTCACTTTCCTTGCCTTCTTCCTCATCGACCTTCCATCATTATCATCCTCCATATCTTCATGTCCATGCCCCACATGACCCCTTGAACCACCTTCTCCTGAATCATCTTCCTCCTCATCCGAATCATCCTCAGACTCATCATCCTCATCCGAATCATCTTCATTCTCTTCCCCATTTCCCATTTTCAACATCCTCAAACCCCCCAAATTCCCCACCTCTGATGAATGAAAACAATGTTGCTGTTGTTGCTGCTGCTGAGGCTGTTGTTGTTGTTGCTGCTGAGGCTGTACTTGAGCCTGAGCCTGAGCCTGAGACTGAGACACCTCACCCCCGGTCTCTCCTTGCTGTGGAGTATTGTTATTCACATGACCACAACTATTATGGTAAGCACACATTTCCCTGAAGAACAAATGTTTGGAATTGAGCAACTTCTTAACCTCCTCTTTCATCTTTGGTGACAACTCCATCGTCTCCAACAAACTCTGATTCTCCACAACCCTGCAAGCAGTTCCCTTCCCGAGAATATCATTCACCCTCTTATACCTCTTGTTCAAGTCATTGAACTTATCCTCACACTGTTGAGGAGAAACATAGAACCCTTTCTCCATCATAGCCCTCGACACCGACTTCCACTTCCCTTTCTTCTGCAGCATACCCGAGGACTTCTTCTTATCAGTCCCTTCCGAGCCACCCTCATCACCAATGTAATAAACCGCCATTATCAAAAGCCTCACCATAGTGTCAGTCCACTTCATTCTCTGCCACATCGACACCTTCTTCTTGGGGTCCGAGGTGTCATCATCATCGTCACTGAGGGCACTTTGTTGCTGTTGTTTGGTCTTGATCGAAGAATATTGAGGGTACGCTTGTTTGATCGATTGATTATGATGCTGATGATGTGGATCAGTGTCGTGGTGTGAGCCATAGGGAACCATCTGGGAGTGATTATGCAAATGGTGAGGGTTTTGCTGTTGCTGCGGAGGCAAAGAGTTCTCCACTCCCACCAACCCAGAGAACATTCCCGCGCCTAGCCCATTGGGTTCCATCAACAAGAAACCCCAGCTCTTGAAAACTCAACAAAACAAGCAAAAGCTACAAACTTTGGAAGAAATGCGCTTACCCTTAATCGAATAGTTGAAAAAAATTAAAAAAGAAAAGAAAAAAGGTGGAAGAAGATGAAATGAGAGAGAAGGAAGGACAGAAAGTGAAACAGCAGTTTAGTACGGGATTACATAGGAGTTGATGATAGATTGTGTTGTCGGGGAAAGAGAAGAGTAAAGATAATATAAGAGAGTGTACTAATACATTGGGTTTTGAAGCAACTGGTTTTGTTGATGAAACAGAGAGAAAAGAAAACTGCCCATGGTTTTGTGGTTGGGTTGGAGCGAGGGTTTAACCAACCCACAGGTTTTGTGCTAAAATTGAGGACTTACGCCATGCCACGCCGACTTATGTTGTATCTGCCGTTTCAAACCGCCAACAATGATATCATACCATAAAACTAAAACCATAAAATCTTACTATGTGCGCGCGCTGTCTCTTTCTCTATCTTTAATTTTGATTTTATTTTATATAATTAAGTTTTTATAAACTTAACTCATACCAATGGAACATCCATATGAAAGAGAAGGATTTGGTTGTGCAAGAAGGGCCAATAGGGTGAGGGACTTGATTTTGATAGAGTTAGAAGAATAATAAAGTAATATTATTTGGGTTTACTTTAATATCATTTATCCAATCTAATTAAATTTAGTTGATTTAGGTTAAGTTAAAGTTATTTATATGTTTATTTTTATTTAGCAACTCAATCCAATCAAATTCAGTTAGATTAATAGTTGGATAAAAATCATTTCTAAAAAACTATCACATCTTAAAATAAAATACATAAAAATGACAATGTTAGAATAATCTTTGGATTAAATAATTTAAAAAAAAATAGAACTTATAAAATAAAACACATAAAAATAATAGGTAACATTAAATTTTATTTATATTATAAAATATAAAAGGATTTTGTATGATAAAATGATGAGTAAATACTATTTTTTATTATATTGTTGTGTTGGTTCGTCGAATTTAAAATTTATAAATTCTGATATTTAATGCTCATGAAATGAAAGTATTTAAATTTTCTTTGAAAAATTTTCAATATAGCATAAATTAGATTTATTTTTAAATGATACATATATGTTTTATATAATTTTTATTATTTTTATCTTACAGATTAATTTGAGGATTATATTTCTAGAAAGATGCAAACATAATAAGAAACAAAAAAAGTTAGAAAATGATAGATGAATTCATTGATTCGAAAATCATATAATTCTTTTCATCATAGATCTTTAAGATTCATTGTAATACTCAATTCAGAGTGTATATTCTTGATTTTATGAAACCGCAATATTTAGTTTTTCTATTGACAATAAATAAAGAACAAAAATGAGTGAGGAATAATGTTTTAATAACTTTTTTATTTTTTATTTTTAAATATCTAACGATGAATACTCAAAAATAATTTTTGTATAACATGATCAATTAGTAACTTTTTTATGTTTGATGAATTGCAATAAACACAAATTTATAATTTAGTTGTAGAGGTGACTTGAGTTGTCTTTTTTTTTAAAGTTAGCTGATTCATTCTTGGCTAAAAATTAGTTGAGTCGATCTTGACTGAAGATCGATTGAGTTGTTTTCAGTAGAAATTTAGTTAAGTTAAACATAATCAAATATTAGATGCAGTTCAACTGATTTAATTCGATCGAAGATCGATCGAGTCGACTTAGCTGAAGATCAATGTGTTGCTCCGGCTAAAGATTGGTTAAGTCGACTTAATTGATGGTTAACCAAGGTTGCCCACACACTGATCGATTGAATCATTCCAGCCAAAAGTTGACCAAGTTGACCAGACTGGTGATCAGTCGAATTTGCATGACCAAAAGTCGATTGAGTCAACTTGGCCAAAGATAAGTTGAGTTAGCTCAACCAAAGATCAGCTGAGTTAGCTTGACTGAAGATAGATCATGTTGGCTTGGCCAAAAATAGATTGAGTTGATCTAATCAATGGTTAACCCAGTTTACCCTCTCTAAGGTCATTTGAGTTGGCCATGCCAAATTTCGACCGAGTCAACCAAGTCGAATATCGACCGAGTCAACTCGGCCAAAGATCAACCGACTCGATTCGGCCAGAGAAGAACCGACACAACTCAGCAGAAGATTGACCAACTCAACCAAGTCGCTAGTACACAAAGTGTGCCCTTTTAAAGGTTAAATGCATCAGCCATGCCTAGGGTCACCCAAGTCGACCCAATTAATGATCGACTGACTCTACCCAAATGAATGTCATCTGAGCTAGCTTGACCGCATGTCTATTAAGTCAACCCTATTGAAGATTGACCAAGTCAATCAAGACAAAGATCAACCAAGACAACCTGGGCAAAGATTGATCAAGTCGGGCTGCCCAAAGATTGGTCAAGTCGACTTGGCCAAAGATTGGTCGAATTGGCTTGTCTGAAGATCAACCAAAACTATCTAAGCAAAGATTGACCAAGTCAGTTTGGCAGAAGATCGGGCCAAGTTGGACTTACCAAATATCGATTGTTTTGGCTTGGCTAAAGATCGATCGAGTTGATTAGGCTAAAGATCGACCAACTTTATTAGGTCAATGGTCAACCAAGTCTACCTTTTGAAAGTCAATTAAGTTGACCATAGTTATCCCAGACTGAAGGCTTGAGTCAAATCGAGTCAATGGTGGCCAAAGTTCTACTATAATTGACCCTAATCAAAGGTTGGCCTTAGTCAATCCTAATCGAAGGTTAGCCTAAAGTGGCTATGATCGAAGGTATTGTTTGTCACCTAGATCTAGCTGAGTTAATCAAGATCAATTTCAGTTAGCTTAAACCAAAAAATTAAGCTAAATCAACCTAAATCTAAGAATCAACCGAATTAACCCAAATTATATCTAATTAACCTAATATATTATATCAATCTCACTAAATTTAAAATCATTAACAACATGATTTTAATCTTGTTTCACTTTATATTAAATTGGATCAGAAAGAAAATAAAATCTAATGAAATGAATCTAAATTATACATCTAATCTATTTTATTATATCTATATTCGACTCAATATTAAAAAATCTAATCAATGTCTACGCTAAGTTTCTTGAGATTTGTTAGATAATAAATGCTTCTTAGATTTCTATACATCCCAACTTATCATAGAACATGCATTATTTATGGGTTAGATTAATTTACACTTGTTTTAACTGACAATATCGTTTAAGTAAAAAAAAAATATATTTAATAATTTTGTTTAGAAAATTACAAAAGTAGATAAATTATAAAAAAATTTAAAAGAGGATAAATAATGCTTAAAAAGCACAACTTCGTCTTAGAGAAAAAACTTATTTCAAATTGAAAGTTTTTTAAGATAGAAGTATGTGTTTAAAATTCACAATAGCATCTCATATTGTTTTTATTGAAATTGTACTTATTAGGCTTAATTAATCCTATTTTCGACCATTTTGTTCAATGTGATCTTCATTTTATTATGTATTCAATTTGATTTCTATTTTAGTAAATTTTGTTTAATTTGACAAGTCTTTATGATGCCATCTAAATTGTTATTAAAGTGTGAGGGTGAACAATTCTTGTGATATGATGATACTTTATCTGAGGTGTGTGTTATAACATGACCTTTCTCTTGTTATTCACAAATGTTAAGGGTTCTTTGAACTCATGACGGTTAGAGACACTACAACTGTCATCAAAAACCCTAAAGAGAAGCTTGATAGTCCCAAAAAGGCTTAATAACCCTAAAGAGAAGCTTGATAGCCTTAGAGAGAAGTTCGACAACCCGAACAAGAAGCTTGACAACCCAAACAAAAGTTTGACACCTCTGGATAAAAGCTCAATAATCCTAGAGAGTAGTTCGACAATCTAGAGAGAAGCTCGAAAACCCTAAAAAAAGATTTTCACTTTATTGTGAAAAATGATGATGAATGAAGAAGAATAACAAAATTTGTAACTGAGAAAAATGATGGTAATGATGACTAGGTTTATTTTGAAGATGAAAAATGGAAGGGAGACAAAAAGTACAAATTGATGAACGAAGCGTGTATGAGATAGATGATTGTTGATAATGGAAAGGAATTGAGAAGTGATAGTTTTTTGGGAAAAAAATTGATTGGGAAGGGGTTGAAAAAATTTTTGATGCAAGTTTAGGGATTTCACGTGCATGAGGGTTTCACATTTGCGTTTATAGTGAAGGTCAAACAGTGACTGAGTGTTTGAGGTGGATTCACATTTCGTGGTGGTGTCGTAGAGAGATATGATAAGAGCATGGTTGTTCAATGATGGAAGTGTAATTCTAACACATATTTGTTTATGTCTCGTGGTAGACCATGATGTTTTATGATTCACATAGGCCACGAAAAAAAATCGTACACTTCATTTGAATAGTGTCATTCTTCATTTAATAATTTGGATGAGGTCATGAAGAAAATTAAATTAAATAAAATAATAAAAAAATTGAACGTAAAAAAAATAAGATGTTTACTTTTTATTCCTTTACGAAAGTTGTAGTTTAACAAGGATGATTTCTGCATAAAAAAGTTATATAAAATGTATCAAACACATTTTTTATATGAGGAAAAATAAAAAATTAAAATCATATTAGTAGAATTTTTCTTTGATATAAATTCATGATGGTTTGATCATTCTCGTAGTCCCTATTTATGTTGGGTTTTCTCAAATAGGTTCCTTTCTTATTTATTTTTTCCCAATTGGGTTCCTAAGAGTGAAAATTATAAGCAATTAACTCTATCGTTAAATTGGGTTAACGAGATTTACTTTCAGGTGACTTGTTAGTGTGAACTAGAATAACTTAATGACGTGACATATGCATAGCCTCTTAGGTGATAAACATGGTATTGTTCGTATTTTTTTTTCAGGGTTATGTTATGAGTTGTTGAAGAATTTCTATGGGTCATTCATGTTCCTCTTCCACATGCAATGAGTGTCGAAAGCAATATCGTAGAGTCAATTATCACGAAGACGAAGGTTAGAAGTGGAACGATGTATCACTGATTTGCTATTGTGAAGAGAAAGCAGAAACAATCGAGACAAACAATTATATGGGGTTGCCCTAAGTACAAGGTAAAATTTGTTTAATCTTTTTTTAGTACTGATTGATTGTGTTTGGTTGGTTGAAAAATAGAGTTTTGATTTGTTGTTTTTGATGATTTTTTGAAATAGAGTGGAAGTGAAAATGTTGGATACAACTATTTAAAATGGTGCAGTGATATTGGATTTGACGAAAGTGATAACTATGAGAAGTTTGACGTAAAGGATGAGAGGTTGATGAAGACTGAAGAAAACGAAGGTGATAAGAAAATCATGGTTCATTTGGAGAAAGTTGTTGGGTCTTCAAACGTAGACAAAATTGTTCATAGGGGTTGTTACTATTCTATATGTAATGAAAATTATTGTAGTTGTAATGTTGATGGGAAGGGCATGATGTGTTGTAGGTGTAATGTAGGCAAGTTGAATATAGTTAAGATGTGTTGCAATGTATTGAAGGTGTTGTAGATGTTTGATGAAATGGTCTCTCTGATTACTTACATGCTTAAAGTTCACATTATATACCTATAGAAGAAGATGAAATGGTCTCTCTGATTTCCTACATGCACTTCATATACGAGTTGGCTTTAATAGAGATCTTATATGTATTGTCCAGGAAATAATAAGTGAGGTTAACATTAGTATGACTAAAACAAGATGACGACCTTTACTAACTAAATAGGTTAGGCAAAATATTTTAAATCATGATAGCTAAAACAGGATGAGGACCTTCACCAACTAAATAGGCTAAGTTTTGAACAGAGATAAATATTTCATTTCATCTGACTTTTTCAAGGAAAGGTTCTTTTACATAACAAAGATAAATATTTGATTTCTGATGCCTTTAGTTTTGAAAGAGTATAGTTAACTATAACAAATTAATTCTATAGCTATTTTCAAGATAAAATTTAAGAACACGTGATAAATACAAGTAGTGACTGATAGCATAGAACAACTTGGGCTCATGACAGTTTGAACTTGGACATAATACTAGTGTACTAAAACAGCAGTTCAAAATCTAATATCAACTTGGACATAATACCATATGCTATATTAATACCAAAATGTAGTCATCCATTACAAGCCATTGTACAATACTAGTGTAGTAAAACAAAGTTAAGAATGTGATATGAACTTGGACATAATCTGATATGAACTAGAATATAGTCATCCATTACAAACCATTCTACAAAAACTATAATGAAAAACATTGTTCACTAATATAGTCATCCATTACATATGCTTTCATGTATTTCATTGTTCATTAATCATCTCCTTCTATGGTTGACCTTCTTCCGCATGTGGTTCACCTTAAGACAGTGTGTTCTGTTGTTGATCTTGGTCGGACTACACTACAGGTTGTTCAGTTATTGTGGGACAACATGTCTTGTTGTGGCCCACTTCCCTACATAACCTACATCTTTTCAACAATCCACCTTTTGTCATTCTTGTTGAATCATTTCTCATCTCCCACTGCTCTAACCTCCTTTTCTTCTTAAGTAGACCTGACAACTTTCTTTTTTATGGAGGCATGACATTAGGAATTGGGTGATCTCGCACAGGTTGTTCCCATTAATAGGATAAATAGTGGAGGAGTAAATTTCTTTGTAGGTTGACTTTTGAAAGCAAGAAGGTATGTAGTCCTTTCCATCTATGTTGAGAAACTTCATTGTTGCCAGTGCATGACAACAAATATTCCAATGGTGCTCCATTTTCTACACGAGCATGCATATTCATCTATGTTCACCACAAACTTGTCCCCACCTTGTGACACGTGTCGAACTTCAAATAGCTTGTTTGCAGACCAATTGTCAACACAACAAAAAAATTAGTAATGTAGTGCAAATTATGAACAAACTAAAACATTTATCAGAATTGATGAATACCTGAGAATTTAATATTTTGTTAATTGTGCCTCCTTTCGTAGTCTATTGAGGATTTTTGGACAAATTCATGATTCTAATGAACCTATCCTTGACCTGTTGGTGACCCATCTATTCATCGTGTAAACTCGAATGTCCTTCAACATCGTAATGATGGGTTTTGTCCTCGTATGAACCAATACACTATTAAAGGCTTCTGACATGTTATTAACCATGGTATCACATTAAGGTGTGCTTGTGAACCTTGATCTTGACCAATATCTACAATGAAAGAAACACTGTCAATATGTACATTAATGGCAACCTAAAGGAAAAGTTAAGTCACACATGCAAACCTTGGAGGAATAGCTATCAAGTGCCTAAACGCGTCTTGGTTGACCTCTTTTATACTTATCATCTCCTTCTCTCAGTTTTGTAGGTGGGTTGTTGTAATTGCCTTCTACGTTAGACGTTTTAGATTTTTTCCAGAGAATTTCTTCTTAAAATTGGCATACATGTACCTTAAACAAAATCTCTGCGCAACTCCATGAAGTAAATCTTGTACAATTGGCAATAGTCCTTATCAGATTCAACATTAAGTTAGATGATTTTGGTTTTCATACTATGCATTTGAAGTAAAAGATTTTGAAATATAATGGAATTTACCTTTAGTTGAGCTATTATAAATGTAATTGAAGAACAAATTTTAGGTCCACCAAGGTCTTCAATGAGAAGCTCCATAAACCACGTTTAAGTGTCCTCGTTCTCCACCTCTACCATGACATGTGCAAGTGGTAACATTTGGTCATTGGCATCTCAACCAACAAAAGTTAACGACTCGCCACCATGTTTGCCTTTCAAGAAAGCTCGATCAATGCCAATTGTCAATACCAAATTTCGTCCGGATTAGTTTTAGGTCTTATGTTTCTATCCTGATTTTCATTATTCATTTACTTGTTTTAATTTTATTCCTTCTTCTTTATTTCTTTTTATTTTTTACTTTAAGTATCCTATCTTATTTTTCTTTTTGTTTCTCTATTCATAATTTTTATTCTTTGGTTTTGTCTTTTCTTTTTATTATTAGTTTTAATATAATTAAAAAAAAAAAAAGAAAGAACAAAAAGAGGCTTGCAACGCTTTGGCTGAGGAGAGGCCACGTGTGCAAAATGACAAGGGGGACAAGTGGTCTAGGGGAAAAAAGGGAGAGGCACATCACCCAGCACAGACACTCCACCCTCTGCTCTGCAAAAACCCGTAACTCCTCCACCTCTGCAGAAATGGATGCTTCACACACATGACTCTCACGCGGATGGATTCCGTGATTGGAAAGATGAAAAAAAAAATCCACCAAAGCACTAAAAGCTCAACAGAATGATCTCCTCTGGAAAGGAATTCCTAGCTCAGGCATAACAGAAAGGGATCCTTCTACGACACAGAAGGGGATTCACGCTCAGACTTCCCTTTTGCTCTTGGACTCCTCTGCTCCTCCCATCCAGAACGACCTTTAC
The DNA here is from genome assembly GCF_000741045.1 of Vigna radiata var. radiata. Lineage (NCBI taxonomy): Eukaryota > Viridiplantae > Streptophyta > Magnoliopsida > Fabales > Fabaceae > Vigna > Vigna radiata. The sequence continues at coordinate 13,513,580 of NC_028358.1, forward strand.
AAACATCACACACCTCCAACAAAATCATCTTTCTCGTCCTTTTTCCCTTCCATCTCCTTCGATACACTAAAAACAAAGGTACCCACCATTTTTCCCAATCTCATCAGCTCAACAGAATCACCATCCCCTCCTCTCCATTCGGTCCGGTACCCAAAAAACACAAAGAAAGGTTAATCCCTCACAACCCGTCCATCACAGAAACACCAAACCAAAGCTAAACAGAGGACCCATTTCATTTACTTCCTAATCTCCATCTACATTGTGTTTCCCATTACCATCACACTAACTTACACCCAACACTACAAAATATATTATCACCACCCTCCTTCCAAGCACCTGTCCATCAACCAATACCATACAAAACCAAGTTCAATGAAGAACAGCCGATAAGGAAGCCAAGGTCGAAAAGAAAAATGGAGCAATAGACTCAGCGACTTTAGCAATGGTGATTCCTGGTGATGTTTATGGTTCCTTCCACCGGGGGCAACAACCATCGCAACAATATCAACAACAGTCTTCGTCGCAACAGCAACCCAAATTTGCCAAACACACACAGCGCGCTATTCTAACCTGTGCTCTCTAATTCATTGGCGCCGTTACGCTGGCGGCGATTCCGAAACGCATCAAGCCTTCAACCCTGATCAGAGTAAAGCAATAGAGCAAGAGGAGCAACAGTCTTGGGGTCACGTCTGGGGAAGAAGGCTGTGTCTGGTGGTTTTGGCAAGCAACGGTTGGCGTCGTTCATTAAGCTCAGTTGAATGTGGCGGAGAAGACGAAGTTTGTTTTGAAGCTTGAGGGTTTCGGTGCGGAGGAGAAGATCGAGACAGACTCAATAGAGGAACGGTGTCGCCGACACATACTCCGTTTGCAAACCCTGTGGTGACCATGGGTGTCGGCTAAGGGCACTGACGGAGGCGCTGGCAGAACCTCCAGTAGTGGTTTTCTCAGGGTGGAAGACACGACGGCATGCCTCCAGTTAGAAGGAAGTCGCGTCGCGCAGAAGAAGAGGGGAGCAATGCCAGCAACTCTAGGCAGCGCTGGCAGCAGACTCGTGGCCGCCGGGCTTGCTTAGGCGGCGACGCGAGGGTGGAGGAGAGAACTCGACGGAGGAGTTTGCCTCTGACATGGTGGCGCGATGATGGAGAAGACCCATGCTCACGATTGAGAGGAGCTGGTGCCTCTGTGTTTGGTTTGGTCAAATGAGGGGCATCTCGGAAGGTTGGGTGAAAGAAACCTAGTGGACTCTGAGTGAAAAAGCCCTGAGCCAGTATTGGGCCAGATAAAAAAAACTCTTCTTCCCTGCACCCCTGTTTTCGTTTCACACCTTCATTCCAATTCTACAAGTAAAAGAAACTTTGAGCCTAGCTGTTGGGCCATGTTCTCTTTCGTGCACCTCCTGTTCTCCATTCACACCCCTACTCCGTTTCAGCAAACAAGAAAGGAAGATTGGGCCGGAGCATGCTGTTTCGGGCTGCACCCCCATTTTCAGCTATACACCCCTGACAGACTACAAGGTTAAAAAAAAAAAAAGGATTTGGGCTGGACCAAAGAGGCCTCAATTTTACTCAACACCCCTGGTTTTGTCTTCTCCACTCCCTTTTTCTTATTGGGCCTATTGCACTGTATTATTTTTTTGTATTATTGTCTTTACTTTTATTTTTTTAGCTTTAGAATTTTATTTATCATTGTTTGTTAAAAATAAAAAAAAATATAAAAATCATAAAAACTATCAATCAAAAATATTTTTAAAGGGTTTAAGCACAAGTGCGACCATTCTGTCTGCCTTGTGTTAAAAACCTTTTTCTTCCTCCTTAAAAAATCAAAATTTATTTTAAAAGGTTTAAGCACACGTGCGACCATTCTGTCTGCCTTGTGCTAAAAACCTTTTTCTTCTTCCTAAAAAAATCATAAATTGTTTTAAAGGGTTCAAGCACAAGTGTGACCATTCTGTCTGCCTTGTGCTAAAAACTTTTTTTCTTCTTCTTTAAAAAAATCACAAATTGTTTTAAAGGGTTTAAGCACAAGTGCGACCATTCTGTCGGCCTTGTGCTAAAAACCTTTTTCTTCTTCTTTCAAAAAACAAACAAAATTATTTTAAAAGGTTTAAGCACATGTGCGACCATTCTGTCTGCCTTGTGCTAAAAACCTTTTTCTTCTTCTTCGAAAAATTAACAAAAATTTATTTTAAAAGGTTTAAGCACACGTGCGACCATTCTGTTTGCCTTGTGCTGAAAACCTTTTCTCTTTCTTTTATAAAAAAAATATATATATAAATATAAAATACAAAAAAAATATATATAAAAATCTTCAAAAACTAAAAGCATCTTCCAACGTACAATCTTTCAGCCAGAACTACGTGATCCTTGATTCTCCATCCAAAGTGGAGATACGTAGGAGCAATGCTAGTCCTTGTCAGGTTCACTTTCCAAAAATCCAAAAAAAATTCAAATCTTTTTTCAAACAAATTTCTCAAACAATTTCTCAAACAAATTTCTCAAACAAATTTTCCAAACGATTTAAAGAACTACGTAACCCTGATTTCTCAGTCCAACTGAGAATACGTAGGAGCAAGGTCAATCCTTGTCGGGCACAAAAAACACAAAAAATATTTTGTTTTCTTTAGAGTTTTATTTTTTAGGGGAAATTAAACATTTTGCAAACCACATCAAATTCGCGTATTTAGTTAAAGGTATTGCCTTAGGGCAGGCGTTGTGGGGGTGCTAAAACCTTCCCCACACGTAACCGACTTCCGAAACCAGAATTTGGTTTTGTAGACCTTGCCTTATCTTTTATGGTTTTTTTCCATAGTTTTATAGAATAAACTATGGTGGCGACTCCAAAAAATTTTCAAAACTCGTTTTCTTTTTTGGATCGTCGTCCCATCGCGATTTTCCGGTTGCGACACCAATTATTGTCCTACATGACACAAAGTTATCTTTGCATGCCTTTAGACATGCGTAGAACCTCTTGAAAATTGGATTTCCATCATTCTCTTCAACTTTGACCTTGATAGTTGACCCTGTATTTCTTGCTAAGAGCTCATGTGCATAATCATAAATCCTCTTATATTTCATAGTGAATGACTCATCCACTTCGTTTGAAGCAAAGGCTTTCGCCTTGTAAGCCATACACTTAGATATTCTTATGTTCCATTTCCTACTAATTTTCTCTCTAATATCAATTCCCTTAAGATTAGGATTTTCTCTTACTATTTTTTCCAATTTTTTACTTAACCATTTGGCATTAAGTAAGCGAAGCTTGTGCTATCTACTACATGTGTGGTTGTCCACAACAGTCCTCAATTGTCATGTATGCACTGCCTCCATATAACCATAGTATGCCATCCGAGGACATTATCCTTTTGCTCCTACACATTTCAGCCTTATTATTCTCTTATCATTTTTAACAAACTTTATATTTCTTCCATTCTCTAGTGCATATGTTTTGATTGGATCCAAGATGTCTTATTTGTCACCAAAATATGTTCCAACTTCCCATTTGAAATCAACCATAGTTTTAGGCATACTAAATGTAATGAATTTGCCATAACCCTCTTCCCCATTACTTTCTTCATCACTATTGTTTGGAGTAATTAAGTCTTCAGATTCCCATTCATCATTGAGCAAACCGCTATCACTTATATCATCATCATCCAAATCCAAGTCAGACATATAACTCCAATCTGACCTCTCATTTTCATGTGAAACAGACTCAACTTGTACATGCATATTACCAGAGCAATCTCCTTTTTTGAAGTCACAGTCAACATTTATGTTAACTAACCCCTCCATACTATTGACCTCACTGTTCTCATCATCATCCGATGTACTCCAATCACCAACAATACCTTCCTCCTTTACAAATGTTGTAGGTTCATATTGACGAACTTCTACCTCTATGTCACCTAAGTCCCCCAACTCTTGTGTTTGATAACTCTTTGGCAAGTGTACTAACTCATTACAAGTAATACAATGAATAAGTAAAAGTATCGTCTCCCAAGGAAATTTGAGTCACGTTATTTAATCAAGTTTGTTTATCAAAATCAATTTAATAACAATGAAAATTTGATTCATGTAAACTAAAAGTAATGAAATTAACAAAATATTAAAATTTGAAATTAAAAGTTGAAAGTAAGTTTCATTGGAATTGAGTTCATGATTAACATTACAGTAACTTTATGAACAATAAAATTTGCGTTCAAACATTAACATCACTGTATCTTGGTTTAATCCCTTAAAACAAGTTCTAAAGATATATGTTCAATTATTAATTCCTTAAGTAATTAAACATAACCCTTGCATTAAAATCTGATGTTTATAAATGACCAGAAGAATTGAAACTATTCCTAGCATTGTTCCTTTTGGTTGCTTTTCTTACGTTCATACTCCAATTTACTTCCTAGTACAACTTGAATATATAAAATACATCATACTTCCGTATAATGACAAATAAAACAAGAAAAACATATGAACACAAATATATATTGAACAAGAAGATTGTATCAAATGTCAATCATTACATTCAATTCTAACGAAAGAAAGCATTAGCTACTCCTAGTCATCTAGAACGTACACAGTTTTGCAATCCCTTGCATACAATGTTGTTTGGATGCCTTGAAGTAGTCTCCTAAAGTCTGCAATCTTTTACGGTTCTTTGCTATCTGTTAGAAGTTACCAACTTTATGTTTATTTCCCACTTTAAAAGCCAAAGAAAATAACTAATTCGTTAAGCGCGCAACTCCCATGCGCTAAGCGAATATTCAACTGCAATTCTTTAACTGTCCTTTATTCACTCAGCGAGTTGTTCCAGTGCACTGAGCGAATAAAACTCTTTTTAGCTGAGCGATTTAATTTTGGCTTAGTGAGACACGTTTGACAACACTCAACTTTGATGTATAAATTCCTGTACAATTTACTACACAACTTTCCTATTTCTAATTACAACTTTTTTCTATGAGGAAACATATTATTTCATGAATAAATCCAAATTTGAGCTAATTAATAAGTTTTAAAACTTGTATTTTTCATCCTTATCAGTGTTATACCACCATCTCCATGTCTTTGACAACCACCTAAACCCTCATCATCATCTACTTCCCTCCTCTGACCCAACTCTTGAGTTACACTACCATCTCCCTTGGATTGAGTACCACACACACCTTCACCATCATCTTTTTCTCTCTTCTCACCCAACTGTTCATTTACACCACCATCTCCCTCGATTTAATTACCACATACACCCTCACCATCATTTTTTTCTCCCCTCTCATCCAACTGTTCACTTACACAACCATCTCCCTTGGTTTGACTACCACATACACCATTACCGTCATCTTTTTCTCTCCTCTCGCCCAATTGTTCACTGACACCACCATCTCCCATGGTTTATCTACGACATACACCCTCACCACCATCTTTTTCTCTCCTCTCACCCAACTGTTCATTTACACCACCATTTCCCTATCTTTCAATGTCAACTATATCCTCACCACCCTCATGCAACACTGGACCCTCACTACCCTCATGCAACATTGGTGCAACTTCATCACGTCTTTCATCAACATCATATTCAATCATGTGTATGACCTAAGGTTCAGACATATTGTGCATAACAAATAAATGAACCTCACCATTTAACCTAGCTAAGCTCACTATATGCATGACTGTAGTGTCATCACACAAAGGTTTTAGCTTGTCATCTAACACAAAACCAAATCCTATAGAGTACCACAAATGTTTGAATCCATCATACCTAAGTTATTTGACGACACTGACTACAACAAAGTAACTCCATAGGTTTGGGTCAAAAGTTAAAGTATTAATTTCTCCTTCATACTTGAGGCACCTTTCGCTCATGAACTTACCCTCGCGGTGAATAACCACCTCTATATCATCCTCCATCACAGACAAGACAATTAACAAATTTCTACACCTATAAATTACAATATAAGGACAAAAAACACCATATATTAAAGCCAATATGCACTGAAAATGACATAACACAACAACTTTAACTATAGGGGACAAAGGGGACCACACTGCAATAAACATACATAACACTGTTGGACAACCCCAACCCCACATTCGAAAAAGCATTGGCAGATCACTACAAAATGCACTGAATAATAAATTCAATCCCAAAATACTACATATACTAACGTTGCACTATTTTCCCCTCCAAACACTTCACGATGCACATCGAACGACTTCGCACTTCATGTCCAACCTTGTGATTTCGACAAACAACGTTGGATTCCAACCACCAATGCCCTAATTGCGCAAAAAACCTTTATAGTAACGAACACTCTACACCCTGTGATTTTGTTGTGTCTCCTATGTCCAACACTCTCTTTCCCAATTTGGATTTCATCAACCCTAATTTGGTGATGCTTAATTTCACATTTCAGAAACACTTTTTTTTTAAATATTTTAATTACACATTTTCCACCTAAGAGGTTCTGTATATGTCATGTCATTAAATGATTCCAGCTCTAACTGACAAGTCACCAAAAATTTAACCCCATTAATCCAATCTAACAATAGAGAATCAATTGCTTCAATTTTTCACTTTTAGGAATACAATTAAGAAAAAAAATAAAACTAATTTGTGTTTTATAAACATGACTTCCTAATTTTTTAATTCACCAATCTTATTAATTTTCTTTTGGAAATTACATTATAAATTTTCTGATGAAGGGATGATTTGTGTTGAAGGGACCAACAAAATGCCTCCATAAAAATTTGTATGCATAAAACTTAATGCCGTGTTCACATGAACAAATTTTACTGTTCATGCAGATTTGCGAGCGATGAATCTAAACCTCAATGTTGTTCACTTTTGCGGATTTGTGACGACAGAATTGAGGAGATTTGCGGGATACCTTCTTTTTGTATCACTCGCTATGCTGAGAAGATTTGCAATGAATTGAAGGTAAATGACTTTTTTACCCTTAACCCATATGATAATACCAGATGAGAACATGCAACCAATTCGTAACTGGATTATTGATTCCAATAATGGTTAATAAATATCAATGTAGAAGCTATTTGTGTGAAGCAGGAAGAGGCGTTAAAGATGGAGAAGCAAAGCGTGAAGGGTTGCATATTCGGTTCCAGAAGTTGAGATATGGAAGGTGTATTCGGTTATGGGGTGCGCGTATTCAGATACATTGCAGAGTGAGAGGAAAGCTGGGTGCTGTATTCGATTCCGCTTGCCTGTATTTGGTTCCAGGCATTGGTTCAGCGAGTGTATTCGGTTCTAGACGCTGCTTAATTCGGTTCCAGCACGCTTCGGAGTAGGGTGGGTGGTGGTTTCTAATGGTAGAATGATTTCAACTCTGCCATTCTGTACTTCACTATGGAAGAACTGCTTTGGAGTTTTATCAAAGGAGAATCATCTAAGTGGTGCAGGTTAAGGGAGAGAGCATCATCCGGGTCGGGTTATGCAAGGGCTTCGGCTTTGGGCCATGAGAGGATGGGTAGGTGGGGGAGAGAATGAAGAGTAAGGTTTGGGTTTGGAGTTGGAATGGGAGGATTGCGGCGACTGAGAGAGAGAGGGCGAGGGCGAGAGACAGGAAGAGAAGGGCATTTGTGGTTTTCTTCTTCCCTTCCATGATTGCAGTTTGCGAGTGAGAAAGCACAGTGATTGTGGAAGAGAATCTATTATTACGTTCTCCATAATGCAAAAAAAATATGAGTTTATAATATCTTCTATCATTAAAAATAAAATAAAATTAGTATTAAGAATGATTATAATTTTTCCAGAAATAAAATGAATAATTTAATGTTAGTGTTGACATCATACTCTCATTCCATACTATTATTAAAAATAAATTTATTTTATTAAATTATAATTTTTTACTTTTTTAAAATTTATTTTAATAATTATTTTAAATTTTTTATTCTTTATAAACATTTTTACAATCAAATATAATATTAACAAATACCATTTTATATTACTCTAAAGATATTTTGATAATCTTTAACTTTTACCGATGAAACAAAATTTTTAAATATATAACATGAATCAAATCCTAGAGTAATTTTCACACATTTTCCTTCTAAATCTACCCAAACAAAAAACAAACCTCAAGTCTCTCAAATCCTTTGAATGACTCACCCCAAATCATGTTCCGCTTCAACAAAGCATAAAGGGAAGTTAACAAATTTAAGTGTAATAAGCGGCTCCACATCAGTCCTTAGCTTGAAATCTCATGTTGTTGATGATGATGTTTGTTTTCTACACTTGTGTGGGCAAAATCAACGGCGGAGCCCTACTCCTCAGCCGTAGACCTCTCCACAGCGAATTCTAGCTGTCGTCCAAGCGGGACCCACCTTAGCTTCTCTCGTGTTTACGACATGACTTATAATATTTGCCCCAAACGGAAATAATTCCAAAATCAAAACCCCACAAACACTTCACAGACAGCAAAAACTGCAGCAACCACAACTCCTGCAACAAACCATGCAACAACAACGGAAAAGGATCAACTAGTGTTCAGTTTCCCACGCGTTTACCTTCCCTCGCTGAGCTTCGTTTGGGCGCGTGCCATGAAGTGAGGACCGAGGAGGAGGAGGAGCATGGGCGCGTCGCTGTCGAGCCTCGGCGCGAACGGTTCGACAGTCGGTCCGGGTCTCGGCGACATTCCAGAGAGCTGCGTGGCGTGCGTGTTCCTCTACCTCACGCCACCGGAGATTTGTAACCTCGCTCGCCTTAACCGCTCGTTTCGCGGCGCCGCCTCCTCGGACTCAGTCTGGGAGGCCAAGCTGCCGCGCAACTACCAGGATCTGCTGGATCTGGTCCCGCCGGAGCGTCACCGGAATCTCTCGAAGAAGGACATTTTCGCGCTCCTCTCACGACCCCTGCCCTTCGACGATGGCCACAAGGTGGGTGGTACTCTGCAGGTCAGTTTTTTTGGTTAGTTAGGGGCTGCTGGAAATTTTAGGGATTTTAATGATTGTTTAGGGTTTTGCAGGAAGTGTGGCTGGACAGAGTCACGGGAAGAGTTTGCATGTCGATTTCGGCGAGGGCGATGGCGATTACTGGAATTGATGACCGGAGATATTGGAATTGGATTCCTACTGAAGAATCTAGGTTAGATTTACTTGTCTTTAAAGTTGTATCACGAGAAAGAAGAAGGATACACTGATAATAATGTGTTTCTTGATTGATTCAAAAGAAAATATGAATGTTGACTTTAGAAACAAAATATTATGTGACTAAAGTGACTGATGTTCTGATATTGTAAAGCGATTTTACATTATTATCTAATCATATTTACAATTCGTAGTTTGTACAATGACCAGATTTTGTATAAAATTGATGTCTGTTTGTCTTTACTTATTTTGTGTTTACTCTACCAAACATAAATTAGTTTTTTCCCTTTGCTTGGATTTTTTGAGATTATCTCATTTCCACTCATTTGTTTAAAGACCCGAACAAGTGGAAGATCTTTGAGAAGTTCTAATTTTATCTTCCCAACCATTTTCCTCACTTGTCCTTGTAATCCTCTGTCTAGAATACCTTGTTTGCAATGAATCAATGGATCTGTTTTAGTTCCTCTTAATTTGATTCATGGTTCTCTCTGTTCTTTATGAAAACTAGGCTTTACAATAGGTATTCCTTGTGCTAATGGAAATATTATATTTCATCTATTGTTTTCTTGATGGAATGCCATTATATGAATTGTATGCTGCAAATAGACCTTTGAGGGTATGAGTGTTCTGAACTCAAATTGAGTCAGAATAATGGAATCTAACTTTTTCTTTTAATCAATATTAGTATATAGGTTCACTCATTGCTATAACAAATTTTCTGCATCATAAGTTGTTCTTAGAATCATAGATAAATAAAGTTTATAGAATAAGGCAAGACAATTACCTTAAACCCTAACCCTAAAACTGGATACGCACAAGAAATAATAAAAATAACATTACATTTTAACACACCACTCAAGATGGAGCAAATAGGTCATATGCACCTAGCTGGGAACATATAAATTGAATCCTACCTCCTCTTAGAGATTTAGCTAGAATGTTTGTGTCTTGTTCATTAGAATTGACAAACCTAGTAATAAGATCCTTGCACAACAACTTTTCTCTACCAAAATGACAATAAATCTCTACATGTTTTGCTCTCTCATGAAACACTTAGAGACAATATGAAGCCTGATTATCACAATACAACTTCATTAGCTACTTTTCACAAATTAATCCACAGAAGTTCACATGTAGCTAGGGTCATATACCTATATTTTGCTTCTGCACTAGATTCGGAATGCTTTGTTTTTTACTTTTCCAAGATATAAGATTCTCTCCAAGGAATACACAATTTCTTGAGGTAGATCTCCCGTCAATGGGAAAACCAACCCAGCCTATATGACAATACCTTAAGACTTGAGTATTTCCCTTGTTCTCTTACAACATTTTAGTGATCGACGTGAGGGTTCTGCATTAATTGACTCAACTCCCATGGATAAGAACCATCAGGTCATGTTACATTGTGATAAATGAGTTTTCCCTCAAACTAGGGTTGTCAAAACGGGTCTGCCTGGCTCGTTTAGGCCCGCCCCCTTCTAACCTGCCAAAGTTGGGTTGGACCAGGCTAGTTTGACATCTGAAAATGGGTTGGAAGCTCAAATCCGTCTTGTCGCTGGACAGGCTGGCGGGCCAGCCCCGTTTCTTCATCCCCATTGCCAGCTCACCCATCACGTTCCACAACACCAAGACCCATGAAAGCTCTCCCACTCCGTCTTTGCCAATTCACTGCTCCTTCTCATTTTCCTCCATCTTCAACACGATCCCAATCAAGAACATTGTTTAGCCTCCCCTCCCATCCATACACTATTTCAACAAAGCTTCATCAACTCCACTTTTCATCCTCCATCCCTAGTCATCTTCGACCATCCATCCTCACCAGAAACCATTCATTGTTTTCTTCTTCCTCATCATCATTGACCTTTGTTTTCTCCATTATATTCCCACCCTATACATGATAGGCAAACCTCCATACACAAAAAAATAGAGGCACGAGATCCATCATCTTCATCTCTGCATTAAGAACCCAACTTATGTCACAAAAATCCCAATCCAACCAGAAATCCCAATTTGCAAAAATTAGGTCAACCAAAAAACCCAATTAGGGCCACCATGGGCCACCTTTGTTGCTGTGGAGACTCACAGTAGGAAGGAAAAACTTAGCAAATGAATCAAAATAGAGAAAGGAACTTGAAGAAGACAAAGGAACCTGTGTCACCACTGTGGGTGACCTATGCCATCGAAGGTGAGCTTAGCCACTAGGAGTCTCACTGTTATGGAGCCTTGAAGTGGGAATGGAAGAGTGTTATTCTATTTCTGTTGTTTGTTTCTCTATGTGTGGGTGAAAGTCCTTCACTAAAGGAAGGAAGGAAGGAAGACCATAGTGCCTTTGAAATGGGCTGCGGGTTAGCTCTATAGGCTGGGCTTCTTTGGGTTGGTGGGTTCAAATACCTGACCTGACCCACATTGTTTTTGTCCAACTATGCCACCTTTACCTCTAACCTCCTATATCTCTCCAGGTTTGAGAAAGTTCACCTTGGTCTCATTAATTTTTTATTTCAGTCCACAGGACTACAAATGGGCTTGCAATTTGTCAAATTTGTCTCTTCTAAAAATATAAAGAGCATATTTTCTTTGTGAAAGGATGACACTTTCTTTGCCACATTTCAAAACCAAGAAAATATTTTAGATAGCTCAAATCTAGTGATATCATTTCTTGTAATAACACTATTATCAACATAGACCATAAGATAAACACCCTTCCTAGGAGAAGTATGACAATAAAACAGTGAATGATTTCCTTTCTCCATTTCTATCTAGAAAGATGCACAATATGACTATTGTTAAACTCATGCTCCATATTTGATATGGCTTCTCTTAGTTAGCCTGCTTCTATTGTTAAACTCATTTGAATTGTATGGACAACTTGACAGCAGTATTGCTTTGTTCTCTTGGAAATAAATTCCTTGACGTCTCTTGACAGTCTTGACGTTCTTTTTCACCAAAATGAACGTATGTACGAAAGCTACATCAATATTCAAAGGAAAACATTTCACAACGGTCTTAGATTCATAATTCATTATATGTAAATAAAAATATTGAACAGGTCAATTATCTATTTCTATATATACCAGCCTTAATCTGGATGAGGGAAATGATGAGGGAAATATTCAAATATTTGTTACATGGAATGATATTTTTTAAGTATTGATTGCAATTTGGTTCTGTAAAGAGTCATTGACATCAAATGTGCAAACTTGAACACTGATCCTTTAAATGCTCAACCTGATTGAACCTACTCATTCTATTAAAGATATAGTGGAGGTTGGTTTGCCCGTAATAAACGAACATTTGTAATTCTCCTTGTTAACGCTTAGTTATGTCAACTTACTTATAAACTGTACCACTTGCAAATCTCAATCTAGAAGTTGTTTTGTTCTCCGTTTGTTCTTGTAATCTGTCAGCACTCTGTTACACCTTAGATGATTTTCAGGTTTCACACTGTGGCGTATTTGCAGCAAATATGGTGGTTTGAAGTGGATGGGGAGGTAACATTTCCATTTCCTGCTGATATTTATACTCTCTCCTTCAGGCTTCACCTTGGACGGTTTTCCAAAAGGCTTGGACGGCGTGTCTGTAATTATGAACACACCCATGGTTGGGATATAAAACCTGTGAAATTTGAATTGTCTACTTCAGATGGGCAGCAAGCATCATGTGAATACTGTTTGGATGAAAGTGAGATTGATGAAACATATGGAAATCATAAGCGTGGATACTGGATAGATTATAAGGTGGGTGAGTTTATTGTCAGTGGATCAGAGCCTACAACTCAAGTTAGATTTTCCATGAAACAGATTGATTGTACACATTCCAAAGGTGGCCTTTGTGTAGATTCTGTATTTATTATACCAAGTGATTTGAGAGAGCGGAAGAGAAAATGCATTTTGAAATAGCCATATGCAGAACAGGAAGCTTGTATCTTTTAGTGATGTCAGACACCCTGAATACACTTTTGGGATCTACCACAGCTTATACTTAACCAAAAAAAAAAGTTTACAATTTGGAGAAAGTCATTTTTCTGGTTTGTTAATATCCTTTTCTGTCTGTGGGTGTGTATATCCTCTATAGCTGTGTATTAATAATTTCTATTCAATGTATTTTAGTTGTTTACACTTTAGGTTGATAATTTATCTGGAGTAAAAGAGTTTTACAATTGATGTTCTTTGTGCCTTCTCAAGCTTGATTTGCAGATGTAGGATGAATAAGATATAGCATGGTAAATATGAATAAACACGCAAGGGCGTATAAAATATATTTCTTTTATGGGCAATAAACAATATATATAATAGGAACACTTGGAGTGTTCTAATCTTTTTATAAGAGCAGTGGAAAAGATTCAAAATAAAGAGAATCATGTTACAAAGACAACTAGAATACAATGAAACAAAGTGAACTGAGTTACAAAGACAAAACTATAAAGATAACTGAAACATTAATATCCCCGCTCTTCTCATGTTGTCATGGCAGCATAATCACAGAGCCTCTCCTTGCCACCAATTGAAACCCATGTAAGTTAAATGATCTTCAATATTTATCGGATTTCATTACATTATCTATACAAGAATTTGTGATGCAAGTCCAGCAGCATGTTTTGTTGTGCTCGTTCTACTTCATGTTAACACTATCGCAAGCAAGGTTGTTACACTCGAGAGTTTACGTAAAGCAAGGTTGTTACACTCGAGAGTTTACGTAAATTTATAAAAGTAAAGTAAATTCGACTTGTAAATTCTTACGAATTTACTAAAAATTTACTTTATATGAAAAATAATTATATAAATAATATCTAATTTTAATAAGTTTACAAAATTATATAACTTTAAATAAATAAATTTATTAAAATATTATTTATAAAAATATTAACATAAATTAAAATATCAAGTGTTTATTTTTAATTCTCTAATCCTCTGATGATATAATTATTAAAAACCATTAAAAAAAACAGTGCAGCAGTTGAAGTCTAAAACAAGGTATTGAAAAGGCTTAGTACTTTTCAGAAATAAAAAAAAAAATTACTACACTTACATTACACCATATGAAGAACAAACTTACTTCACTTACATTACACCACACGAAACACAAACCAAGGGCTGTGAGTATAATAGTGAAATAAAGGCACGATGAATGTGAAACAAAGTACACTATGAGAGGCGAAACAGTGCGACCACTGAAGGAGGCACGATGCGATGCGACCATCGATGATGGCGAGATTGTGACCAACAGCGACTGCGAACCAGAGCAAAACACAAGCGAGGACGAAACGCGAGCGATAACTACTGAATCGCATAGGCGAAGCACAGTGCTAAGTGAATCGTAGGAGATGAGAGCTTCCTCACTCAACCTAAATCAGAAAATCCTAATATGGTGAGACCTAAATCTTCATGAACTCGCCAAATCGAAAGGAAACTCGCGATTTCAATCGAGTCTACCGATTCTACCATCGAGTTCACCAATTCTACACCAAATTTGAGTTTGCTTCCGAGTTAACTCGGAAGGACTGAGTTAGCACGTAAACTCGTCCGAGTTAATGAGTTAAGTCGCGAGTTTAATAACCATATTGGCAAGTGTACCAGATCGTATTAAGTAATGAATAGACGGTAAGTCCGAGTATCATTTTTCCAAGAGACTCAAGGCACTAAACTATTGTGTTTTTGCTTAACCAATCAAGACTATAAGAACAATATTTTATGGTTTTTGAATGCAAAGTGCGAAAAAATAAACATGAATGCAATTTGATCAATTGAGGCTAAACACAAAAGTGAATGGATGATGTTGATAACATGAAATGAGTATGGTATTAGGGTTTAGATTTCACCTAATCACTCTCATGCATAAACGAATTCATCTTCTTCATTATTGTTAATGCAACTTTCTAAATTACTCTAAACCCGATTCCTTGGTGAAGAGAGTCTATTCTCAATTATTAGTTTACTATTCCTAGTCTCCCTAGTAATTAGTCACACATTAATGACAGAAGCTTAAAACAATTGACCATCCTATTCCTATTCCTAGGTAATATTTCATAATCAAGAGAATTCTCCTCATGTCTAGATTTCCCCGTACGTTCCAATATCGACAAAATCAATGATCATGACACTAAATGAGTTAAACAATGCAAGCTTTAAATTCAGAAAAGAAAACCTTAACAAATAATGAATGAAAGCAAATATCTTCAAGAACAATTCAAATACAAGAGAGTTTAGAGGTTACATCTTCCCAATAACAAATGAGATTAGTTCTCCATCGTCATGAAGAAACTAGGTGTACAATGGAATGAAAGAGATAGAAACCCTAGAAAGAGAATAGGAGAGTTGTCAATTCCCTAAATCTGCCCCCAAATGGGTGAAAAGTGTGTTTCTGTGTCTAAGCCATCAAAAGGTACATTCTCTAGGGTGTCTAGGTCTTTAAATAGAACATAAAATAATAAAAAACAGGTCCAAGCCCAAACAAATCATAAAAATTGCAGAAAATATATCAAATCACGATCTAGTTGACTTTTTTTGGATTCTGGTTGACTTTTTTGTACTCTGGTTGACTGGTTGATTTTTCTGATTGACTGGTTGATTTTTCTGATTGACTGGTTGACTTTTCTGTATTCTGTTTAACTTTTTTGCACTACAACTCCTTGATACTTCAATCCTTCCTTCAAATCATTCCAATAACCTACAAAATCAAAGGAATTTATCGATAAAATCAGAAAACATGTCCTCAACTCTATTTATTCACAAAACTAAAGAAAAATCATGAGTCAAAACAAGTTTCTAATCAACAAAGATACATTTGATATTAAAATTAAGTATAAAAATAATAATTTTTTAACGGTTATCACTTCAGAAATCTGGTTCATGATTTTTGATAATTGAATCAGTTTTGTTCAGGTAATTTAAAATCATTCTAGAGCATGCAGTCTTAGTGGAAGATAATGTGATAGGTGATAATTTCGTATGTAAACTACTCTTTGGTGCATAAATATGAATTTAGCTGAAAGAAACAAGTATTAGAATTTTATTCCATGGGTATTTAATTGTTATATTAGGATTTTTACTTGTAAAATTTGGAAATACTTAGTTACGTTATTTTTTTTAAATAGTTTTGAAGCATGTTATATTATAGGAAACATTGGTTATTAGCAAATAAACAACCTTGTTAATTAAAAATTGGCTTAAGATTAACCAGTATATCACCTTTTCCAAAAAGATATTGCCCAGATAGCACTACCCCTCAGTTTATTTATCCATTTTTTTAACGTTCATTTCATTTTTCATTTTCTATCATCCCTTGATTTGAAAACACTATAATAATAGCTAATATATTTACAAAATTAACTTATTGTTATAATAATAATATTTTATAATTTTAGTCATCAACGATACTAACTACATTACTAATTTCAAAATTAATTTCTTATATATAATATTGACTTATCATTAAAGCTGTGTTTCTTTGAGTGAAAAACACTGTTGTCGTTGATATGCGAGGATGAATTTGAGAGATGGGGTCTGTTCTCTTCTGATGATTTGCGATGAATTAATTCAGCTGATTTGCGGAATATCACTGTTCAACCCATCCCGCAAATTTCAGAGGATTTACGCTGATTGTTAGGGCAAAGACATATATACCCTGTACGAAAAATAATATTCCAACAACAACCTAATAAATCTTTCCATTTTTTATGTCGTTGTTGCAGGTTCAAGGTCTGCGATTTCCAACATGAGCAAGACAGTTGGAGGACCAAGAACGGTGTTCATGATGGAGTGGATGCAGCCAACCAAATCTGAAGGGGGGATTAAATAAGTGAAGAAGATGAAGTTCAGAGGCAGACGACATCTGGTTCCAACACTGTGAAGGATTTTAAAAACAGGTGTATCCGGATACAAGGTTGGCGTATCTGGATCGAGGTTCTCCAACAACTTCCATTAACGACGTATCCGGATCGAGGTTGTCGCAGGGACTTGGCGTATCCGATTCCATCTTCTCGACCAAGTTCCGGTATCTGGTTCCAGGTGGTGGAAGGACTTCGAAGGAAGGTGTACTCCAATACAGATCATTGTATCCGGTTCCACGGAAGCTGTGTGGGGATTGAAGCGATTCTGCCGGCGTCGTTTCCGGTTCGGAGTGGTCTGTGACTGGTGTTGACGAGAAGGGCTGATGATGATGAACTCGCGATGAAGCCTGAAAGGAAAGCTTCTCCGATGGCTCTGCACATGGTGATTTTCTGGGTTTCTGCAGGTGCGAGATGCAAAGAAGAAGCTTCACGGTGGCGGCTTGGTGATTCTTTTGGTTGCCGTTTGCGACGCGGTGGTGGTTCTAGGTTCTCCGTGACAGCGAAGTTGGCGGTGGCCTGCTGAAGTGATGATGATGGTTGCGCGATGGTGGATGGTGGTCTGCGAGGAAGAAGACTCGCGACGACAATTTGGACTGGTGCTTGCTCACGGAAGATTGGGTGGTGGCGTGAAGCTTCGTGACGGTCGGCGAGCACGCCGGCGATGGTGGGTGGCAGCGGCTTGAAGGTTGACGGTGGTGGCTTTAGGGTGGCTGACGGCTATTGGTGTTGAACGACGGCATGGTGGTGAGAAACATGGTCGCAGATGATGGAGGCGCTGTGCGACGGCTTGCTGGTGGTGCGCGATGTGGTTGCCATGGAGGAGGCGGTGGCTAGGGTTTGGCAAGGGAATTAGGGTTTCTGTTGAAGATGGTGATGACGTGGCATGAGGGAGTTAGGTGGCATGTTCTGAGTGGTTGGATCTATTAGTGGTGGATTGCCACGTGGCAAAATCTGATGAAGTCCGACTTAGGAATGGTAGGAGGGTGTGTGTATAGTGAATTGGGGGGTGTAGGCGAAAAGGGTTTCTGTTGGGCTTTAGTATTGGCCTCGTTTAGAACTGAGGGGTGCATGTAGGGAAATCTGGGGGTGTAAGAGTAAAGATTGCCTATTTGGCCCATCTGGACATTATTTTTCAAATAAAATCTGATTTTGGGTTTTAAATTGCAATTTGGACCAATAAAACTCTAACTTCGGAGTGGTGTGTGACTGGTGTTGGCGATGGTGTCTTTGGTGTTGACGAGAAGGGCTCAGATGATGGAGGTTGGTTCGTAGATGCAGCAACAGCAACACAGAAACAAGGATTTTTTTATTTTATCATGTAATATAATAACTCTTTCAATTATATGTTTACTTAAAATTAATGAATCTCACTTTCGTAGACAAATAAATTAATAGTATTTCCTAACAAATTATATTTCAAACAAATACTATATTTAAAAATAAAATTAATTTACAACATTATAATTTTTAATATTTTAAAAATTAATTTTACTTATTATTTCAATTATTATTAATTAATTTCCTCTCTTTATTAACATTTATACATTCAAATATAACATTACAAAAATCACATTTTATATTACTTTAATACCTAGGGGCATTTTGGTAATCTATAATTTTTACCAATTAAACTAATTTTTTAAATCTGTCACATCAATCAAATCATACACTAATTCTCACAAACTTTACTCTCAAATCCAATCTCAATTACCCACAAATCCACTCAAAAAACAACAATAAAATTACCCTCAAATCCACTCAAATTCATTCAAATCATCTCCCCCAAATCATCACCCATAAATGAGTAATTCTCCCTACACCTCACCTCATTCTCCGTGCACCTCCTAATTTTGTTTTAATTCCAACTATACCCCTAATTCCATTGTTTGGTGTTAGTGTCGTGGTTTGCTCTCCTCTTGTTTTGTGTTGGTGCCTTCTTCTCACACATACATTTGACGAATTTATGTTTGTGCTTGGTTGATCTATGTTTAGTATGTTTTTTCTCTGTTTTATTTGGGCTGGACATGGACATGGAAGGGAAGAGTTGCAGGCCAAACCGCACATGGAACTACGGTTAATGACCAATGCACTTAGAAATGCGGATTAGGTTGTGCCGCAGTTGGATCTACGAATCATGGTAACCGCAAGTGGATCTGCATTTGGGGGGTGCATATGGCCAGGTCTGGGTTGTCCGCAGTTGGAACGGCGGCTAAGGTGAACCGCAATTCGATTTGCGGCTTCTCGCTGCCGCACATGGAATTGCGTCGTGAGCAAGTTGAAAAAGAAATTGCCAGTGGACCACATTCTGAAGCATTACTGAATTCTCATACTCAACCCTCTCCGACACCTTTTGTGGCTGAAGCAACACTAAATGCAGATAATATATCTGTAAGCAGTGCATCAAGTCTGTTTCAACTAATCTCCTGTTCAATTTTTTTTTTTGTAGATTTAATGGTAATTTAATTGTACCATAAATATTGTAGGAACGACACTAACAATGATTCAAATCAAGATGCTCTAGGTTCTGCCGATGGAGTTCCTACAGAAGAGAAAGAAGTACGTTTTTCATTGTTGTTTTATTATGTCTTGGATGATGTTTTTATTTTCTAGTTCTTATCATACTGATTTGTCTCAAATTTTGCAGGACGGTAAAACTGATTCAATAGGAGAGAGAAGTAATCAAGTGGCGGAAAAACAAAAGGACAAATATGTAAAATTGGAGGTGTAGGGAGAAAGAGGTGAGGTGCAGGGAGAATCACTCCCCACAAATCCCCAAAAAAAACACAGCCCAAAAGTGTAATAAATAAAAATTCAAAATATAATAATAATCTCAATTTAACTTTTAAATCTATATTAAAGTTTACATTTTTCAAGTTTTAAGTTACAATTATTTTAAAAATATATCTTAATATCAATTAAAACATTATTTAATAAATGTCGAAATATTTTATAAATATTAGCATTATTTTTAATTATCTTCAATATTTAGTTTTTTGAATTTTTATATAATTAATTTAATAAAATTAGTTATTCCCAGCTAGCACATAGCATGGTGCCCACATTCTATAAATTTTATTGTTTCCACTTTTAAATAAAACAAAGAAAGGAAAAAGAAAAATGGGTAGAATTTGGGTTATGGGGACAGACCATTTTCTGACACCGGTTAAGGAAAACCAGGCTCATTAATTATGGTTATTTTGACCTTATTCTAACCTGTAAAAAAACAGTACTACCCTACTAAATATTTGAAGGACTTTTCTTATTCTTTTCAACCTATTTCTATGTTACATTTAGTAAATTATTTAAATAAAATGTTACACTCTATTCCAAATACGTCAAAATATTTTAAATTATATGTTTCAGATAAATATAAGTTTGAAACAAGTTATATATATGAAAATCGTGGTTCTTCCACGTAGCTGTAGCCATATTCATTATTGGCGTGACCACCTATCAAATTGTGATGGATCATTTTCAAGGAAAAATATCGTTCTTCATTTTCATTTTTAATGAACTTAAGAAAATAGAAATAAAATTATTGACATATGTAATAAGTGATGTAATGAGAAAGGAAAAGAAAGGAAAAAAAAATCAGACAAAAGTGAGATGAAAGCGATTTTTCTTTTACAAAATCTCTAATTAGTTTAAATAAAGACAGAATTTGACTAGATTTATTTTCATGTAATATGACTATATATGGAATGAAGCAAAAGGGAAAAAGAAAAATTAAAAAAAGAAAGTTAAATAGCTTTAAGTTGTTGTCTAGAAAATAAAGTTGATATTTTTCTTCTTTGGTGTGTAAAAATAACAAGTTTTTATACCATTTCTATTTCTAATTTTAAAAAGGAAAATAGTTTTTTGGCACTTAAGAGTACTTAATTAATGCTGATAAAAAAAGAGAAGAGTTACTTGATAATCTATTTTTTTTAAGAGTAAAAAGTGATTTTTTTTTTCAATTTATAAAGAAAAAGAGAGATTAACCAATGAAATAATAAATGTCAAATGGGTATAAAATACTTTTAGGTATCAAAATAACATAACCTAATCTTAAAGGGTTCTTAACATTTTAAGAATAACTTGAAAACCTAATATTCTTGTGATGAATGCTTCCACAAGTGTGATGAATAATTTTGTGGGATTTTCACTAATCCCATATACATTTTTTGTTTGTTTGTTTGAGTTTTAAGTTGTAATAGAAGATTTGTTACTTAAGATTTTAATGAAATGTATATAAGACCTATGAGGGAAAAGTGTTGAAAAAGATGAAGATGCTCAAAACCCTTTGAAGGAGGTTATAGGGAAATCCTCACACTAAGCCTTATCTCATCATTGAAAGTGAAGAGACTTTAGACACAACATGGTCAACCCGTTTACTTTTTCAGTCAACTTGGAGATGCTTTTTTTGACCCAAAACTTGAATAAAAATAAAAATAAAAATAAAAATAAAATTCCCTTATCCAAAAACATGGTTTAGCTGGTAAAGTGGTCATTCCCAAAATAGTCCTTAGCCCAAGAATCTTTGACCAAAGTGAGAAAAACTTAGAGTGTTGAATGTTGGAAAAAGGTAGCTCAACCTAAACCATATTCTATATGGCTAAAATGATCATACCATTGTGGTGAAGCAGTCCTATAGCTACATACAACAACACAATGTCAGAAAACTTAGGCCAAGATTTCATCTATGGAATCGACCTACACTACTAACTTTGGATTACTCACCAACCCTAATTATATATAGCCTTTAATCACCCACTCTCACACTTACACTTTTTTATTCAAACTACCCAAAACTACATTATTTATTCACTTAACTTTATTTACTCATTACAGATTCAATCTTCAAACTTCTCTAAATAAAAGTATATATATAGAAGAATAAAAAAAAAATGTTTAAGTGTAGTAATTCCATTTGAAACTTTTGCATTTATAAGAATATTTAATGTCAACATTTCAAAGTATGCGTTCAAAGCTTGAGTCCTAACATGTAGAAAAAAAAAATCCTAGTATATGTGAAGTGATTAATCATTGGCTATTGACTAAACATATTCTGTTATCATTGGATTTTGAAGGTGGATTTGGGAGAGTAAATTTGAGTAGATTTTGAAGGTGAAAATGTGGTGTTTGGATTAAGAAAAATATAGTGTGAAATCAAAGAATTTGAGATTAAAGTTTGAGTGATGTGATTAGTTTGATAGATTAAAAATTTAATGAAATGAGATAAATACCATTTTTTGTAATTAGTGTAAATTATTATTATTATTATTATTATTATTATTATTATTATTATTATTATTATTATTATTAAACACTCTTTTTGAATTGGGGTTCTTTTTCTACATGCATAATTTTTTCTGCAATTAGCCACAACCACCTCCAACCTCTAGCAAGCTTGCACCATCATTATCACAAGACCAACACCATGTAAAGAAAAAGTAGTTTGGCTAAATAATCGATTATTAATAAAGGAGAATCGAATTTTATAAATAATAGAGAAGATAATCAATTCTCTTAACTCCATAATAGTTTCTTTCACGTACTTCTCAAATTATTGATCCAAACCAAAAGGTCAAATCACTCTTCTATTTACTACAATAATAAATCATACTATCCAAACAGAGGCTAAACAAATATTTACACAACATTATCTTTATCTCTATCATTTAATTGATGATATCACATTATATATATATATATATATATATATATATATATATATATATATATATATATATATATATATATATATATATATATATATATATATAATGAGTGTAAAAGAATAATATAATAACCTATTAAAAGGTCATAATATTATTCACCTAATTTTAACAACTTTATATATATTCACTATAAAAAAAATCATTAAATAACAAAAAATTAGAAAAAAAAAACAATTATATTAATTAAGTTAAACACTATTTTATAAACTAAAAATTATTAGTATCTAAAATAATTTTTATTAATAATAAAAAATTATAATTAATTTGTGAATTAAAACAAAAATTCGTTTCTAACATTAATTAATAAAGTTATAATTACTTACGATTATTAATAGCAGATTTTGCAAGAGTTCATTTTTGTTTCTCAATAAACAATGTAAAGTTGTGAATCTCTGTAACAATAATGAATTTAATTTTTCCAAAATTGTTTAAAAATTGGCATTCATGGTAGCAATATGAAATATGGCATCCTTCCTTTATTAAGTATTGGTTTATTGGTAGATGAGAAAGTGAAGTTTTTAGGTGATTTTATAACATAGACTAGAATTGCAAATGTCTTTCATGCAAAGAACCTACGCCATCATTCTTGGCACTGCAAAATTGCTTTTGGATTTAACATGACTTTAAATTAGTTCTGCAGGCTTTACAAAAAAAGATGCATGCTTCATTGGACTTTGATATGAAATTTCAGGCAACACACACATATATATATAATTTGATCTCTTTAATTTTATATTATATATAATATGATTTTATTAAACTAAATCCAGTCTTTGATTCTGTTTATGGCTTTGGAATGGGTGGTGAGAGAGAGCACTAGGATCAAAATAATTTGGTAAGTAACCATAGGCAACCTAGCTAGAATAAAGGCTTTAGCTTTTTTACCCATTGCTGTTTGGCTTAGTGTTTTCAGGATATGTGTGGTACCATTGCTGAAACTCTCTCTCTCTCTCTCTCTCCTCTGAAGATAATGCTTCTGATGCGTCACAACTTGTTCATGCAGTCACTAACATTTTCTGCTAATATACACTTCAACTTTGATACAGTCCTTCGAAACTTTCAAAACAATATAAAACTTTCAACAACACTACATTACATACAAATCACCATGAACAAAGTTTCAAAACTAAACAATTCTTGTGCTGATGATAACATTTGATTATCCATAAATATGTGATACTCATATTTTCAAAAGGAGCACCTGCACAATAAAAAGCTACCCATCTTTTTTCTATCGCTCACCGTCTCACTTACCATTTAATCCTGCTTTACTATTATATTCTCACGGTCAACACTTAAAAAACTGCTTTCGCTCCAATTATATTGAAACAAGTTCATTATTGTCTAACTCAAAACACTATACTCACACATACACATAAGTCTCCACGCTGATAAAATATTGTCCGCTTTGGACCAGTCTTCACGGATTTGGTTTTACTGTAAGTGCAAGGGAGGTGGTCCTTTGTCTGAGGAGAGGATGTTGGGTACAAATAAAATCTCACATAAAAAAAAATGAGAAATGGACATAAGTTTATATACACATAAGATACCTCCATTAACAAGAGATCTTTTGGAATAATATAAAAAACAAATTCGTGAGAACTTGGCTCAAAGCGGACAATATCTGATCAGTGGCTGAAAGCGGACAATATCTTATCAGTGTGGAGGTGAATGTGAATGTGTGAGTGTGAAACCTTCCTACAATTCTTTCATTCCACACTTTTGACCTCTTATGAAGCGTTTAAACATCAGGGTAAAAGTGTATTTTTATTTTTCATCAAAATTCTGACACTATTTGTGGCCTATATATATACGTGACAGAATTTGATTTTTAGTGACTCCAAACCCACTTGAACTTTTTCTCTATGGATCAAATTTCTACACCCGTACTACTCATAACCATGATCTATCATGAGATTTTTTTTTTCCTGAACAATTTGACAGAACGATGCTTTTCTAACAATTTAGCTAAGTAAACTATAAATAGTCCTTCTATAATCCAGATTTTTTAAGAAATTCAGCAAAATCTAAAGCAAGGTTATTTAATCTGTTTTGTAACATGTATATATACAAACAAATTTAGAATCTGTTTACCTAGTCATAATCATATGTATATAAAGTAACTAGTTTTTTTTTTCTTGTTTGACAAATTTGTACTCTTTTCTTTCTTGGATGATGACAAAAAGTAAAAAAGATGAGTAAACACAATAATGGCATAGAGCTAGAGAAGTTTGATCTGTTTTTGACCTAATGGTTGATTAAGCTATAACTGATTGGGTCTGTAAATGAATTAATTGAGAGTGGTCACGTATATAGTAGCTGTAGACAGATTACTGGAACATCCTCAGTGATTGTTGAAGTTACAGAAGGTGTGATATTCTGAGAATGGTGCTCACGTGGGGCTCTCTTACTCTATGTTTTCATAATGTTCCTCCGTTACACTTCCCAATTTTCTTGGCTTCTAGTAACTTTTTTTCTCCTCGTGATAATGTCCTATAACATTCAAACCATATATATTATTAAAAATTCAATATTAAAGTATTTCATATCATTGTATCATTTCTTACGTAATCTCTTTCTTTTTTTTCTCCTCTACCAAATCATTTACAATGTTGTTACTTGTGGAAGCTGTTTTAAGTATTAATTAGTTTTGACAACTTTTAATGTAGTGTAGTTTTACTTTAATATCTACGTCACATAATATTTAAGACAGAGAAATTAAATTACATTTAAAGAATTAAAATGTGGTTTATTTATAGATTTCGTCATGTGGGAAAGATCGCATCAACATCATGAAATGTGTTTGGTGGGATTTTTTCCTCATATCCTTGTAGTGAAATGAAATAGTACCCAGAAGAGAAGAAGCTCCAAAATCCAAAAGAGAAAAGTTTAATCTTTTTCACTCCAACAAAACTCTATTAAGTTATATTTTTCATTTTTTGTTTCTCTTAATATAACAGTAATAAGAGGTTATTGAATAAATGATATAAAATGAATTAGATTGGTTGAAATAAAAAAGCAACGAAAAGTATTATAAAAGAGGAATTGTAGTTGGTCGAATGCATTTAGTAAAATAAATAGGTGTCTTAAAAAGGCCCACAAAGAAAAAAGGAAGTAATGTAATGAATTAAAGTAAAGGTAAGAAACATTTATATGATTTGTGGGATGTGGGTGCAACGTGAATAAAAGGAATTTATGAATGAGATTGTTGTGTAAGAAAAGAAGAATGGAAAGTGAGGGTAATTAATGAGAGATGATTGAAGAAATGGAAGAAGAATTAGATAGTGGTGTGATGATGTAACAGATAGATAAGAATTATTATTATTATTATTATGATGAGTATTGTGTTGGTTGGTACATGAGGGTATTAAGTATGTGATGTTGTTATCATGGGAGAAGAGAAAGAAGTTGAAGGGGAAGCAGAAGTAGAAGTTGGATACTACAATGACCTTTGTCTCACCTATCTCTGTCACCATTTTGGGGCCGAAAGAAAGGGCTTCCTTATCGCTCAAAGCTCTGCTTTTATTTGGGAGCAAAAGGTACAGCGAAACACCAGTGGAATCTGTGCACCAAAGGAAAGCAGAGACAATGAATGGATTTGTTTGTTTGCAGGAAAATTTAAATGGAAACCCAGATCCCGATTTTGTGCAAGGAAGCAACAGATAGATAGATCTAGAGACAGGAGAGGTGAAAGTGAGATTGTCTCAGCTTTCTTCTCTGTGACACTGCAAAGATATAATTAAGGTGAAAGTGAGAGGTGGAGGTTGAAAGAAACACAAGTGAGTGAGGTGAGGCTATGTGTTGTGTTTTATTTACCTTCCTTTATTTGTCTCATATGAGTGTAGCAGTGATGACAGGTTCACGTACCCTCTTTTGAGGGCCAAAGGAGTTCTCCTATGTTGCTATTTATTTCCCGTTTTCTATCCCATTTTACCCATTTTGCACCATTTTTTTCTGCTAACACAACGAGATACTGCCTCAATGGAAACACTCCATTCATAGGTCTATGATCAAATATGGTCCCCGTTTAAGCCTTCCTGGGGGCCAACTGACACATGCCTTCCCTTTTTCACGCCTTCTTCTCTCTCTCTTTCTCTCTCTCTTTCTCTTCCCAACCTACTCTCTAGTACGGTCTCTGCATTAAACACAAAACTTTGTTGCGCCCCAAAAGTGAAGTAGGATCATCCACGCAACAAAAACCTCACCAAATTCACAACCCTTCTCTTAATATATACCCACCTTATACTTTTAAATTTTATTTTTCTCTTTGAGGAATCTAATCTCTATCTTCTCTTCAATGCCTATGTGGTCCATATAAAGATTGGAGCAAGACTGAGATAAGTTTAAGGGAAGAAGAGAGACAAGAAAACAATACCAGACATGGAGTGGAATGGGAGCACAAGACGTTATGTTCCTCGACCAGACTCTTCCTTCGGCTTCCTTTACAACTACAACTACACACCATACCCAGGTAAACTAAACTATCTACTCTTCTTCTAAAAGCATTCACCCTTTTCCTTGAATGGCATCAACTTACTTTTTCTTTTTCACTACTTACTCCTTTCAACCTCTTCCCTTCTACCATGCATTTTAGTGTGGTTTTCCAGACTCTATTTTTGTAAATTTCGAATGAATAGTAACTTCGACTTCCACCTATTACCCTCCATAATTGTTGCTTTTCTTCAACAACTGCTACACAATATATATATATAGAATAGGTATACTCCTATGTTAAGTTAATTTCGCAACTACATCTCATATTTTAGCTCGGTCAACGTTAAAAAAGACACTCAACCATTTAAGAAAATTACAACTCTTGTTCACCAAACTCTCTCTTTCTCTTTCTCTCTGTTACTTAATTAAGGAATTGAAGTGAAGCAACAAAGTATAGCAGAGTCAAGTTCATCCATGGAAAAAATGAACTGCGGGAACCAGGACAAGAAGAAGAGATTAACGACTGACCAGTTGGACTCCTTGGAGAGTAGTTTTCAGAAGGAGATAAAGCTAGACCCTGATAGGAAGATGAAGCTTTCCAAAGAGTTAGGGCTTCAACCTCGCCAAATTGCTGTTTGGTTCCAAAATAGGCGTGCAAGGTGGAAGAACAAGCAACTCGAACACTTGTACGATTCACTTAAACAGGAATTTGATGTCATATCCAAGGAGAAACAGAAGCTAGAGGAAGAGGTAGGTTACATTTACACAGCACACTGATTAGATATATCATCGTTTATTACTATTTTTTTCATTTTTTTTATCACATCACACACTAATTATGGTATCTGTACTTCTCTCTTCTCCTTCTTTCCCTGTTGTATACATGTCATCTAGTATTGGGTGACCGTGAATTATTTTCTTAAACAATATGTTCCCAAATCTCAAATTTTACACACGTGACGATCGATAGTGCAATCACCCATTTGTCGCTTTTCATGTCTATCCTTTTCTTCTGATATCACAATATCGGTTACATTTTTCTTTTCTGTTTCTTTGAATCTCAAAATAGACACCTCACTCTTTTGTAGACACGTATTGAGATTTCTATACCCAGAAAAAAAAAAGTGATAAATTTGAACTGGGTTTTCTCTTGGATGCACCAGAGTTGGAGTTAATTATGAAGAACTTGCAAGTAGCACTCATAGAGCCATATACGCACTCTGTTGAACCTTTTTCTCTTACCTTTGAGAAAATATACTTTTAGCAGCACTTATACAACTCCTTTTCTTTTTCACAACACTGTTTTTGGTTGCTTGCAATGACGTAATGATTGGTGCTTTGGTGAAGTGTAGCATGAAGTAGACATTCATTCTTTGGAACTGGTCACTTCCTTTAGCTGTTTTGCGTGTGCAGGTAATGAAGTTGAAGGGTATGCTGAGAGAGCAAGCTTCTAGAACACAAGTGTCAACAGGTTACACAGAAATCTCTGGAGAAGAAACAGTAGAAAGCACGTCAGAGGCTCTGCGTTGCTCCAAACGGAGAACACTGCAGCAGCAGCAGCAGCAGCATCATCATCATCAGAATATTGGAGAAGGAAACTGTTCTTTCACTTTGGAAGATTACAACACAGTTCCAGTACTACCCTACTGGCCTGGGGTCCCTTACTATCCCTAATGAATAATATTTCATGTTTCAAATAATAATATTGCGAGTGATGAGTTTAGTTAATTAACTTAATTTATTGGTAACGTAATGTGTGTGTAGTTAAGGTGATGGAAAACCCTTTTTCCGTAGGAACTGACATTAGAGATCAGATCAAAGCGATCCAGCAGAGAGACCTGCATGTTGTTGGTTGGTACGGTAATTATGACGTTAAATTAGCTGTTCCTGCAGACATCACTTTATTAGTCCATTCCAAGATGCATGAAAATCGTTAATTGTTACGTACTGTTATTTTATATATATATATGATCCTTGTTTATCACTAAAACTTTTATAATCTTTGTTTCTATACTATAATGTTAGTGTTTTGAATGTGTCTTACTTCATGAAGTGAACTGTCCGTCTACGCAACTAAAGTCTTTTTCTAACTCTATTGCATATGAATAATACCTAAAACACCAATTTATACTTAGTCAAAATAAAAAATCAAAGAGAGAGGTGATGGGTTTCTAGAAAATATGATATGACAAGAAAAAAGGTAGGGAAAAAATGTGTTTATTGAAAAAAAAATATTGTTTTTTATATATATGTGTAGTAATTGAAAGTTTAAATTAGTTGAGAATTGATTTGAATAATGAAACTTTTTCTAAGGCTGAGTTTGATTTTCTTAAATAAGTTACTATCAAAGTTTTAAACAACCTACTCAATTCTTTGACATAAATATGTGCAAAATACATAAGTACAGTGTGAGCTAAACACAATTTTATCTATAGTGATTTTGTACTATTTGTTTGACTTCGTTAATTTTGTTATTGAAATTTCATTTCTAAAATTTTTCAACAAATTCATCCAAGTGGTATTTTAAAACAAACATTAAGCATAAACAAAATTAATAAAAAGACATAAGCATCGACGTATTAAAAAGAATAAAAACATAATTGAAAAACAAAAACATAAGTCTAAAATAGTTACAAATGTCTAGATTATCTTAAGTTGAAACACAAGTTCCCTATTTGTCAAAACTTGTTATAATGAAATGGTAAGTATTTATATTATTGTCACTTTTAACAACAAAAAAAGTTGTTCAAAAGAGTACAAAAATTATTATTTGGTGAAAGGACATACAAATAATAACTTTTTATGGGAGAAATATTTTACACAGTGAAGATTTAAAAAAATTAAAAATAACTCATTATATCGTTTAGTAAAATGTTTCTATGATCTAACACGAGAATTTGGCAATGGTGCTTGCACAATACATTAATATATTTTATGTAGAATCATCTTTTATTTTTTAGTGACAAATTTTTCATTGTGTGAATAGTGCGCAATCATATATTGTGTCAAAGTTGTAATTGGAGTTAATGACATTATAAGTGACACGATCTCTATTGCATTCAACATGTTTTGTTTGGTAGTACCTTTTTGTTTTCATGTTTTCCTTATATTGAGACAACTATTTTGGCATTCAAGTAAAGGAAGTTGGTCTACTAACTTTGTAAGATAATATGATAGATTTGAATTGGGGTTATACTTTGTTCTATGGTTTCGATTTGTGCCTTTCATCTTTTGTTATTATGACCTTTAGGCGAGTGTGTCATCTACAAGGGATATGCCATTTTAATGACATACTCTAACTTCAACATAATATATATTGCTAAATAGACAAATATAAGACATGAGTATAAATTAAAAAGAATATATATATATATATATATGTATGTATGTATAGGATGTGAATAAGTGTGACATCCCAAAATATTATATACACATATAATATAATAGGATTTAACTATTATAATATGTGAAAGCAGTTATGATATAGAGATAACCGCATTTAATTATATACAGTCATCCAAAATATAAAGGAAATTAAAACGAATCATAACTTGAGTACAAGTTTCCAAAGTTTCCCAAAATACAAGGTTACTAAACTCTAAAGAGGCCTAAAGAGTGTGTTCCAAAAGTACCGAACTATTTAAAATAAAAGCTAGAAGTTTTTCAAAATAACGATCTATTCAACCAAGAGCTAGAAGAAGTCCTAAGTACTAGAAGACTGCACCTTCTTCATTCTTCAATGTTTGCTCCAAGGGCACATCATTAACTACTGCTCACATCCAAAGGATTGGATGATCATCGCAAGGGGCAAGGCAAGCACATACAACAAACAATGCAAGGGTGAGATAGGTATAAAAAGCATGTTATCAATCAAGTATTTCAAGTATGCAAGGACCATAAACAATGCAGACTAAGACCAAATGCATTTTTATCAATAACAATGACCAACCACGTGATTTGACCATCCGGACTAGTATGAATGTCGAGTTCCAGGGGTTTGTACACTTGTAGTGGCCCTACTGCTTTACAAAGCCATTGCCGAGGGGTTTCACCCGACCACACAAAAGTGTAAGCCCTTTACAGTATAGGCCTACAGTGAAAGCGCCTATCCTAAGACCTCCTGCTATTCTCACCACATGACTCATCACTCTTTACTTGAGCTTGGATGATCATTAGAATGTCAGGATAAACCCCATCAGGAACTTTGGCCATTCATACGGTTAATCACAACAAATTACGGGGCACCACCATGTAACCTCCCTTGAGGATCATGGAATTACGTCCATCAACCATACTTTGAACATACATGCTTTCAAACTATAATTCACCATTTTAAATCACACGATGTTCCTCTTGAATCAATAATGTACCTCATAAACCACTTTGATTCATCAAACATAAAATTTCATAGTCATTCAAGTGCATTCTTACTATATTGTCTCATACCAAACCTATACACCATCACACAACATCAACCATGTCATAAAACAACTCATACATTACATACTTTCACAAAACCATCACTTATTAACACAAATTTCTTCATGACTTTTAATTATCAATACTTAAGTAATTCAAACAGCTTTGAGACCCTCACCAATGGCTCCGGAATGGTCAAACACCCCCAAAACGACCTAAAGAACGTCCAAAACGGACATCCGAAACCCCACAAACTATAAAAAACAAATGCAACAGCAGGAAAGGGCACCCAGCGCCCTTTAGGGCGCCCGGATGCCAGAATTAAAGTAAAACAGCTCGTTGAAGGGCGCTGCGAGCCCTTCAGGGGCGCCCGGGCGTGGATTCTGTAGATTTTTCTGTAGATTTGCAGAACCCACACCCCTAAGTTCCGTTTTAGACCTTTTTATGAATTTCTAATCATTCTAACTCAAAATTTAGGTGCATTTAAACTTGTCTAAAGGTTTATGAACATTCCTAACCTTAATCCCTAGCAACTATGCATAAATTTACACTCAAAAACTTCAATTCTCTCAACTTATGGGCTCAAACCTAGATTTACCACTTGAGGATTGTTCTTGGCTATTTTGACCATTCTCACAAGTCACTTTGGACTCACCTAAGTTGTTTCAACCACCTAATTCAAGTTATAACCCCTAGAACTCAAAACCACTACCTCACTTCCTCTAAACTCACCCAAAACACTAGTTTTTCCTCAACCTAAGGACTCAATTCCACTTCTACCATCTATGACCTCATTTTAACCAATTTTATAGTTCTAACAAGTTATAATTAACTTGCCTAAGCTGCCTCAACAGTCCAAAAGGGTCCTAGACCTTAACCTCTCAAATTCACTACTTCCCTTCCCTTAAATAACCCTAATTTCACCAACATAGAGACCAAAGACTGAATTTACCATTTAGAATGAGTTCCCAACCATTTTAGCTCTTCTAACAAGTCTCATTTAACCTATCTAAACTATCCCAATAGTCCTCTTGCACCTTAGACTACAATAGCTCCAAATCACCCTCTCACTTCCTTAAACTCACTCAAAAGCACCAAATTCATTCAAAGCATTGCCTACTAATTAATATAACACGTTTCACCCTATCAACAAGTCCAATTCCAGCAAATCATCATACTCAATAACAGTTCACAGTCAGGAAATCATCAGCACACAGTTCATCATTCAAGAGGCCCTAAATCTCAACATGCATCAACTAATTTCTAGCAACATTAGTGGCACAACACAGATTTCATAATATATACATATATACATATATTAAGCTACAAAACAGCCAAAGCTTTAGCTCCCTTTACCTTTGATTCCAGCAGTCAAGTTCACAGGACAGCTAACAAGACCTCGCACCTTAAGAAATTCTACAAGTACCTAGAAATCACCATTTGGTGATGGAAAATGACTATTAGCACGAGATTGAAGCTAAAAATTATAGGGGAAATGCACAACTAGTTGCATGCAACAAATTTAGTTGTACATTTCCAACCCTAAGTGACCTAGAAAAGGGGTTTCACTTACCTGTTGCGAGAAACAGAAAAACGAACGGTAGAAATGTTGCTTGCGGCCTCAAGAACGCTTATGAGCTTCCTATTTAACAAATAGATGGATAGATTGTGAGATATGGTGGAAAGAAAAGCATTGAAGCAAGAGGATGAAGTTGGATTTTGTCTTTGGGAAAACTGTCGTGGTAGAGAAAAATAAAAGGACTAAAATTGAAAGGATATGTTTTAAATAAAATTTTGTTTTGTCATCAAACCTTGCCCAATGTTCTGTTGTCACGTGTGCACCTTCAATGCTCACTTTTCTCAGTCTTTACAATAAGACTTTTTTAATACAAACAAAATTATGTAGACCAAAATCAAAAGTAATATTTACTTTTCCATCAAAACTTAAATTCATATATGAATCTCACACTTTTATTTAAATTTTTCTTTTTTATCTTATTTATTTTATTATATTTATTATTTTATTAGTTTGGTTTCATTTTCATTTAATATATATATATATATATATATATATATATATATATATATATATATATCGAATATTTTTCAATTTTGTTTTTTTACAAAAATTCAAGAGTCTTGTACTATTTTTGAGAAATTTATAAAGTATGTAAGGATGACTTGTACTAAATATATAATAGAAATGTACATTAAATTTCAGTTCTAGTAATAACTTAAGTTTAATAATTTTTTATTGAAAAATATTTAATTTTAAGAGTATTGGATTTTGGTTGATTTAAAACTTATTTAATTTTAAGAACATTCAACTTTGATTTTAGTAATAATTAAAGTCTAATATGTTTTTAATATATATATATATATATATATATATATATATATATATAAAGGGAATTAGTCTTCCATTATTACTTTTTTTTTATTTTCCTTTATTTATTTATGTTTTATGTTTCGGTTTTGAAATGATCGAAGCTTAATATGGAAGTTTATGTTTCAATTCATAACCGAAACAAAAAGATAATCGTTTTTTCTTAGCTTGAATATGTTCGATTGTTGAATCGAAGTATAATATTTAAAATAACACGCGTCAAAACACCTACCTGCATTGATGTAGATAGTGATGAAATATGTTATTTAAATAAAATATTAAAAAGTTAAACTTCAAATTTTATAATAATACAATAATGATTTATGTAACACTCCATTTCAATAGTTTAAACACTGTTAAGGAAACAACACACATTCAATAAACTAGAACACTTAACCATATAAAGTATTTAAAAATGCATGTATAGTTATCCAAAACATAACTATAATTCAAATTTGTATATATAGCTCTAATAAACAACTATTTACTTATTTAAAGAAGGTTTCTAGAATTACAATCCAAAATAGAACATATACTAAGTAACTAAGCATTTGCATCATCACCTCCTAGGGTCTGCTCCACAGAAATCTCATGTCCCTCTATTCACATCCATCAAGTGATCATTTTAAATCACACAACAAGTACAAACAAACAACAACACAAGAAGAGTAAACTAATATTATAAAATAATCAAATCATGCAATCTATCCGGATATATGTAATGATGTCAGACGATGGCAAATTGTACACTTGTAGGGGTGGAATAGTTGCCCCCCAAGTTAGATTAGTCCGTTAACGACCTATGGACAAAGAACACCAGACCATAGACTAAGACCTCCTGTTACTCCTCACAACATAATCTCCTTATCTACCTAAGATGAGATTACTATTGGAACATCAGGATAACTTCCAAGGTTGAGTTCCTACATCAATATATTACTCTACTTAGAACAACCATAAATAATTTCACCTTAAAAACTCTTTTCAAACCATACTTCAATACATACATAACCTCATGCATAATAATATGCAATATATGTTTCAAAGAACTTTAAATCATCGATATATCTCCCATCCATAAGAAATAAAATAAAAGAAAGTGAAAACCCAAACTATTAACAGGGAGCCCAATGCCAGAACCCTAGCACTCAACATTAGATCTGCAATAGGTAAGTGGCGCTCAATGCTCAAATACACCGCTCAACACTCATATGTAAGAGAGTTCACTAACTTCGTGGCGCTCAGCATCTTGGAGCCTAGGGGCTCTTAGGTTTAATGGCGTTGAGCATCACACAAGAACACTCAACGCCATATCAGATGACAACTTGTTGTACTGATTTAGGTGCACCTTGAACCTATCTAAATGACCAAAATGACTTTCTTGACACTACGATTGATGTAGAAACATGTTTATGGATGAAATTGAAGACCACTTTGCTCATTTTATTAGAAACAAGATACATTAGATCAACTCAACCACTCAAAACACCTATAACCAATTCTATACATTATAAACCAGAAATTTGCGAAGTAAGAGTTTAAACAAGTCACAATTCACTCAAAAATATACCCTAAACC
This sequence comes from Vigna radiata var. radiata, assembly GCF_000741045.1. Lineage (NCBI taxonomy): Eukaryota > Viridiplantae > Streptophyta > Magnoliopsida > Fabales > Fabaceae > Vigna > Vigna radiata. The sequence goes on from NC_028358.1 coordinate 13,549,037, forward strand.
TTTATTTTCATCACAGACTTTCTCATTTTGATTTTCACATGTTAAAACCTTTAAAATAGACCAAAACAACATAAAACTCAACCTACAATTCTACATATTAATCGAGGTTGTACTCGGTCAAATAGAATGTGCAATTAAGTGCAATATACTAGGAAGTGACTCTTAGGTCGTCTCTCAAGGACCAATTCTTTCTATCATAAGATCAAACGCGTTATGGGGAGTTTTGGACAGTTTTACGAATTCAAATTCACACAGCAATTAACACAACAAATAACACAGATTAAAATAGGTTGATTACCAATTAGATTCCAATGCTTCCAATCCTGGATTACCAATAAATCGTCTATTCCTCTCACCCCCAATCCAACAAACTTTAATCAACTAAGAGAAGATTAGAAATGTTTTCATGAATATGAATTAAGAAAACACACACATACACACACATATTGCACAACACTGATTAATCAACTAAGTGAAGATTATCATACACAAATCAAACCACTAAGCATGAACCAAATTGAACAGCATAGAACACATTTCATATGTGACAAATCAATTCAGAACAGAATCACAATGACAATCCAATAATCTCAAGGAAACACCATAATCTTCATAGTTACCAACCTAACAAATTTATGCTTCCATTATAACAGATGCAAAACAAAATTGGAAAAACAAATCTGGAAAACAAAATTTAGAAACTGAAAAAAAAACAATGAAACGAAATTGGCATGAAATTGGAAAACAAATTTATGGATTGAAACAGAGAATTAAACAAAGATGAATCCAAAGCACAGTGAGTCGATATTGAAATGAAATTGCAGCTAAACAAAAACGCAAGAACAAGAACAAAATGAGAATTGAAACTATAAAACGAAATTGAAAATGTAATTGAAGTGGGAAATGAAATTAAAATTGCAAAATGAAATTAGACAAGGAAACTAGAATAGATTTGGGAATCAAATTACAGAATTGAAAAGAACGAAGAACACAAACTGTGATTGATCAATAGTGGAGGTCTGAACAAGGAATAATGAAAAATTACAAAGAAGAAAAGAAATGAAAAACCTAACACCAAGAGGCAGCAGCTTGGAAGAAATTCCCTCTATAGAAGCTTGCCCCAAATATGATTTCAAAGGGTATTATAACCCTAAGCAATCAGCCAACTATTATAAAGAACGGGCCAAGTTTGATTTTATTCTCCAAAATGGGCCTCATTCTTAAATTCGGCCCAAGTTATAGTTCTGACCCAAAATGTGTCCAAGTCCTTGATGGTGTCGCGGCCCATACAAATTTGATTGCAATTCAGAAATGTAGTATAATGCTAGGGAATGACCCCTAGGTCGTCTCTCAAGGACCAACTGCGGTTCAGAGTCAAGTCTAACACGAAAGGGGGGTTTTGAAAAGTGTTTTTGTAGTGAATGCGGAAAATTTAAAATTCACGCTGGAACTGGACAGCTCTGACCTTTGCTTAATGTTTTACCCATAACGTTTTCTACAGAGCTCTAAATGAGATGAGGTTTTTTTTCCTGGAAAGTAGACTCAATTATCTTTCATGTGATATATAAAACGTAGCATTTGGACCTCTGGTGTGGTTGCAGTTATGTTTTTAAAATCGAGTCCAGAGAGTGAAAATGCTAAACTCAATACTAGACTAAACAAATATCTAAACACAGTTAAATTAAATTAAATGCAAAACTAATTTAAAGAAAGGAAAAACAACTAACTAAAATTCAAACTAATTTAAAGCTAAAAAAAATAAACAACATATATATTTCTTCTACCAATTCACATGACACATGCACCTACTAAAGAAATTAAAATTGTAAATGGCCTAAAATTACTCTTCTGGGCTGTGACCTCCCATTGCAACAAACCATTTCATTTTCTCAATTTTTGAATTCCAAATTTTGAGGCATGGAATTTTGGTGCAGCCGTGACAATTCCACAAAAAACGTTCCAGCCGAGAGTGAATGGTCTTCAATTAACGTTGCAGCAGCCTTCAAATATGTCTCTCCCGGTTGCCCACAAAAGGCCAAGTGTTGTCCCCAAAATTAGGGTGGGGTCCATCCTAAAATAAAAGGAAACCCTAGAATGACAAGTGTCCTACAATTTGGGCCCCTCATAATTTTTAACAATGGCCCAAAGTGCACAAGCTTGTCTAAAAAAAAGTTTTAAACAATTAAAATACAATATAACTAAAATTTAAAATGTCTAATTGGAGAGTCTTGAATTTATTTGGTGTCCTCCAAATGTCCCAAATTGTGTTTCCAAAATTTTCCCTGAAAATAATAATGCAAATAATTAGCTCAGAAAATTCAAATTAATTAAAATTAGAATTTCCGGTCAAATTAAGCATAATTAGAAAAAACGGGAAAATACCGAACAATTAAGCACAATTCCCTGATTAATTCTAGCACAATAAACTAAGTGAAATCAATAAAATATCGACTCATCAGTCCTAATTCTGAACCAATACAAAATTGCACTGGAATATAATACAATTGAAAATAGAAAATGTTGAGGTGGACACTGGTGTTGACGTGACAGATGATATGGCAACTCCTCTTGAAGTCTAGAATAATTCCAAAAAATGTTATGAAAATAATAATGGAAATAATTAAGCTCAGAAAATTAAAATTAATTAAAATATAAATTATTGGTTGGTTTAAACCCGAATAGAAAACTTGAGGAAATAGTAGACAATTAAGCATAATTCACTAAAAAGTTTGGTATAAAGATAAGTAAATAGGAGAAAATAATGACTCATCAAATTCCCTCACACTTACTCTTTTGCAATCTTAGGCAAAACAAGAAGCAGATCAAGGAACAATTCGAAAGATAGCAAGATAATGACACAACCTCAAAAAACATAAACAAAAAGACATACAAGTAAGCAAACAAATAAAGAAACAAAATTACACAATCCTCAATGAATCTTGGGAAAGGAAAGAGAGTACACAACATCTAAAACATAAAGAGTCAGGGAAACCAAATATTGATGGAAATCATCCAAGGATTTCAAAACATGGCAAAATAATCAATCAGCTCAAAAGGTGAATCAAAAACAACAGAACTTCACAAGATGCATTGTATCACTGTATCTCTCAAGTGTTTAGGGTAAACATTTTCAACTCAATGCACTCAAGAAAATAAGCAGCAAACAAACTTGGCAAACCTCTTATATCAACACTTAAAACATATGCATATTCAGATCAAAAGGTCTTTTTAGGGTTGTAATGGGGCCAAGGACAAGGAAGGATAAAAAATATATAAGAAACTACAAATCACATGGAATAGAGAAGCAAAGGGGAACAAGTGAAAATACAATAAAAGCACACCCAAAAACTCTAATTTCAATCATCTTTTTGACTCCACCATTCACTTTTTTTCATCATTTTTCATTTTTTTTCATATTTTCGTACTGTAAGAGACAAGATACACAACATATTTATACAACCACTACAATAATAGACAGTATTATCGACGATCAAATTCCATCGCTATATGATATATTCCGTCGATAATCACATTTTATCAACGGATTACCGACGATCCGTATTCCGTCGGAAAAACACTTGTCAGAAACGATTACCGGCGAATTTTGGCCTTCGGTAAGGTCGTCTTTACTAGTCGTTGCAATTTGCTGTATATAACCCACTCAAAATACAATCACAATAACCTGCACAATATATATCCACTCAAAAATATAATCTGCAGTTTGCAAAATTTACACCCAATTGCAGTAACCTGCACAATTCGACAACAACATTCACACCTAACTCAAAATACAATCCAAAATTCACCCAATGGAGTCAACTCCAATCAATGCAACTCCAAATAATGTAAACACATTCCAAGCAAACACACACACACACACACACACACACACACACACACACACACACACACACACACACATATATATATATATATATATATATATATATGTAATGTCTAATGTCTAAAAT